>NW_020897725.1:7988728-8538462 GCF_003984885.1 Neopelma chrysocephalum | reverse complement strand
CACCTTTTTGGCTGGTAGAGTATGATACCAAAGTAATGCTGAATACAATAGGAAATTGTTCCTTCTGATCAAAATATGTTGTTTTCATCACGGGTTGTAATTTTTTTCTCTCCTGACCCCCTTCATCTGTTTTAACATTAGGTACTAATCCTGAAACTCAGGGGGTTTTTTAGTATGGAATTCAACTGTATCCCTGAATAATTGTCATTAAAAAGAAGTTTTGTTACAGTACCATGCGTGGGTCTATATGTTGTTTTATAAAATATGTCTTTTATTACATTTAATATTTTTTGGTTTAGATCTAAAAAGTGATCACTTTATTTCAAGTAGATAATCTGTAAATTGACACCTAGTAGTTGTTGGAATAAGCACTGCTGACCTCCAGGAGGAGCAATTAAGTGAAACCTGAGTGAATGAGGGTTATATAAAATTGTATTGTCTTGCTTTTGTCATAGACTGGGAGGATTTATGGGCAGTTATGGGGCTCAGTGACCATGTGATTATTTACATAGTTGCAGTTTTGATATGTGCCAAACTTCTTTAATATTAAAATGAGATGATGAAAAACATTGTTTTGCTCTTTTGTTTTAGTGGCATTAAGAAAAATAGAAACCAGTCATCATCTTTCAATAGATAAATCGCATCAGCACATGGAAATGTTTCAGAAGCCCTCACTGTCCATCGATATACCCCAGAAACCACAGCCTGGAGACTTGCCCCCAAAGCCTCTGCCTCTGGAATTAACTCAGAAACCTCAAGTAGGAGATTTACCCCCAAAACCTGGAGAACTGCCCCCAAAGCCTCAGCTAGGAGACTTGCCACCAAAACCACAGCTTGGAGACTTACCTCCAAAGCCACAGATGAAGGACCTTCCTCCAAAACCTCAGCTAGGAGAGCTGTTGGCTAAAACTCAAGGTGGAGAAGCAGCACCAAAGCCTCAGCCCTCAGAGGTGAATCAGAAATCTCACTCCATAGATCTTTCTCCAAACGTACAATCCAGAGACACCGTCCAAAGGCAAGCATCTGAGGAGTCTAATGACATCACACATACCCTGCCAGAAACTCCCGTGCCACTTCCCAGGAAAATAAATATGGTAGGTATTACTGCAGCTAGGTGGAAGTATCCTTGGAAGGCTTTGAAGTTACTGTAAGGACTTTCTGTGCACCCTTGAGATATGCACACAAAGCAACATAACATTATAGGTTGGGATAGGGAATGAGCGGTTCTTTTTGCACCCCCAAGCAGCTTCAGCAAATGCTGAGGGTTTACAAGGCCTCCTGCATGCTGAAACAAATACCTGTAACATAAAACAATAACCTTGGGAGCATTACAGTGTATTTAGATTTACTGGGGACTTTGGGCATTTTTATCTGTGCCAGTCATAACTGAATGAATTTGTGGTTTTCTCTGTTGCCTTTACTCATGGCTCTGTATGCCTTAGATTGCTAGAATATCTATATATTTGATTTTTTTAAGCTTTAAGAAGGGATGTTAGCACCTATTGTCAGTAGATGCAAAATTTAAAGTCAACTGTGACAAAGTAGTAAATGTTCCTGTCATGAGTATTTAATGTTGATGTACTTAAGTGGTTAACAAAGGTTCAGATGTATTGCTGAAGTGGCAAAATTGACATTGCTGGATGCTGTGTAGTAACAGAGCTGGTTCCTTAACTCGATTCGAACCCCCAGTTCATCTTGCTGTTCATCTTGCTAACCAGTGCAATTTCCAACAGAGGATTCTTCATGCATATGCACATTGAAATAACTTTATGAAACTCCAGATCTCTCTTAAGATTTTCATCATGAAGAATACATCAAAAAGAGGATAGTTTTGTTTGTCAGGTTTACTATGCAAAGCACTTATGTAAAAGGAAATAAGACTTCCGTTCTTGCAGTGAAAGCAGAGGGTGAGTTTCTGTCTTGTGCTTGTCTGAGGAAGAACACGCTGGAGCCATCACTCTGCTTGGCTTCTGGCATGGACTTGCCCGTAAGCTCCTATCTCAGCTGAGACTGGCAGGGTTGTTGCTTGGGCTTCCTGAGTGTTCTGGAGATTAAATATTACTGGTATCTGATCAAAAGGTGCCTGCAAGTACAGTTTGTTTACTTACTTTTAAATATAAGCAGGCAAATGATGCTGGACAGTCCCAGCTATTTGTCACTTCATTAGAGAAGAAAAAAAAGCAAAGAGTAGATGGTTTGGTTTGGTTTTTGGTTTTTTGTTTGTTTGTTTGTTTTAAAACTCTTTGCCTACCTTACACAGAAAAACTCTGAGGAAAGATTCAGTGTTCTCCAAACTCAGCCATTTTCACATGTGCAGAAAATTAAATAGTTACACTGTTGTGCAGTGATCAAAACTATTATATCTCCACAGGTTTTTTTACATCATTGCAGGCACACTTGTATCTCTTCTTGTTCAGTGCAGTCTTTTCTGCTTAAGTGTTAATGTGCAAGAATTCCTCTTAAAAGTATCTTGCCTTGTTTTTATCCTCTGGCTGTATCCTCTCTGCACAAGCTGGGGAAATGCTCCCTCCCAGAGTAGCAGTGAGACCTGCAACAACAGCCATCAGTATTTGTGGGTGCCTCACTCCTGGATTTGACTATTTAGCCACTAAATAGAGAAGCCTACATTTTTTTATTGAAAGTTTTAGAAAATTAATCATTTATAAATATAATTTTGAAATTCCAATGCCTATAATATATAAGGATTTGAAAGGATATTTTTAGAGAATTGAAACTTGCTCTGAATGCTTCTGAAATCACACTAAGCACTTGAGTGTTCTTTTGTGTGTGTGTGTGTGGTGGTTTCTATAAAGGAGACAAAATACTTATTTTTTAAAGAAAAAGAAGTGTTGAATGTAAATAAGAGCATGGAGGGATTATTAATGATCATAGCAGCTTGTTTTATTCAGTGTTAAGCATAAAATCTCTTCTTAATAAATACTAGTGTTGGATACAGGGAGTTGGTGGGGGGTAGTGATATTTGTTTTATAGTCACAGATTACATTTCCTGGAATTGCTTGCATTTCTTTACACACCAGTGCCCCAAACTGTGTTCTGGAACATATGTGCTCTCTTCAGATCCATCCTTTTTTAAACCTTCCCACAATTAAATACAACTTGGGCTTGAATTCTGCTTGTTGCTGCTCTCCATGAAAGGAACATAATGTTAAAATCTCATCTGTGGCACTAATCTGATGGAACCAGGAGCAATTCCCATAATTTTTCTTGCAAGCTGAGTTGCATACAGTTCTCTAAGTTTAGAGGAATGTAAATTTCTTTATTCTCTTTTTATTGAATGAGTTAATTTTTACCTGGCAAAAGTAGTTGCTTCCCTTCATCACTGGAGTGCTCCTAGTTTGTAAAAAGGTTCTTTGCAGTTGAAAGCTGAGACTTTGAGCTGATGGCCCCAAATACCCATTCCTGTTGAATTCCAGTCCCTACTGATAGTTGAGATTTTTGCTCAGATTATATGAATATCTTTTTTAAAGAGAGGAAGCATTCTTTGAAGTGACTTCTTGTTGCAACAAACCTTTGCTCTAAAAAACCCCTCATATGAACTTCAGGTATTTCTGTTCATTTGTCTGGAGCATGGGTTTTTTTAGTCTTGTGTTAACTGCTTTCTTCCTTAGATCCCCCCATAATTGTTGTTTTCCTGTACCTTGAGTTTACTATGAGTGCCTTTTGGTGTGTGTCTGTTCTGCTGTTCAGCTACAGGGATTTTTTTTTTTGTCAAAACATGGAGGAGTTTCAAGTGGGTAGGTAACAGCAAAGAGGAAAACTCCCTAGGAAATTTCCTCTGTGAAGTTACTTCTGGCTCAAATTCCTCTAAACCTGCTGACTTTTTCCTTCATAGCCCTTCTGCTTCTCTTCTCCTTCTGCTCTTCTTGGGTATTTGTGCTCTTGTTGTCTGACTACTTCTGTTCAAAGAGGGAACTGTAGCTTTTGAAGAAGTGTGGGTATGAAAATACAGGAATATAAAGTAGCAGGAGTGTTTTGCTGTGCATATTGCTTACTTACTCTATTTAGAAATAATTTAAGTCCTTTTCCCTGCCGTGAGAACCATATGTTTGGGGAGGAGCCCATGGCCAAGGCTTTTTCATATGAATTAGCAGTATGCAGCAAAGGATGACCTAGAAAATACTTGGACTCAGAATGGTAGAGCTGTGAGAATATCGAGTGTGAATTGTCATCAAAAAATAGTACTGCCATCTGAAATTAAGGTACTTTTAGTAGGAAGATGCTAACATTTGGGTGGAAAAATCACTCAAAAAATAATTTCCAGTCCTGTAAGCAGATCTGAAATCAAAGAATACTGTAGTTTTGCACTAGATCCAAAACCAAAACTGTAAGGAATACTGGGATTTCAATGCAGCATTTTCCTCAGCCCTTAGCTCTCTTGGAACATTCAGAGGAGACTGGATTTCATTTTCTATTCATAGTGTCTTTTTGATGAAGTATGTATTAAAGGAGAAAGTGTGTTAGTAGAGTGGAACATCATTTAAACTTTCTTCACTGGATGAAGCAAACATTACTTAAGCCCTCTTAAGCCCTACATGTTAAGCACTACACATTAAATTCTGTAGGGAGTTTTGAATCTTAAGAAAAAGAAAACCTACACCCGTGTAGGTAACTTTTAATTTTGTTTTTTAATATCCTTGTTGAAGTAGAGTTTTTGTATTTTTATGTTCCCAATTGCAGGGAAAGCAATCTGTAGTCTTCACCTTCTTGTAAAATAAAACACAACTTAAAGTCAAAATTCATATTATATATAAATTTTTTCTCTCTTCCTCATGTCCTTCATCTAAAACTTCATTCTATTTTTAGGGGAAAAACAAAGTTAGGCGAGTGAAGACCATTTATGACTGTCAGGCAGATAATGATGATGAGCTCACATTTGTTGAAGGAGAAGTAATTATTGTAACTGGTGAAGAGGACCAAGAGTGGTGGGTATGTATCTTTCCCTTTCACAGTTCCACGTAACTTCTTTATGACTTGTATAGGAAAGCCTTTTTTTCCAAATGTGAAGGATTTGTTGCTACTTTGTTTTGGTTTTTTGTTTTGTTTTGTTTTTCCTGAGCTAACATCCAGCCCTTACCTTAAACTCATATTAGCAAAGACCCCGTTTCTCTGGCAGGGAGAGTCTGCTAGAATCATCCCCACTGGGTTTGGCTTGTTGTTGGCTCATAGCAGCACTTATTTGCACATGTCCCTCCCTGTAATGCACACTAGCCTTTCATTAAATGAAGAAGAGGTGATTTTTACTCTGTCTAAATGCTTTCACCCTTCATGAAAAATGAGATATGTAATGATCTTCAGTTCACTCGAAATGTTAAGTTATACCTACAGGAGTTGCTGGAATTCTGAAAAATAATTTGTAATTAGTGCTATAAGCTGATAGTTTTCCTCCTTAAATGAAAGGCAGACGACATTTTCTTTGCCTTCTTCCTTCCCATGCCACTGGTTTATACCACACTCCCCCTGTTCTGGACTGCATATTGGTTGAGTGCTAACACCAGGTTTTTCTCAACCCCACATGGAGGCTCCAACTCTCCCTTGACACTCCACCTCATGTCCCTAAAGCCCTGCTGCATTGTACTTCCCTGCTGAAGAATTGTTACTGGGGAAAATGAGACAGATGTCATCTGATTAAAACAAAATCTAATTGCAGTGTTGCCTGTGATTTCCTAATCTAAGTGCAGCACAACCTTTGGTGTTTTGTTTCCAGCTACACATTTTCCTCTCACTCATCATTTAAGTATGGAAGATTTTCAGCTGAAAAGCTGGTATCAAAAGCTGCTGTTATCTATATCATCCAGTCCCTGATTACCATTGCATTAGTTGCTGAAACTGTTTTAAGACCCTTGGGTACACGCCTGACAAGTTCCATGAGGCGCTCCAGTCTGAGTGTTTCTGAGAAGGGAAACGAGGCCTGTTGACTCATATGCTTCAAAAATTTGGCTCTCCAAGAGGAAATGGCCAGCCCTGCATGTTTCCCCTTCCCATTTTGTTAAACTTGTGGAAGAGGAAGGAGGTACACCATTATTCTGAAAGCAGTGAGCAGCACTGTAGCAGGGTGAGAAGAGGGTTATGTGGTCAGTCAGAACTGCTGCTCCAGTGTTATCAGTTGTTTGTGATTATGCACTTTAAATGTAGAAAGTTCTTATAAAAACATGTAATTATTTTTTTATTTCTTTAAATAAGTTTCTTAGCTATTTCTTTATAAATTATCATTATGCAAAACATGTAAGAAGTTGTACATGAAGGATACTTAATCGACAGTATTGTGATTTATTACGAAAACTAGTATGCACCTAAATCATTAGGTATCATGATGATTCAATAAGAAAATAGCTGGGATTTTATCACCTGAAGTAAGGGAAACATGCAGATTATCATAACTAACTTCACAACTGTAGCAGACATTTCCCATAAGTAAGATGTTCAGGATTTATTCAGTTAACTAAGATAAATGGTTTTCAGAGATGTTACTGAAACTCAGCCTATCAGACAAAAGAAAATCAGGCTTCTGTTCTGGTGAGATCTTTAAGTTCACTGAGTTTGTGTGTAAGTTTCCAAAAAAAAAGATAGAGTTTTGTTCTCTTTAGATTTAATTGACTTAATTTGTCTTATGTATATATATATTTGTGCAGTTTCATTTTGTTCCTTTACACAAATTCAAGTGTCAACTAAGGTCTGCTTCAAACTGTCCAAGAGCTTGCAAAGGCTCTGTGAGCAGTTCTGCTGCTTTGAATGAAGTAAATGCAATCTGTGAAGTCTGTGTGTTCACATGCACATCTACATTTGTACATTCTTCTCCTGTGTTGCAGATTGGCCACATCGAAGGACAGCCAGAGAGGAAAGGGGTCTTCCCAGTGTCCTTTGTGCACATTCTGTCAGACTAGTAAAAACAAACAAATCCTAAACTTGAGCATTGCACATTCTTCATGCAAGACGGGCTTTTTAGCAAAAGCGAACGCTGCTGCCTCCCTGTAATCCTGTGCACAGTTGTATATATAGCTGCTGTTACAAATTAAGAATTCATTTAAGTTTCACCTCATGAGGTTGAATTATATGTATTGTAAATATACTGTGTTATTCTGCCTTTGCCAGTATTATGGTAGCCTTGGAACCTGGCACGCCTTATTGGGTTTGTTGAAGCCATCCTCGGCATCCAGCACTTACATCCCTGTCCGTGCTGTCCCACACATATGGACTGCCAGCTTTCCAACATAGGTGGTCTCCGTCAACCTTGTAACTGTACAGAAATGACTGTTCCTAATAACTTGGTATTCTCAACATACAGTTTAGCAGAAAAGTTAGGATGAGTGAATGGTTTTGGACAATTTAAAAATCAGTCTGCAGTTCATAAGTGTATGCAGTTTACAGCTATGAAACCCACTTCGGTATTTATTTAATATAGTGCTCAGTTAAGTGTAATTATGAAGACAAATATTCACTGACTTTACAGATAACAGTAATGTTTTACAGTGTGCATACAGCATTTCATGTTTATATTATGTGAACCTATGCCAAACTGTGATTGCAGTTCCCCTGTGATATTACCTCACTATAAAAAGTTACAAATTTATTTCATCCGAAAACTTATTTTAATGAAAATTAGTCATATTGTTCTTTAGTAGATATATGTGAAATTTGCTGGGTTTTTTCACTGAATTCTTAGTAACCAAGGACTTCTAGCAAATGTTAACTGTTGACATTGTGCATGCATTTAGACGCTTACTTGAAACCTGCCTTTGTACAAAAGTAGTACTGTAGTCATATAGCTACATTTGAGGAAAAGAACATTTTAACTTAATTGCTATTCAGATTAATGTGAGCTTGCAACAGTATTTGTTTATAGCTAAATTGGCTCTTTGAAAAATGATTTTGTGGGGTTTTTTTCCTCTGTCTTCAACCTTGCTAAAAGTTAGTTACCTAAAATAAATTTTTTAAGTGGTGATATAAGTATAAATTTAAATTATTTTTAATGCTCTCAAAAGCGGAAGCTAAGATGACCTCTCGTGCATTTGATCAGGCTGTTAATGATAGAGCTCAGATCACAAGTATCAGGCTGGTTTTCATAGAGTTCACTAAACTCTGACAGTAATAGTTGTAACTCAAAGCACCAAGTGACAGACATACTGTTATAAAGCTAATTTCTAACAAAATCTTTGGAAGGCTGCATTTGACCTGAAGTTTCTTGAAAGTTGGTATAAAGTTGCATTGCCAGAAAACACTTCAACATATTACTGGAAACTTTAATTTCCTGTGTCACTTTCAACATCATTTTTCATCTTTTGAAACATCATGTGGTTGTGTTTTTCCCATGGTTTGTCTGTAGCAGGTTCCATGACTTTCATATGTAGTTTTGTATTACTTGCTTTAAATGTTATTTTGGCTTCAGTACCTCGTGCTGCTATTTCAAAGCAGATTGTCTTGGCTGCATGGAAAGATTTTCATTTCATAAAAGCACATCTCAGACTTTCTGAGAGCTTTCATTTCTAATACAGTTTTACAAGACTGTAGTCAGTGAATATTTAATTCTCTTTGTGGTTAATTTAGAAACAAATATCAGTCTAAATCCCACATGGAAAAAAAATCAAATCATTTATCAACTGTAAATGGTTTTATCATTTATAAAAAAAATTATTTCCAAAAAAAAATATGCAATGAGTGAGTGAGCCTGCTGGCATCTAATATTCAGTATTACCAGCTCCAGTATTTCAGACTTTATTCTGTTTTTTATGGAAAGAAAGTCAGGTTTAGCATTTATTTAGCATTCCATTTTATCCATTACTACAATGTTTTAAGTTGCATTAAAGAACAAAACCTATTCACTTTTGTGGTCAATTGTATTTTTAAGTGATCTTGAAATAAACTGATAAATGCAAATCATATAAAGAAAACCTAGGCATGTAAAATTATGTAGAGTCAAATGTCTATTCTTTTCTACGCTCTTTAAAATAGTATACATATGCATTTTATAAAATTAAATGAGTTCCATCGGGAACAATAGTTCTGTTTATTCTGGCTTATTGTGGGTCATAAGAAATCTGAAAATGTATGATATTGATTGAGTTTAAGTACAGTATTATATTTGAACTCAATGAGCCACTGTCTGCAATTTTGTATATGACATAGTATTTGGAAAGTCTAAATCTTTATGGAAAATTAGCTGATAAAGGGTTGGGGGGAGGGGCAGGGGAAGGTGCCCCCAGAGGGGGAAGTTTGCTCTGCAGATGATGTCTTATTTACTGTTGAACAACAGTTGCTATTTATTTTTTTATTACATAGTACATCAACATGTACAGAAATCAGATCTGGTCATGCCACTAGTTAAAATCTTGACTTCTCATTGAATGTTAAGGTAAAACATCAGTACACATGTCTATTCACATGTATTTAATGTGACAGTTTTTGAGTACTGTATGTGTTAATTTCTACTTTTTTAATATTTAAAATTGCTTTTAAATAAATGTATTCAGTTGATCCCAGATATCTGAACGAGGCCCTTTTTGTCAACTGGAATATCTTCTAGGGAGAAAGTCTGGATTCCAAACAGGTAGAACTAAGACACTTGAAATGTTTTCACTTGAATATAAAGCACTCCTTATATAATGCAATTAAATGTGTATCTCTTTATCAGTTGTTAAATATGGATGCAATTGCCTTTATCTGGAAAACTTTACTTACTAAAGTTAGCATCAAACCACTTGTTTTGTCCATGAGTTTCGATTGCTTTCTCTCTGGCTTAGCAGGCTCTGCAGGAAGCCAGTCCACTCTGTCTTGTTTTCCACAGCTGGCCCATGGGGTTGAAAGGAACCACTCAGCATGGCCCACTCTGCCTGACAGCAGCTCTCACACCAGCTAGAGCACTACTAACCTTTCCTGGATGGAGTGACCTTGTTGCTTAGAATTTCGGTTCCAACCCAGCTTGCAGAGGTTATTCTTTCTCCCATCCCTGGCTCAGTTCTTGCATGTTTCTAAAGTAAGACCCATTCTTGTCAAAGCTGTTCTAAAAAGAACAAGTCACTTGAAATTGCTAGAAAGCAACAAGAACATCCTTTAGCCTGAGGAAAAGCTGGAGTGTGGAGCTATCAGATCTGGTTTGTATCAAGAACAGTAACTGCCACAGCGCAGGGCTCAGGAGACTGCCGTGGAAAGAGCTTCTGCAGCACTGAATTGTAGTGCTGGAGTGATGACCCACCATCACAGAATATTCTGCTTGGTTAGTTTGGGGCCTTCAATTTTACATAAGCTTAAACATGTGGGAAGGAGGATGAAATATGGATCTGGGACAGGGGAAGAAGTCTGGGTAAATATTCTGCTCTTGCTCAGTTTCTACCATGTGACAATATTTCAGATAACAGCATTCAGAGAGCCATTGATTCCAACACCCTCAGTTCTCTGTCCTACTTGTATTACATGTTCTTCAGTGACATGTATTGATTTCCTTTCCTAAGTTAAAATTGAGGTGGATATCTCATATACGGTTTGGAGCAGAGAGAACAAGACAAACGCATGCCCAGAGAACTCCCTTGTTGTTTAAAGTTTCAGTCTCCTTGCCCTTCTGCTGGCAAACCTAAAGCTCATAGTTAAACAGGAAATAGGTAATCTATACCAGTGAAAATGGTGCAAATCTTAAATACCAAGGAATGAAACTCAGAAATAGCTCCCTGCTGCACAACCAAAACAGTACAACCCTATAAATATGATTTGTTTTCAGATGCTTCCCCCTCCCCAGGGGGGGAGTCCAGACTGTCTAGTTCTGTGTGACAGTTCACCTGACTATGCTCCACACTGTTTCATGCCACTCACACCCTAGACCGTGAACGCTCCTATGCCATGAAACCAGAATATGACAGAGCAGCAAATGAAGTTCAGCTTCAGACCTTAAGTTCTTACAGATAACTTCTCAACTTGAGAGTTTAAGGCTCTTGGGGATGCTTTTAATAGACCCTTTAGCCCTTCTGAAACACGACTGGAGGCTTTTCAAGTGGATAAAAAATGTGCACACAACTGTAAGATGTTTTCATCTATACAGCTGCAAGCCAAAATTTTTCTTATCTAATACAAACTAACTATTTCAAGTTGTCTTGAGGATACTTTTAGGGCTATACATAACGTGATTTACAGCTCTGTCATCTGCTGAGGGAGTGCTCAAGTTTCTTTTTGAGATAAGCTAAGTGCTGTTTGTCAACTCGTGCACAAAACCTGCGCGTCTCGGCTGGTTCTGGTCAGCTGCTGTTGGGGTAACAGTAAAAACGATAGTGTGTCACAGCACAGGCTTTGCCTTGTTCCTCTAATTTACAGAACAGATCCTGCCGTCTGCATGAGGCGGATGTCTGCTCCAGTCTTTTTATAAGAGTGGGGGCAGGGGAGGAACAGTTTGTGACAGCTGTCACATCTGCCGAGTGTGTCAGAGAGAAGGAGAAGCTGATCAGTCGCTTGCTGCAGCACCTGAAGAATGTTTCAGACTAGCTTTAAGCTTACCTGGAACTTCAAATCCAGTGTTAATTCTATTAATGCTGTTCCTACCATTTTGGCCTTGGTTCTTGCAGTGCCTGATCACAAACATCGCTTCCCCTTGTGCTTGTTGCTTTTTGTTGAAAGGCTGTGTGGGTCCAATCCCTCACGGGGATTTTTTTTCCCCAAGGCTTGAAGATGGGTTTGTGCTTCAGTTACTGCCAGAAATTTAGGAATCTGATTTCTCTCTCACAGTCCCATTGTGTAGATAAATCACCCCTGAACAGTCAAATTCAGCTACTCTAGAATGACTGTTAGAGGTTGTTTTATTGTATTTATCTTTGTTCACTTAAAAGCAGTAACATTACACTTGATTTTTGGTAACTAATTAATTTCCCTAGTCTTTTCCCCAAGGAATGCTCCAGGAATAATTTACTTACCACTGCCAGTAAACTTACAACCTTAAGACTGAAGATACTCTTAAACCTAGTTTAATATATTAATGTTTTCATCTCTCCCTATTCTCACATCTCTGCTACAATAAGTGTCAACAGTGCCTCTGAGCTGGAGTTCTTAGTGTTTAAATAAAATTCAAAAGCTTACATATCAGAAAGGACTGAAATGTGCTCCTGAACTTCAGACTGAAGGAAAGACAGGCTGCCTTGAGCTGAACCTCCACAGGGGAGGTCAGCAGCTGTTTGGTGGTTAAGCAGGGGTTTGCAGTGGTTTTCTGTTGGAGCCTGCAGCCTTCCTTGGTGAGCTGGTGACACATGGCCACACGATGCTTGAGACACCTCATAGGCAAAGCAGACATTTTTTCAAATTAGTAAAGATTCTACTGCCTGTAATCACCTGTCCATACTGCAGGCTATCCCATCCATGGCTCCAGTCCTATATATCCATGTGCCCTAGCCTTCCCTGTCGCTGTAGGTTTTGCATTCAGAGCTGTCGCCCTACTTTAGCAACTAGGCAGGAAAGCAAGAACCCCAGGTAGCTGAGCAGTAAGTGAGCTGCAGCCAGCCCTATGCTTTTATTTCAGCTGAGACTTCTTATTGTGTGGAAACCCAGCCAGGAGCTGGAAAAAAGCCTTGTGGAGCAACTCCATGACCATTGCAGCAGTTCTGACCTCTGTGGATAGAAGCATGAGGATGAAAGGCAGATTTGTGATCCAGGATATTCCTGAGTCTCCGTCCTCCCTACAGAAACTGGGGCAATCTCTGCAGAAAGAAACAGGCAAACAAATGCTAAACCTGCCTTGATAGGGTGCACAGAGCTGCTGGCCTGCCTGAAAGGGAAGTTTAGCATCTTGGACAGCTGGAGAAGAAACACTGAGCTTCATCTGAAGTGAACTGACACCAAGTGATGCTGGAAGACAGGGACTTCTGAGTCTTTTGCAGGGTATAGGAATAAACATGAGCTCTACATGTGCTCCAAGGTGGAGGTTTGAGAAGAGCAGGAGATGAGGACCATCACAAACCACAACTTGGACACCTTTGAAAGAGTGAAAACAACTCCATCATTGATGTGAAGATCAATCATAAGGAATCAGCAGCTTTTCTTTGAGCACTGCCTATAGGTGGGCCATATACTTCCCTCAGACCTCAAGGTAATGCAGAGACTCAAGTGAAGTGAAGATCTCTTGTCCAGGAGAAGCAGCAAGATCTTAGCAAACAATAATTAGAGGGGGAGGGCAGCAGGGCAGTGAGACCATCTGGTCAGCATTATCCAAGTAGCTGCTGTAGTAGCTGGGCCCTGTGAAGGAGCAGAAGGCACCAGATGTGCCCAAAAGCCTGTGAACAGGAGCATTTAACTGTAAGCATGGAGGTGCTGCTGTCCCGCCAGAGCAATTCCTGGCAGCAGCCCCATTCAGGATCTAGGTCCACCTTAGATGTGGTTGTGGCACTCCCACCACCTCCTTGGAGAAGGCCTGAAATGGTCACCATGCTTAGGGACAGATTTTGCACAGGATCGTCCTTTAACTCGGCACCTGTGTTCCCAACCAGGTCTGTCTGGACAAGATGCTGCTGGGTCCAGCAGAAAAGCTCCTTCTGTTATCCCTTCCCTGCCAGGATGCACAGAAATTTGAGATTAAAAAAAAAAAAAACAAAAAAAACCAACAAAACATTGGAGTTGGAAAACTCCTCTTTACTTTGAAACCCTTGAGAGCAGGACTTTGCTCCTTTCACTTGCCCATGGCACTGTTCTGCCTAAATATTTTTAATGGAAAATGCAGCCCCAGTAGTGTTTATTTAGATGGGTGGCTGCCAGGGGTCATCACCTTCCTCTCTCTAGCAGGCACCTGCTCTGCCCATGATCCATAGCTTTGGCTGCTTCCCCAGTGGACTATTAAAGAAGGCACTGATTGTAGTACTTCTGCATAGAGGTCCTGTTACCTGTGAGACTTTTCAGCACCTCGGCCTCACTGCTGCCCACATCTCCAACTGCTTTGGGCCAAAGATGGGACTTGTTGCTGTTTTGGCCATCATAGCAAGACCTGTGCCACGACGTGGGGCCTTGGGAGCAGCAGAGTGAGCTGAAGCATCAGAGCCCCCTGTCAGTGACCGACAGTAAAGCCAGTCAGCAAAATGCCATTTAGAGAAATTACCTTAAGACATGTTACCCCCATCTAATCCGTGTCCCTTCCTGAAAGGGATTGATGGTGCAGGAGAACAACAGCATCTGTTGCTGGAGGGAGAGCTTCCTGAGGAGCAGATGGGGCCGCTGTGTCCTGAGGGGACCCTCACTCCTCCTGTGACCAAGATGTCATCAGTTGTCAACAGAATGGAGAAGATGGAGATGGAGAAGAAATGGAGCAAGGTGCCTCAGAGATGTCAAAACTTCTCCAGGTTCTGAGTGCAGCTCTAGAGATTGAAGGAGCTCTTGGGGTTTAAAAGAAAAATTTGGCCTTGGTGAGTTTTTTCTTTAGCTCTGCATTTGGAGTTGCCAATAGCCCTGGCCCCAGAACAATCACTAGGTGCCTTCTCTAGGCACAAACCCACAGCCCCACGTACCTCCCGGGCCAGGGTAGCTCCAACAGAGACTGGTGGAAATGGTTGGGTTTGGTGGACATACACTTGGAGTCTGCAAGGTGCTCTGGCATGTGGCTGGACCCTTCCCATGGCAGCAGAGCCTCGCCCGTGCTCTGCTGTGTCGTGTGTGCCCCCAGAGGGCAGGGCCGTGTCTGACTCCTCACGAAGGGTCCCTCCTCACCCCCCGGATGGATGCGGGCCCTGAGGGGAGGGCTCTGACCTGAGCCCCATCCTTTACCCCCGGCCCAGCGGGGTAAACACCCCCCGAGTGCCGCTGCCCCGCGGGGGCTGCCCGGGGGGAGCCGCAGCCGCTGCTCCCAGGGCGGCGGGGAGGGAGGCTGGGGGGGGATCGGGGCCGGGCGCGGCGAAGGTGCCGGGGCCGCCTCTCCCTCCCCCCGCGCCGCTTCCTTTTATATCGATGCGGCACCGCCGCCCGCAGCCACAACCTGCGGCCGTGACGCCGCCGGCAGCCGGAGGGACGAGGCTTTGCCCCGCGCCCAGGTAGGGGCTGCCCGCGCCCCCCGGGCGGGCGGAGCGGGGAGGGAGCGACAGGGAAATGGGGATCGCCCGAGGGAGCCGGGAGGAGCCTGAGCGGAGCCGTGGAGTGGGCACCCGTGGGGAGCTGCGGGGCGGGGAGGACCCGGGGGAGCCCCCGCCCCGCTGATCCCCGGCCTCGGGCCGGAGGGCGCGGATCGGCGGGGCCGACGGAGGATGCTCAGAATTCCCGGACAGCGCCTTCCCGCCGCCTCCCACGGGGCCGGGAGGTCTGTGGGGCCGCGGGCAGAGCCGCGGCGGCACAAGGGCGGCCGAAGGGAGCCCTGGCCGGGCTCTGCTTCCCTCGGTGCACCGGGACTGTGAGGCCACCCGGGTCAGCAGGGGCCGGGGGGGAATCTGCTCATGTGTGTGAGGGGGTGACAGGCCAGGGGCGGGAGGGTCCTCTGTGCCAGCGGTGTGGCATTAACCCGCACCATCTTCAGCTACTGCCGGGTTGAAGCCGAGCAGCAGCACCCTAGGCTGGTTGACCTCAAGAGGAAACCACGGTTTGGTTCTGTGAACAGGGCGTGCTGCTCATGGCCGTCCGGGCTGGGAGCAGCAGTGACCATCTTTGGCTGGAGGCTTCTTGTGCTGCCGTCTGATGCTCAGACAGGTACCAGGCTGGAAACTTAACAATCGTCGTCGTTCATGCAAATCTTGTGCCCCGAAGTTCAGCCCAGCAGCCAGAAAAGCGCTGGACTGGCCGGGGAGGAGGCGATCACTTCTGCTTTGGGCATCTGGTACTTCCTCGTCTGGGCAGGGATGGTGGTGTGGTTGAGATCATGACTGTGTGTGAAAATTACCCCTCTCTTGAGCAAGCCATAGTGTTTCAAAAGGGTTAGTGGTGAAACAGAGGAAATAAGACCGAGCAGCCCCTAAACCGTAAAGATTACCTGGCTGTATGGTTTAGAGCAGAGTTACCCTTGTGCCATTTAAAAATGAACTCTTATCCCTAACATACATGACCCCAAAAGTCTTGACGAGTATGTTTATTCAGTGTTTTGTTGGGTGTGCGATTAAAAGAGTAGAAAGGCCCTTTTTTTCATTCAAACAAAGAAAACCCCACACCTGCACCTCAAACTGAGAAGTGCTTTGAAGAGATGTGGGATTTTGGTGGAAGTGCAACATCCTCTTTGTTTCAGTGCTTGGCTGAAATCAAGCCTGGCAATGGCTGCTGCCTGTTCTATGTCAAGGAGGCCAGAACTGACGCTGCAGGGAGAGTGGGGAATGTTCACTCTGAGGGACCCTCCTGGGTGCACACAGGCACTCCAGGTCATTTTGGTGCTTCATGTTGCATGGAAGAGCTGCTCAGGGTCATCTTGCCTTAGCGAGAGGCAGCACTTTGCTGCATGGCTTCTCCTGTGCTCCCGCTCAGCAGGGACTGGGAGCTGGTGCTTATCCAGGCAGTAGGATGCTCTCCAGCTGCTGTTGCAGGCAGCAGTCCCTACCTGCTGCTTTGAGCACTCCTCAGACCAGAGGCCTTGTCATTCTGTTCTCCGACAGTTGCCACCACTAGCTCTCCCAGGATCAGTGATGTGGTTCCCTCCACAGCTTAGCAGGAGGAGCCCCCCTGGCAGAAGGAGTTTCTGAGCAGGTCTGAAGCAGTGCTCTGCAGGGAGGCTAGGAAGCGTTCAGCATCCAGCAGGAACAGTCATGCCAACAGGACTTTTAAAGACAATTCCAATAAAGTCCAGAGCATCTGTTTCTCTGACTGAGATCGATAGTTCAGACTGCTCAGCAAGGAGCACGTGCAATGGATTTTCAATAATCTGCGAGGCACAGCTCAGGCTTGAGGAAAAAATTATTAGGCCTCATTCTGTGCCTCTAAATATAAGTGTGCCCAGCAAGGGCAGTTGGAGAAGCTGATGCACTGGAGGTAGTTAAAAGCTCCATTCCACCTCTGAGTGTGGGAGGCCACAGCCACTCGCAACTGCTATTTCTTAGTACTCAAAGGTATCAGAGGATAAATAGTGGCTCACAAAAATAAAGACTGGTGTTTGAGATACTTCCTGTGTTTGCTGGTGGAGAACAAGGCAGAGTATTTTGAAAGTAAAAGCATATTTCCTGTGAAAAACTGCTGAAGTGACGTGTGAGATCCTTTCAGAGCTGGAGGCACAGCCACAGTGACTCAGGGCAGCAGTGCTGGCACCTGGAGATGGGGCTGGCTGGCTTGGTGTGAGGCAGAGTGGAGGTCACTGAGCACCAGCGTGTCTAAACTTGCAGATAGGGAACAGGCACAGCATCATGTGCTCCTCTTGCTGCCCCGGGAACAGGAAGAGAGGCTGTGTCCTCTGCCTGCAGACAGCCTTGTGAGCTTGATTTGCCAGGTTGGTTTGCCAGCAGGTATAAGCAGACCTGCCCTAATTGACTAAGTACAAGGCTCAGCAGAGACCCAGTGTGGGTCTCCAGGCTGCCCAAGCACAGATGTGATCCCATCGTGGGTGTCAGGACTGTTTCTGTAAGCTGAAGGTCATTCCTGCAGTGCTCTCTCAACCCTGACTTAGAAAGGCTTGTCTCTGAGTTAGCTCAGTCCAAGACCTCTCCCCATAAACTGCTTGGGTTAGGTTTTCCTTTAGTGCCTACCATGGCTGTGGGCTTGCTTATCAGCTGAATCACTGCCCCCACACAGACCTGCATGGTTCCACTGGGTGCTGAATCCAGCTCACTGGCTCCCAGGTGCGTTCTCTCCTCTGCAGCAGCTCAGCTCTGAGGGAGGAGGCGGCTGGGAGCAGAGCTCAGCCCTGGCAGTCTGCTGGAACCCAGCTGCTGGAGCAGGATTTCAAATCTGCAGCCGGGCTGTATCTCACAGTGGGTAGGAAGCACTTTGCACAGTGTCTGCAGTTACTCAGCTGTTGGAAACCTTTGTTCTGCGCTGCTCTGTGTGGAGCTTGATATAGCTTGGATTTTTTTTGGTGCCTGAGTTCTATTACTGTCCTTGCTGGGTATATTTTAAAACTCTTCCACACAGTGTTTTTTCTTTTTTTTTCTTGGTTGGGTTTTGAACACTGCACATATGAATTTATTCCCTTAAGATCTTTCTAAACCAGAGATGCTCAAACTGAATGTACACGTGACCTTATGGCTATAGGTGGGATAAGTCTAATAGGTAGCTTTGGTTTTCATTCCCAGCAGTTTTTCACAAGATGCAGGCTGCTTTTCTATCATCAAAAATGCAGTTTGTATAAAATGCTGGTTTTGCTATCTCTTTCACAACAATGCTGTAAGATCTACTGCAGGGTATCTAGTGGACAAACTCATTATTTCTCAAAGGCTTGCTGTATAGAAAGGGAAAAATACCAAATCTTCTGATGACAGCAGAAAACTAGGCATTTTATCTGAGTTTCACTAAGATATTCTTTGTCTCAGCCAGAAATAGGGCCTCCCCAGCCCCCCACATCTGCCTTGTTCCCAATCTTGAGGTCAAACCTCCTGGCCACAACCCTCTCTATTTAACAAAAAGATATAGACACAAGTTGTAATCTGTGCTATGAAAATCTAATCTGTGACCTAATTTGTTGTGATACCATGAAGAACCTGTCAGTAGCGATCACTGTAACCCGTGGCACGGATGCACTGCCGGTTTTCCAAGAGCGCTCGCTCGCCGTAGCCCCAGAGGGAGCGGTGTCATGCCAAGTGTGTACGTTTGGGCTCCTCCACTGACAAATTTGGGGAATAATATACAGACAACTCTCAGATCACTTTTTTTATTCTCTTAAAATGAAAGCGGTATGGGCCGTCATACTATGTGTGGAAGTGAACCTCCTCTTCTGCAGGCAATCCCTGTGGAACAGGCTGGTTTGAAACGTGTGGGAAGGAAAATGAGATGCAATGAAAACTGGACAGTTTTTTCTGTGCGTGCCATAATAGCTGTTTACCTGTTCATTGCTCATTCCCCATGACCATGGCAGCAACTTGGATGCAACCCACTCACTGGGTGAGTGGTTAGAGTGACTTGTCTGAATAATTTCTCACCAGTGGGAGCTGAGGTTGCATGGGCTGATTCTCAGAGGTCAAAACTGGCTGACTTTTGGTACAGCCCCTTGATTCAAGTTTGTTGTCCTTTAAGGAGAAAAACAAAGATCTTCTCTGGTATGTTACTGAAACTTATAGCACCACCAATCTTGCTCTGCAAGGCTAGAGAGGGAAGGAAAGGTTTACAGGTCAGGAATACACAAGTAATAGTCTGAAAAGCTGGGAATTATATTCCTAAGTGTGTGCACTGCTACATCTGTCAGGGAGAAAACTTAACTGAGGAACTACTGCTCTATGAGAAACAACAGCAGAGCTGGGCTTCCATTTTGATTGTTCTAGAAATAACACTTCCTTTTAAATTTTTTTTAATATTATCTTTAAAGTGCTTTACTTGAAAGTACTAAATTAGAATGCACAGGGGCATGCAGTCTATTAATAACTGCTAAAATCTGTGTCTGTGTTTAGTGAGACACCTTCAGTCCACTTGGATTTTGAGATCTAGTAACCTAGATCCAGCAAGATGCATGTGCATGGTCTGATGCCTTCCCTGCTCACCCTCATGGGAGCTACCTGTGCTGCAGTTCAGGCATTTGCTCTCAAGACTTTTTGTTTTGAGCCTCCTCTTTATTTTCAGTACTTTGTTCCCTAGCATACTATAGGTGTATGTTACCGTAGAATACTTGCATTCCCATAGTAATTTCTGTGTTCTTTTTTTGTATTTCAGTTCCTTTTATCCACCCTGGGCACTCAGAGCTCAAGTTTCAATGTGTTATTTGTTGACTTTTGTTCACTCCAGGCTTTTCCCTCCACCCACTCACTTCCTTTCACAAATGTTTCCTCACTTCACCACTTTTTCACACCCGTTTCTAGCACAGGGTTGCCTCCTGCTGTGGGCAGGCTCAGCACTTCATGTACTGTTCACCTTTGCAGGAGATGGGGGCCAGATCCATGTGCCAGAGGAGGAGCAGAGGCAGGAGAAGGTGCTTGCACGTGTGGGAGGAAAGGCACAGGGTCAGGGAGAAGGGGTCTGAGTGTAGGTGTAGTTTGGAGCAGGAGGAGCAAGGGCTTGTAAGCAGGGTGGGTGTATGGGTGGAGAGAGTGAAGGAAGAGAGGGCAGATGGTTTTATGTGTGCTCATGATGGAGCACAGCACATCCTCTGTGTGTGCACAGCTGAGAGATGGCAGGGATAGGACGTCTGAGGATTGAGGAAGGTGCATCTCCAGACCACAAGGCAGCAGGGCCAGAGGCTCTGCTCCTTCCCTCAGCCCAGCACAGGCAGGCTGCTCTACCACCAAGACTTGCTCTTGGAGCTTAATAGCTCCAAGTTTGAATGTGCAATTTTGTTCTTATTTTTAACAAAAAGGTTTCTCACCTCCCCTTGGACAGCACCAATTTCTTAACCACGCGGAGTGCATCTGGCAGCCTACAACCTGTTAAAAAGAGGAAAAAAAAGCCCACCATGAAAATAGCATGTCTGTAGTTTTAAATTAGGCAAGAGCTAAAATTAGTAGGAACAGGCCTGTCTGTGGCTGTACAAACCAGCAGAGAATTAACATTCATCTGATACTGAGCAAGACAAGTAGAGGTTTGCAGCTCACACTTCCCTCGCCTTGTCCCACTCCTGTCCTTGCAGCTTCGCTTCCCTGAAGGGCTCAGTCAGCAGTTAGCAGAGAGCTGTGCAGATGCCACTAACCTTGTGCCAATACCAGTGCTACTTTCAGCACTGTGAAGCGCTAGCAACAGCCAGAGCATTTTTTACCACACTCCTTTAATTTCTTTGCTCAGCTGCTATGAATACAGCTTTGGATGCATCGTGCTAAGGTCACTTGCTGTCAGAGCCCTGGATGTGGCCTGAGTCCCACGCTGGGGACCGGATCCACCCACTGTTTCCTCGGTGAGATAGGAGCCCCCAAGACACTTGTTTCCTTTCCTCAGCTGTGGTTTATTTTCCTCCACTGTAATTGTGTTGCTGTTAACGGGGCTGCAGTAAAAACCAGTCACTGAATTATTCACCTCACTAGAATAACTCTCGGGTGGTTTGGTTCTTTGCAGACTATTTTTCATTTTATGTCCTGCTGTTGTTTTCATTTGCAGCATGACCTATGCAAACAGGTTTATTGGTGCAAGTCAAAATGTGCAATATACTGGGTGGGAAACGGTGGAAATTTGCTGGTAGAAGGGAAAATGATACGAAAAAGGGATCTTGAGTTGCTGGGGAAGGGAGTTGCGGGAGGGGTGGTTGAGTTATTTAGCTCTGCCGGTGGAGGTGATATATGGCTGCTCCTATTTGGGGTGGGGGTGATGTGTTTGAGGGAGGGGAGAACAACAAGAGCCTTCACGTCTCTCCCCCTTTCCCTGGGAACTACCTTGCTAGGCCCTGTGCCCACTGCCAGAGTTGAACTCCTGGGAGTGAATGTTCTTCCACTCCTAGCATATCCAGAGGAATTGGAGGTCACTTGGAAATCAAAATTAAACAATGCCTTAGTGAAGCTTTGAAAAGTTTACTCAAAGCACTGGCGTTGCTCCAGTGCGGTTAAACTGATGACCTCCCTCCAGTAAAATAGTGCAAGAGAGGGCTCTGGTTTGGCTGTCAGCAGCCAGCAGTGGCTGCAGAGCTTCATCCTGGGTGGCAGGGCTGGATTCACGCTCTTCACACCATCCTCCCACCGGAGCAGCGAGAGCTGGACTGCGTCAAGGACGTTGCTGCCCAGAAGCCTCTGGCAGGGATTGCACTGGAAGCTTGTGAGGTGCCTGGGCTGTTTCAGGCAAGGGGCAGGGACCACCCCAAAATGGGAACGGCCGTGTGGTTGCTCTCTGGAGGACCACAGCAGCCCACAGAGGACCTGGAGGTGGCTTGTTTCCCTGGGTCACATCTCTTCTGCACTGCCCTATGGAGGGATAACTGGAGCCTGTCTCTGTGGGCCTCATCCAGCAGCGTGCTCCTGGAAGTGGACAGCTGCTGCCATCAGGACAGAGTTACATGATGGATGATTTATGTTCCCTCCAACTCAGTGTTTCACCAGAGACACAGAGACACAGAGTAGTGTCAAGGGGAGTATCCCTGTGGTCTGCAAACTCCAGGGACGATTTGGGTCGTCATGGTGGTGGGTCTGGACCAGTCAACAAAACTCAAAGGGGAAAAAATAGGAGCCCTATCCCCAAGACTGTTCTGGCAGTTCCAGAACAGAGCAGGGCAGATGCTCCTGTCTGTGAATCCTAACTCCAGCTGAAGGACTCGCTGAAGACCAGATACAATCTTCTGTGCATTAGTGGGTCTGTCTGGCATCTTGCTTACGTTGAGGCACTAAGAAATATTTACTGTATGTTAGTGTTCTCATGTTAGTGCTCTCTGAGTATCACAGATATCCACTGGCAATGGCCTTCAGCAATCCATCAAACGAGAATGAAGAAGCCACTCCCATCTCTATGTAAGGGTTGGAACCAAGTTTCTTTTCCAGGATTACTGCCTTGAAAGGAGATGCTTTTAGGAGTGGCTCAAAGTTGCAAATCTTATACTAGGACTTCTTGTGCTCAGAATCCACAGCTGACATATCCTGGTTACTGGCATTACTATAATTGCATTTAGGAGCAAAACTTGCTTTAGATCCACTTGTACATGTTCCAGGCCTGCTGCCCCATTTTGTACCTGGACATAACATGATTACAACATCTCTACAATACATTTATGTATTGAGGTATGAATGTACCCGGGACCTTTAGCTGCTGTTCATGCAAAAAAAATGGTCTTTTAAACTTGTTGAGGTTCTGTTTGGTCTGTCATCTTTTTCTTAAAAAATGAACTACCTGTTGTGAGAAGCAGTCAGTGGATGCACTCAGAACTCTTGTTCTGTGAGAAAATGCCACCTGGGTGGTGACTCTTCCCTCCCTTGTGCCTTTGCATGGGGCTTCCAAGAGATCATGTAGCTGGTACAGGACCAGTAAATTCATCCCCCTGCAGACTCCTGCAGCATGTCAGTCAGTTTGAGGAAGCAAGAGAGGAGAGCAGGGACCCAGAAGGACAATATTGTGCTTGAGTGAGCATGTAGAAAAGGACTGATCCTGATAACCTTGTGTGCTTGCTGATCCAACTGGCAGGCCAGAGCACTTTCCAGAGCCCTTGGAGAGGTCCATCTGATTCAAGGCCACCAGAAAGATCGTGGCTTATCAGCTCTTTGCCCGATGCTGCACAGAGTTGTTCCTGGGCAGTTGTTTTCATAGAACTGGATACAGTCATTTTCATATTGCACAGCATTTGGGCTTTTACTCTTAACTCTGTTGGGCACTCTCGTACGTGTGTCTGTGAGGGAAGTCATGTTCTCAGTCAGCACCAAATTGGTGCAACTTCCCCTGGGCAGCATCTCCCAGAAATGCAACCCCTTCTGCACCAGCCCTACTGAGGAAGGGGAAGGGCAGAGGCTGCTCTGCAGGGCGACTTTGGCAAGGAACTTGCCTTGTGTTTTTTCTCCTCCCCTAGTTCCTCATGCATGAGATGATCTGAGTCCTCATGCTCCCCCTGTCATGTGACATTCAGCAGCTGGGGTGTCTGCAACAGGGAATGCTCATGTCCACTCAAGAGGAGACACGGCTTCCTGTGAAATCCCCCTGTGAAGTAATAGCACACACCCCATCCGTGTTACTACCCATGTGTCCAGCATGCCATGTCTCACCAGCCCTTGTGCTAGGAGACTTTGAGGGGCAGTCAGACGTGTCCTTGCTGCTGGGGGAAACCAGAGCCAGCCCCTGCAGGCCCTGCCTGCCAGTCCCCTCTGTTGGGAGCTGCTCAAGTACAGGGGGACAGGAGGCAGGTGAGCCACATTTCTGCCCCCAGTGCCCTGCCTGCAGCCATGGCAGTGACCCCCAAGCCTTGGTCCAAGGGCAAGTGCTGGTTCACACCCAGCTGAGACCCAGCAACTTGCCAAGTGATCCTTCCCTAAAGTTGTTCCATATCTGCCTTACCCTCTTCTGCAGGATGGAGCTCAGATCAACACTCAGGCTTTGCTGGATTTCACTAAGGTTTGACCTACCAGGAACTCATTATCTGTCAGGCAGCTGTGGATGTGTTCTAAATGTTTGTTTAGATCATCTTTCTCATAGTGTGCTGAATAATTTCTGAGCTGGAAGAGTGGCCAGAGCATTGACCTGGGAACAAATTAAGCAACCCTGCCTTGGTGTGTTTTTTGTTTTGTTTTGTTTCCTGCACTGTTGGGCTCCAGTCCTACCACGAATTTCACTGACATCAGTAAAACACTGACAACTCCCCCAGGTGCAGCTGAGCAGAAGCAGAGCTTTTTGGAGATGGAAGCATATTCAATAGTGCAAAAGACATATTTTCAGAGGTTACTGAAACTCTGTCCCTTATCCCAAAGCCTCCTTTTGCCCTAGACACTATTATTGCAAGTGCAATAGGTGAATTTAGGTTCCAGACCCATGAGAGGATGTACTAGTTAATACAGAAAACTAGAAATTGTCCTTCCTCTCTCTGATGTCACTTTTATCCCTTGGGTGTACAGAGATTAAAAGATAGTTGATGAGCATACTAAACATTCATTGCACATTTCTTTTCCAGTATCCAGCTGACCTCAAATCTAGAATGAAATGAATTTGCATTTGTTTCTAAAAGTGTCTCATTTTGTGAATCAAAATATCAACACATTTGAAAATGGTCCCACATGAGACATCTGTATCTCTTGGATTTTAAATTGCTGGATCAATGTCTCATTAGTACTAAGGGTGTTTAAAGGACAAATTCTCTGCCTACTGCAGAGAAAATTTACCCCGAGGTATGACATTTCACCTGCCTCTGAGTATAAGATTGTTGAATATAATGGACCAGAATAGCAAGATTTGCACATGCTAGTAACAAAAGCAGGTGAGCAGCAGATCCCATTACAGAAAACCTTTCCTCTTTTTTCTCTCTCCTCATTTTTCAGCCATTAAAACTTGCATGCTATTTGTAATTTATACTACTGCACTATTCAGAAGCCTATGGCAGAATTTGGGCACAGTTTAGTCATGTACCATATGAGTGGATACAGAGAGCCCTGAAGAGCTTCCACTCAAAAGGGCATGAGGAAATGAGAGCACCAGGGTACATCCAAGGTCTTGTAGCACAAAGCTCCAGCTTCACCAGTTCCTGCACTGGACCACAGACCTACAAGCCCCATCACATGCCCTTCTGGTGGCAGCTCTGCTGAGGGACAGGGCTGTGCCACAGCTTGTCTCTGCCCCTCAGCATGGCTCTGTCCTGAGGGAGCAGGAGGACAGTTGGCAAGTCTCAACCCCCTCCTCCTCAAATGAAAAACAGAGGCAACTGGGCCGAGCTATCAGCAAAATAAAGCACTGCAAATAATCTGAACCCGGGGCACAGTGAACCTGAGCCTGTGCTGAGACATGTTTACCCGAGGAGGTGCCAACATAACCTAGGAGAACATACCATAAAATTGCACCATAGCGTCCCTCCCTTGTGCTATCACGGAAACCAGATGCCAGGATGGAAAAGCACCAGGAGATGAATAAAAAAAGCTTCAAGTGTCAGAGAGCCCTCCTCAGCCCTACCTTCTGCTGCAGGCCATCTATGCTTCCCAGCATTCCCTGGTCTCCTGCCAATTCCCATCAACAGCTGTGATTTGTGGTTGTAATGCTCAGCATTTGTCCCCCCTTTCTCCTAGCAGACTTGCACCAAAGCTAGATGTGCAGCATGCAGCAGTTTGGGAGTCCCAGGACCCCTACAACTGTCCTCCAAGCATGAAATCAAATCCTTCTTTACTCTTTTATCTTCCCCAAGGTCTGAGACATTGTAAATGCGGGTTTGTAAGGTTTCTGGGCCCTTCGGATGGAGGTTGTGAAGAAAGGTTATGTAACACGGTGCTTTGCAATAGATCATTTTCTTTCTTTGAAAGAACAGGAAAGTGCCAGCAGTAAATCTAAAGCTGGATCGCCAGCCCAGAAGCCTGCTTACTGCATTTTGCAGATGTGTTCTTCACTCCACCATGCTTATTCCAGTTTCTGTTTCTATGTATTGCTGTTGAGACTGCAAGTTTGGGTAGGAGCGGCTCCAAGATGTAAGCAAGTGTCTGTTAGGAATCTCACTCCCTGTTTCAGGAGGCCCCAGAAGTTCATTAGATGTTTAATAGCTTCCAGTCACTGCTGTGCTGGATGGACTTGAACTGGTGACCGAGGGGGAAAGGTTCTCTCACACATTTACTAACCCTGAGGCATCTGTTCCCCAGACATGAATTTGTCTAATTCCCCTAAACCACTGATGATCTGCCCTGAAATGATACTCCCATTCCCTTAGGAAATCCCTTGGGTTGATATCAAGTTGATAGTTATTTTTGGATTCTTTCCCAGAGAGAGTGCACTGTATTGCTCTGAACCCCACACACCAAATAAATATATCGTCCTACTGTAGTAAAAGTCCAAAAAGTTTTATTGAAGGGGAAACAGATTATTAATAATTAAGAGTAGTTCACTGTATTGGTTTTGAGCCAAGTAAAGCTAGTAGAGCTTTTGTTTAATAACACAGATAGAAGTGTAGAATATGAGACTGAATTCATTGCAACATTTAATGCAATGTAAAATCAATTAATGAATTGCAAGGGTTAACTCTGCATTAAAGTGAAACAGGCGGCTCACAAGAAATGTATTAAGCATTTTTAAAGATCACTAAAAGCAAACAAAACCAACCAAACAAAAAAACCCCTTACTGACTAGTAAATGCCTGTATTCTTTTTCCTGAGAGGGAAACTCATATGACCATATTTTTACTTCTTTTATCCTAAAGCTCTGGATGCACATGTGTATGTGCGTGCTTTTCCCTTAGCACCTTTCAGAATTAAATAAATCCTTTATAAGAAGTTGATAAGTGATTAATTCTAACAAAATTCTCCCAGGGCTACCAGTGATACCTTGTGGCAGGGATGGACTATAGTGAAGAGAGACCAGGCTTCGACAAATGTTTTTGTAAGAAAGGCCATAAACAAGGAGAGTTCCAAACTGCTACATGTTTGGATCACCCCACGTTGTTTATTGCCTACTTAATTACAGTTTCTTAATTTAAAAGTATATTTTCTAATTCTCTGCAATAACAGAAGAATATAGCATTGAAAAGAGAAAACAGAGTCATTGGGTGAATAGCCGTACTTGTGGAGGATGAGGAAGGTTTTAAAATGTTCTTCATTGAACAAATTAAAGGTTTATTGCAGAATAAGCCTGCAGCCATTCCTTCTCACTGACAGGCATTATATTGTAATGTTGCCCCATTGCAACCTTTCCCAAAACATCTATTTCTTCTGAAACCTTTGTCCAAGCCTCAGCATGACATGAGTGTTTTTTCTGCATCATGGTCTTCTACTGTCAGCCTTGTTTCTTGGTAGCCCTTCAGTCTTCCACTGGGGACACGTGTCCCCTCTTTGCCATCTGGCCACATTCAAGTCCTGAGTGCAGCCCCCTCTGCACTAAACCCAAGCTTGTCACACTCAGCTGCAAAACCTTTCAGAAGCTCAGGGGCAGAGTCTGTCATCCGAGCAGCAGCGTATTGTGCCTTAGGACAGGAGTGACCCCATTAAAACCATTTAGAAGCAAGCACACTTACGAATGTCTCGGTGCACTTATGCTGCTCCCTGCTCTCACATGGTTCCCCAAGCCCTCTCACATCCCTGTTTAAGCTGGTCTTCTTTGAGCAAACCACAGAAATGTTATATTCTCTACATCTGCCCTTACCAGCCTTTTAAAGAAAATTCAATGGATAAACGATTAAGATTAAAATAAGAATGGGAACATAATGGGAGCATGAAGAAGCAAGTACCACTTGCCTTTTTTTGGAAGAGAAGAAAAAATAATTGAAACATAAAGAGTCCTGTGAACAGTGTAACTAATGAATGGTAATTTTCTCCTGATATGGATTTTGTGTGCCCTACATTTCCCACTGGAGCTTTCTCAATGCAAAATTTCCAGGTTCCTCCGTTTCCACCTGTCCTCTTCCCTGCTATGTTCCCAGTGCCTTTGCTAGCAGCTCCTCCAGTCTCTCTCTTACATCTTGCCAGCTGGACAGGAGATGACATGCAGGTTGACTTGGCAGCATACACATGCTGCTGAGTGTCCAGCATCATAAACCAGATTTCCAGGGCAGTGCAGGCTGTATGTCCTGGGACAAGGAGAATGGCTACAGCCTAATACCTCACAAGAGAAGACTATTTTGCTTCTTTCCACTTTTTAGTTTGTTCACTGCCTGAGATGGGACTCATTTAGATTCAGGAGAATATGACCATGTATTTAAAAAATCCTGATGGTTTGTGATGCAATCCTGCAGAGTTGGCGTGGTCATGGGGAAAAGCTTCTTGTTCTAGTCTGATCATTAACTTAATAGGCACCTAAGCTCTGACTCCAGGAACCCAGATGTCTCAGATGGGACTGTATCTAGATTGCTATAAACAGGCACAGAATGTTTCCCAGCTCACGTGTGGGGTTTATCAGCTGGACATAAAAAATATTATCCTTTAATCAACTGGGAAAACTCAGAATAAGTTTAAGCAATTGCAATGTGCAATATCAGCTTTACTCTTTTCTTGCTAACTGAATATTAAACAGCTGTATTTGGTGCTCGATTTAGCTCTAAGTGCCATATTCATGCTCAGGAAAAAGGAAGAGAAAGACGTCTGGTGTGCAGTGTTACAGTTGCTCAGCAAAGGAAGTGTTTAAGTGCAGTCTAAATGCTTTGTTTCATGGCAGCCTTCATCTGCACCCAGTCTGTCCCTCACAGATTACAGTATGGGGGAAAGTCCTCGCTTTCCACTTCCTCTGCTAGCAAACTCTTCCTTGCACTTGGACAGTGAGCAGTAAGGGCTCTATTTCTATCCAGGCTTCTTAAAACAATCGCTCTCAAAGACTTCACTTTGTAACCCAAATAATCCTACCATGCAGGTGATGGATGACTGGGATTTCTCATCCCACGGAAAGATATGAGGTCACAGGAAAGCCTACAAGAAAATATGTGTACTGATGGGAAAAGAGTTTCTTCAAAGTTCTTTACATTCAGACATTGGGTACACTAATATGATTTTAATGTCTGCTGCTTTTTGGAGCATATTGATGGAATTGCATGAAGGTAGCAGTATAATGGGATACAGCAGATGACTGCATCATAACAGTGTTATTTTAATGAGGTAGATGTCGTTGGTGAGCTAATAACAAAATCATAATCTTTTTTTCTCTCATTATTCAGTAGCCTTGTTCTCAACATCACTTAGATCACACACAAAGATAAATTTGGTTTATAGTAGTTCAAGTGAATGTTGCAAAATCAGTTCAGGTTTTGATCAACTAAGTTGAATTTTACTTTTCAGATGGGACTAAACAGCCAGGTCCTTTCAAAGCAAATTAGTGGTGGAAGGGAAGAACAGTGGCAAGAGTGACACTGCAGTCCTGTGGGGTGCTGAGCACCCTGAGCTCGTGGTCATGTCACTGGAGGAACACATCCTATTCAATGCAGCCTGAGATGCTTGTCCTTGCTTATGTCTTGCCCAGCAGTACCTAACACTGTTATTTTGTGAAGTCCCTGTTCACTGAATTTTGAAATTGTCCCCTGAGATTGATAGTCTCCAGAGCCCTTCCCTGAAGTGCTTTAGTTAGGTTACCTATTTCCCCCAGAAAAGATTGCAACTTCCACTGTGATGTGAAGAGGAAACTAAGTACAGCTGCAGCAAAAGGAACAGCTGAGGCAAAGTGAAATGGTCTCTTCACAATGTCCCTTGGTAACACCTAGACACAGCCCAAAAATCACTTAAGAGCCAAAAGTTATTCAGGGGGCTTCTAATAACAAATGAATCAAGCACTTTGGAGGGGTGAGGGGGGCAAAACCCCAAAAAACCAAACAACAACCAATAAACAAAACCCCTACAATGATTACATCACTACAAAGGATGTGATCAAAGTAAAATACCAGTCTCATGCTTCTGAGGTAGACAGAAATCCTACTGAATCGATGAATATTTGTTTTCATCAGGGCAGCACAATTGTGTTTGGTCAAAAAACCCCAAACCAAATCAAAACAAAAAACTGGGTTCTCTTCCAGAGAGTAATGAGACAGTCTAGCCCTCTTAGATATTGCCTTCCCTGTTCTCTAAAACATTGATTCTGTCCATTAACTGGAATACTGTAATGCTGCTGATTGATCTGAAACATTTTGTGGGGAAGAGAAAAAAAGAAAATTTGTTTATGAGAAAGTTCCAGTTCAGATATATGGTTTATTTCCTCCTGTGGTCCTGGTGGTTTACTTTGTTAAATAAACTGGCTTGACTGGGGCTAATGGGAGGTCAAGTGAAACTCTGCCACTCTACATCACCCCTGATTCACAGCCTCCTGTGACTTGGTGAAGCCGTTACTTAAAGGCACTGACTGCTACCCAGAGTGAATAAATCCAGTGACATTTAGGAGCTTTGCTGGAGAAAGGTGCCTTTCATATGAGCAAAGGTGATCGTAGCTTTTCCACCTCTGCAGAAAAATGGGTGCATCTTGGATTTTTCCTCCACTTTAGTGCCATAAATTTGGAAGGACAGCCTGTGGCCATGCTCCTAAACTTGGTAGGGCTGGCTTATCTCAATTACTTAGCAGGCCTCTTCCCTTGCCTGTTTGCTACTGGTGTAGGTTCACCACTGCAACTACTCAAAGTACTTGGCAGTGCAATGGTGTCCATGCAGCGAACACTGAAGAAATTCTGTATTTCACAAACTGTTATAAGCACCTTAAAGATCTTGGTGTCTAATACTGTGTTCTGCTCTATTCTGTAACAGTCTACTACTCTAATTCATCTATTTTCCAGTAGAGATAAAACATGATTAAAATAGCTGCAGTTCCTCTTTCCATCTTCCCCTGTGCTTACTGGTCTGCAGTCTTCTTACAGTGCAGGCTTAACACCTGACATTTTCTCTTTATTCCTCTTTTTGCTTCCCTGTCTCATACAGGTAAACTGTATTTCTGAGGAAAGGCAGCAAAATGTGAAAACAAAAGAGCTTTATATTGTACAATCCCCATTATTCTTGATCTCAGTCCAACACTGAACTCTCTCGTGTCATTTGACTTAAAGAAGTGTCCATTGATTGAGAGTATGCTGTATATGTTAGTTGAGGCTCCCCATACGAAGAGGCTGTGCTAATCATTTGTAGGGAGCCACTACATCACCAGATGAGTGATCTTGGAAATAATTTCAGACTTTGTAATGGCAGAAGAAGAGATATGACTGATGTAATTAGTCATGTGAAGTGACTGGGGCACAGCAAGAGGAGATGACAGGCTTTTCACCAGGTCTGTCAGGGTAAAAAGACTGAACTCCAGAAGCACCTCTGTTTCCCCACTTGCCACCTAAAAATCAAAATGACCTTTTTTTGAGGGGGGAAAGGCATTCTGAGATTACGTTTGCCTGTCTCCATGAAAGATAAAACATTGTAATTGTTTGGTATTACAGTATCTGGAAGCACTTCAGGGATCCTTGTGAGCATCCAGTGATTTGACCTTGGCTTTTTGTTTTGTCTGCGCTTTTCAAAATTTATGTAGATTGTTCATATTTTGTTGCAACTGTTTATATTTCTGAAAAGAGACATTTATATCAGAGGATTTGTACTACCCAAAATGAAAGCCCTAAAGGACTCTGTATGTGAATGTGACTGCTTCTGCCTTCTCTCGTCTACTGGCAGGGCTCTTGAGAAGGTGGGAAAATCTGGATGGGGAGGAGGGCCAAAACCTGATGTTAGCTTTATCCGAACTGAAAGGTGCTTTGAACCACAACGGTGTAACAAGGGAGCTCTGCAAAGCTGCCTTTCTTCCATTCTTGATGTTTTCTGAAAGAAATTTCATCTCCTCATTTTTTGAAAAAGAATAATCTTTGGCAATAGGATGCTTACTTTCTATTTCTATATTCATCTACGTAATGGAAAAGTTGTTGGTGTCCAACCCCCCAAGACAAACAAGCCTGCTGTCAGTGGCCAGAGCACTCTATTGTCCCTGCTGAGTGCACAGGGCAGAGGGTGGCTGTGACTTCCTTTTCCCTTTGGACTCTCTCCCCTGGGCTACCATTAGGCTGAAAAGCAGCCCAAGTATCCAAACAGTGCACGGCACCTAAGGGCAGGTTTGCTCCTTTGGTTTTATTTATGCATCTGGCCATCCATATATAAAATAAAGTCATCTTTTGTCACTGGCATGTACACACATATAAACAATACCTATACATCCAATTGTATATTTGGAGCTTATTAATCTTTTCTTGATGAAAACGCTCTGACCTCTTTTCTTTCCGGTCAGCCGTACCTGCCTGCCACCAACATTCCTACTAACAAGACAATCCTCAGGTATTTAGCAGCATAGGAGCAGTTATGTTTTGTTACCAGTCTTTTATTTTATGATACTAGTTGACAAATATAATCTTTAATTTTGTTGTGGATTTTTTTTTTTAATATTTATTGCAGTAATAGCCTGGTAAAATAATTTTGTATTCAGAAAAGCAATTAAGAAATTAAAAGTGAGGGCAGAACTAATAGAAAATTGCTGGGTTGTTTAGTCATGCAGCATTTTCCACAGTGTTCAATAATTTTTTATGCTTCAATTATTATGTGGGATGTGGATGCCTTAGTGTGCAGCTGCTGTTAAAGCATCAGTGATGCTCAGGGTGTGGGCATTCTTGCACTTTTGCAAGATATGAGATCCAAATCACAGAATCACAGAATCAAAGAACCATTTAGGTTGGAAAAGACCTCTGGGATCATTGAGTCCAACCTATGACCCAACACCACGATGTCAACTAGACTGTGGCGCTAAGTGCCACATCCAGTCTTTTCTTAAAAACCTCCAGGGACGGTGACTCCACCACCTCCCTGGGCAGCCCATTCCAATGCCCAGTCACCCTTTCTGTGAAGAACTTCTTCCTAATGTCCAACCTAAACCTCCCCTGGTGCAGCTTAAGACTGTGTCCTCTTATCCTATTGCTAGTTGCCTGGGAGAACAAAAAAAAAAAAAAAAAGTATCATACAACTTTGGAGAGCCCCAAGGAGTAAATATAATTATAAACCTGCTCATGGGTTCAGTAGGAAATTTTCCTTATCTACTTTAGCTCTGTGCAGCAGGACAAAGTTCTGTAATGTGACAGATGAGACCCCCAGCTTTCTATTAAGCTGACATGGTAACAAGTCCAACATTAATTCAGAGCTCAATTCTGCCTCCCTTCAATTCAATTCAGTGGGACCTGGATTGCTTGCTGCCTGGCACGTGGACTTTCAAAGGTCAGTGGGATTTAGAGAAGATGAGGATGTGGTAGTGACCTCCCATAATCTCAGGAAGGAGGGGGCATTGATCTACACCTCAAAATTTGTATCCACTCGTTGCAAAAAATCCTTTCTGTAGCAGAAGTGAAAAGTCACGTCAAGCACTAAGTTCAGCCACTTACACAAATCACACACAAGCAGAACTGGGACTTCTTCTGTCACTCTGCTCAAGGTGCTTCTGTGAAAATCTTTCATTTCTTCTTGGACATCTCTTCTGTTTACTCCAGTCTGTACAAACTTCTTGGAGACTCCAGGGCTTGCCTGAACACTCCCTTTTCCCTGCTGAGGTGAAGGCAGCAGGCAGGTATGTGGTGCACTAGCCCTGGTCTTGCCTGACTGCTCCCCAAGGCCCAAAACTCAAGTGTGGTGATTTTCTTTGAGTTCACCAAGCAGGTTTTGCAGCTGAACTACACTCACAAATGGCTTCCTTTATATCCCAGGACACTCTTTTAGCTAGAACACTTTAAAGCAAATCCATATATCTTGAATCCTAACAAGTTACAAGAGGAACTAAGTTTATCAGTTTACGTCAACCTATATGTAAGTATGAAGATAAAAAGAGAAATACATTGACATATAATACAATCTCAGAGGTACTTTCCATTTTTTTTCTTTCTCAAAGTGGGTTTGGGGGTACTTGGTATTCATTAATATTTGGTAGTTAACAAACTGCTATCAGGCTTCTGAAAAAAAAGTAGCAAAAGTGGTTAGACTTTGAGGTGGTTGGATTGGCTCTTTCAGATTGAATAATCGCATCTGATTATTGCTCTACTGATAATACTTTACTCTTTGAGGCTGCAAGTTTTGTCTTGGCAGTATCTGTATGCTACTGCCTGGCTGTCCCACTCAGTCTCTGAACTGCTCCCAGAGCAGCCTCACACAGTGTGAGCTTCCCTTGGCATCAGAACAACTCACCAGGAAGGTCAGGTGAGACTTTATGGCAAAATTTTGAAAAGCGTTGTCTAGATTCCAGGTTACCTGAAGAAAAAACAAACAAACAATATGAATTTTTTCTTTCTCAGTACGCCTACACGTAGTTTTACTAAAACAGCAAGTCCCACAACAAGGTATTTGTGCCATCCCTCTGCTTTGGCAATTTACCTATGGCAGAAGTAGAAGCAGTTCAGGGTCTGCATTGTCCCAGTGTAAAGACACCAAAATCTGGGTTGTGATATGGGCAAAGAAAAGGTGAAACCTTCATAAATGGGATTCATACATAGAGGAAAACATTTAAGTCCATGAAATGTCCTTAATATGTTTTTGTGTTTAGAGTAATTTAGAATCATGTATGTTGAAAAAGACCTTTCAGATCGCTGAGCCCATCTGTAAACTTACAGCCAAATCCACTGCTAAACCATGACCCTCAGTGCCACATCTACACATCTGTTAAACATCTCCAGGTGTGGTGACTCCACCACTTCCCTGGGCAGCTTGTTTCAGTGCTTGGCAACCCCTTCTGTGAAGAATTTTTCCCTAAATCCAATCTAAACCTCTCCTGGTGCAACTTGAGGCCATTTCCTCTCATCCTGACACTTGTCCTTTCAGGGAGTTGTAGAGAGCAATAAGGTCTCCCCTGAGCCTCCTCTTCTCCAGGCAGACCACCCCCATAACCCCATGTGGTTTTTACTCCATTTTTGTGTATTTTAGCATTTTCGGGGAGATGGGGATGGAGAGCAGTGCAGGACGAGCCGTGAGGGTGGTGGGACAGGGCTGTGGCAGCGCTTACTGAGAGATGGAACTTTATTTTTTCTTTTTTTTTTTTTCTTTTTACTTTGATCTCACAACACGATCCTCCTGGGCAGACATTCATGCACGGCTTCCAACCCCGCTTTTAGCAGAGGAGGAGCACCTCACCTCCCTTCCCAACCTGGCTTTGCCAATTACAAACATTTAAAGCCCCTTAAAAAACAAACAAACAAAAAAACCCACCAAACCCTCACAACCGGCTCAAGCAACGATCGGTCATGTTTAATTGAGTAGCGTTAATCACGGGGGCTGCGGGAAGATGGCGGCCCCTTTAAGGGGGCTGCCCCGCTTTCCGCCTCGCCCGCCCGCCCGCCTCTCTTTGGCTCCCCCGCCCCTGCCCGAGACACTATGAGTCGAAGCGGGCGCACGCGCAGAACGCCGGCCGGCTCGGCGCGCCTGCGCACTCACCTGCTGCTGGCCGCCCCCCCGCCCCCCCGGTACATCCGGGTCAGCGCACGCCCGCCCGCACGGCCGGTGCCCGCGGTGCTGCGCGGCCGCTCCCCCCCCTCCCCCGCTCCCCCCTCCCCGCGCGCGCTCCCGCCGCCCGCCCGCGCGCGCTCCCGGCGCGCCCCCGCCACCCGCGCGCGCGCCCGCCCCGTCCCGTCCCGACGCTACTCCGGCCGAGCGGGGGAGGCGGCGGATCCCGCTCCCGCTCCGCATCCCGATCCCGCTCCCAGTGTCCCGCTCCGGATCCCGCTCCCGGCTCGGTGAGTGCCCAAGGCGGGCGGGGCGCTCGCTGCCGCCTCTGCCGCCGCCGCATCCCCCGCGCGTTCCCACATCCCGCGACCCCCGCCCCGTCCCCGCGGGGCCCCCCCCATTCCCCGCCCGGCTCCGGCTGTTGCTCTCCCCGCTCCCCCACGGCCCCTCCGCAACTTCTCCCGTCCCGCGCCCCCTCCTCGCCCCGCGGCCGCCGCTCCCTGCCCGGGGCAACCACGCGGGTCGCCGGGGCCGGACCGCCCTCTCCGGGGCTTCCCCGGCGGCTCCTTGCCCCCGGTCCTGGGCACAGGATCCGGATTGCTCCCGGTGCGGCTCCCCCGGGATGCAGGTGGTGCCGCGGGATGCGGGGATGCGGTGACAGTGTTAACGGATAACGGGAGCGGCGGGAGGGGGAAACCTCTGGAGGGGGCGCCTGCAACCTCTCGGAGTGTGGCTGAAACATGCGGCGAGTTAAGCAGAATATACAGGAATCGTTGCGAATTTGCCGTGGTTAGGGTGTATCCTGCAGTGCTGTGATGCTGGGACTGTGATTCCAGGTGGGGTTAAGGTGAATTTGGAGTCTGTAGCAGAAGGGTGTTGTTTCTAATCTGCTCATTAAATAAGCGATAAAATCAAATTTTAATTGCATTATAATTTTCCCCCATGCAATTCAAGAATAAGGATGCATGCATCTTAATTTTCTTGTGTTACTTTTTAGTCTGGTGTCGTGTCTTGCGTGGCAATAAAATACGAGAAGTTTCTTCACAGAAACATTTCAGATACCAAAGAAATCAAGAGACTGTGTGTTATGAAGCTTTTTAAAGTGTTCTTTATTTCCTTTAGCTGTTCCATAGCATCAGCATCCTGGATCCAAATGTCAGCAAGTGTGACAGCTGTCATACTGCTGTGATTGTAGAGTCTCAGGAACATTTAAAATCTGTCACTCTGAGTTTCTGATAACATAGTATGGAGATATAAGTGTTGATTAGCGTGCATGTTAATCCTCAAACCAGTAAAACATTTTCTAGATTGATCTAATAATCTGTGTTCTTCCTTATTACTGTTTTTGATGCAAATAAAATTGCAAAGTCTGTTTTGCTCAAATTCTCTCCCCCCTCGCTGACACAGAGTTTTCTTTCTTTGTGCTCTGACTACTTGGACCTTAAATGCAGCTTTAAGCTAATGAGCATTTTCTACAGTAGGTTGTGGCAGATATGGGTGTTGGACAGGAGACATACAGTAATTAGCCTGAGGTTACTGTTGTCAAGGTTGGAACATGGATCCAAACTTAAAAGGTTCCACCTGACAAGTATCTTTGTTCAGCAAGGTGCATTGTTTTGCAGAATGTATCTTCACTTCTGTGTGGCAAGTTTTAGCAGCAAAACCCTAAACCCCATGAATAAGATATTGCTGTTCCATGAAGTTGGAGTGTTTCTTGCCTGGCAATACAGAGAGTGTGCCATTGTTGAAACAGAAGCTTTCAGTAGGAGAGCAGATATCTTTTTATCCCAGTCAGACTGTCAGATTTCTTACTGCATATATTGGCTGTCAGAGAGCAGGGGCTGTAGAAAGAAGTGATCCCAGAATCTGTTTTAAAATACCCCTGTCAAGATTTACCACGGTTGTATGAAAGTGAGGAATGAATTTGATCCCATCTGTTATACAACTTCCATTTGTCATCAGGTGCTCTAGATTTTCTTCCTTGTTTGCAGTTTAGCTGGGGCCACCTGAGGGGACAGATTATTGAAGAGATTGTCTTCTGAAAGTTTTTACCTCTTCCCTGTGAAACCTTCCCTGTGAGAACCTCGCCGGCTGTGGAACCCTGGTGTCAGCCAGTTCTGTTCTTGCATACAAAACTGCCCTGTCCCCTTATCTGAGCTTTGCGGGAGTCTTAATGTCTGGGTAAAGAGAAAAAAAAGAAACAATTTTTTGTTGTGTCTCTCAGTAGTTATATATTTTTGTGAAGTAATTGATTTTGAAATTAATTGAACACAATGGTTTAAGGGGGGGACCTTAAGGTGTTTGTCAGCAGACTTCTAATGGTGCTTACTAAACACTTGGAATTAGTACTGTAAAGAGACAGAAGGGTGGGGAATATTTGTATTGCAAACTACTGAATTATTGAGTAATACAGTAACAGAAATTGGCTCTGTCATTTGGAAAAGCATAAGTAGGGGCTGCTTTGGATTTCTGTAGCTGCTTTGGCATGGTAAACATAAATGAGGGTTTTTTTCCCCTTGCTGTGTATCTTGGAGAATACAGACACACAAATAGCCTGAAGTCCCCTTTTTTTCTGTGCCTGGCTGCCAGCTGGGGGCATAGATGGAACCAACGCATATCCTGTAGTGGAGGGCAAAATTAAAGCTTTTGTGCAAGGAGTTGGATTTGTTTCTTAAGCAGGTTTATGTGTGGCTGTTTTAGGGTTTTGGGGTTTTCTTTAGGAAATAATGGCACTAATATAAGTCAAGGTTATCACCTTTGCCTTTGTTCTTCATAAAGGCTTGTTCTCTTTAATTGTACGAAGAGTTTTTGTCATTGATGTAGATGGGCATAAGTTGAGAAGAATGCCTCCTGTTCTTTAAGGTAATGTTAACTACCCTGAAGTATATTATAAATCAATTTTATGAGACACACTCATCTTAAAAATGTTTGAAAATATATCTTCAAAGCTGAAATATTTTGAGTGTTGTCAAATTGCATCTCATGGATTATCAGCTGTCAAGCAAATGTGCTACAGGCAAGGCATGCAGCTTGTATGTGAATATATGTGCTGAATCCGCACAAGGCTTGAATGTCAGTGCCAACTCCTGTGCTTAGTACCAGGATGCAGAGAGTCATCCTGGTAGTCATTTTGGTCCAACTGAATCCCTCCAGTCTATCAACATGGCTTCAAGAGGGGGTGAGAGTGTGGGGACTGAGGATATGAAGGAAACTGTGCTTGGATTGGAAAGAGTTAAGGGCTGGGACTGTGAAGCATTGGCACCACGTTCTAGCTGTGGCACCTGAAATGCATACATCAATTAGGCAGGGTAAGAATTGTTTCGAACAGTTTTCCAGCTGCAAATGATGGCCACTTGTATGAACCATTTGACGTCTTTTCTAATCCCATTTGTTTCTGATTATCAAGAGCAATTCTAAATAAATTGATGGTCCTTTTGCATACCTCATAGGTTGTCCTTTATTATTAATCTGTGACCGTATAAACTTAGGAGTATTAGTATTTATTTTCTTCCTTGTGATTGTGGAAAATATAACACCTCTAACCAAATGTAGAGAAGTTTACATTTCTCTGCAAGTTTATGAAGAAAGGGGCTTATTTGATCACTTTTAATTTCAGGATCTCTTATAAAATCACCTCAGTTTCCCCCCATCTGTGATTCAGGAATGTTCTCTCGAGTGCCACAAGTTGGCTGCTGCAGCTGGCAGAGTGTTTCCAACTCTCTAAAATTTGCTGAGAGCAATAGGCTCTTATATAGGCGCTGTTTTACATTTGCAGTTCCAGTGCTTACTGGGGATATGTGTGTTGCAATTATATAAACAGCAGAGCTTGACAGAAACTAACAACAAACAATGAGCAGTTTTAGAATTGACTAGGTAGGTAACACTGAAAGTATTTTTAGTTACAGCACTTTCTCCTGTGTTCCCCATCCCCTGTGGTTTTAATTTCATTCTCCTTTTCAGAAATGGCATTTTGTCCTCTCCGTCACGTGAAGGTCTGATGCACAGAGAATACCTTCACTGTGGAAACAGTGAAACTAGTTACAGGCAAAGCATATTGAAAGGTGCAGGCAAAATGGTGCATTCTTTCGCCTTTGACTCATGATCATTTGAATTTCAGGGTACTTGTAAGACAGTCATAGTTGTGAGGTAAGGGCTGACACCGTCCCGCTCAGTGTGTGTATGTGGCTTATGAACTCAAATCTACTGTTACAACCGTTGTCATCTGGTTGTGCTACCCTCTTCTTTTACTGTTGCTACTGAATCAGGTGGTATTGATGAAATATTGAGTAATTTATTTTTGGTTAACTCTGAAAATGTTAATACTGGCCATTAAAGTGATTTGTAAAGAACTTTCGGTACCAGACTTATTATTTTTGAGTGTTCTTTAGTGTTACTTTTTCAGCACCTAGAAAAAGAATTTTTATGTTTCTAGTACCTAGACAAGTATTGACTAATTTGTGTGTCTTGGGAAAGACTGTTTGCCTTATTTGTACTAACCTAAAGTTCTAATCTGGCATTTGGAGAATGGTATATGGCTGATCAAATCCACCATTTTTCCCTATTACATGAAATTGTAGTGGAACAGTAGGAAAAACTGGGGACTAAATACCTCTGAAACATATAGATTGTACTTATGTACAATTTTTCAAGCATATAAAACTAATTTCCTCTAATAATGCTTGTATGGGAGGATATATTTTTATTCTTTTACTCCTGCTTAGGATGCTGTAAGTTTGTGGTCTTGATTACTCAAGTGTTTGACCTATTCTCTGGCTTGTATCTACAGCACTTGGGATTCCCAGGTGGTCCCTGTACAAGCAGTGTGATTGGTCTGGGACAGCTTAGCTTGTGAGATTGAGTGCATTCAGTTTGGTGTGGCTGTAGTTACAAAAATAGCGTGCCTTGCAAAACAGGCCTTCTGTCTGCCACCCACACCAAAACCTAAAGCTTGATCCTGTAGGCAGTTAATACGTTTGTCTGGGAGGCTGATTCCATCAGCAAATGCTTTACCTGAAATGGGTGTCCACCAGGCAAAAAAGAAATCTTGTATCGGTAATCACTTTATATGTAAGAAAGTGCAGCAGAACACTGTCCTAGATACATTTTTAAAAGCTCTTTTTACTTCAGACTACAGGGCTTAACTGTTCCCCGGTAGCAGGAGGCTGTTCTGTGAGCAAATTCTGTTTAACTGGCGTAGTTCAAAAGACTCTTAAATTCAGCCATGAGGCAATTCTGGTTCTCCTTCAGTACTAGATGATTAAATTAAATGGAGTGTTAACGTGAGTAACTTTTTCTGGTGTACTACACAAGGTAATAGATGAGTTCCTGGGAGCCTTAGTTGTAAATTAGCTGACTGGAAAGCCCCGTTTCTGTGACTAGTGGCTGTAGCAGTTCTATAACTTCAAAAGTTACATCTAATTGCGTATTCTTCCAGTCAGGTGTGGCACTGGATGGTGGCTGGTTCTCCTTTCTGTTATAGCAGTCTTGAGGATAACATCCTTACGGAAACTGAATTCTTGCCTTTTTGAGTTGTCAACAAAGGTGTTTGTTTCAGCCTCTGATGCACAAATCAGTTTGACCCTTCTGCTGAAGAAAAAAACAAGGCAGTTTTCTGAATTCTAGCACTGTTATCCTGGAAAAAAATAACAGTTGTAAGAACTAATAAGAAATATATTCATAGCTGTTTTGGGTTTTTTTTTTCCAAAAAACAAACCTTCCTGTTTAGTGTCCCTGAAAGTGAAAATTCTCAGGCAAAGTGTATTCTGGGCATGAAAAGCCAGTTCATTTCTTGTTGCATTTGCATCTTTCATGTGCTGAGGCATACAGTTACTTGAAACTGTTCCTTCCTAAGCTGGAAGTGAAATATGTAACCACTAGACTTCATGAGGCTTCATCTCACAGATAAAATTGCTGACCTTTTATTGTGTAAGGATTGCTTATGGAAGCAGTTAATTGATTTGCTTATGTGTAGAAGCCATATGTGGGGAGATGTGGATTTGTCAGCTGAACGGGCAGTTGAATTGTAATGATAGTTTTGAGATTTTTTGCTATGGCTACTACTTGTAGAAGATTACTTGCTGCTTCTTCCCACGTGTAACTGGCTAACGTCATGTACTCCCGAGCACTAAAACAGTAGATGCTTTGCCTGTTCTTACACTTGCATCTCAAAGTTCAGAGCTGGATTAATTTCTTAGTGGGAAGAGCAGAATAACGTAATCTAGTTGATACCTCGAACCTTGAAGTTTGGAGGACGATTCTACAGGAACTTTCAACTAGCCTAACAAAACCCAAGTTGTTTTCTTACCTTTTCTGAAGTTTCTGGGTTTAGCAGTGTTCAAAGTTGTTATGGAGAAACTATCCATTATTCTGTAATTCTTACTTCTTAATAAACATGGGGTAGAATCATGTCCCAGTGGGGAACTTACTGTATGTGGGACTAGCAGTAAAGTTGAGTAAATGGCAGTGTAGAAGACTATTGATTAAGACCTAATGCTTGAGCAAATAGTGTTATATAATATTGATGCTAATATTTTGTCAGGTTTTCAATGGAATTTCAGTCAAACTACTTCAGTAGCTGCCAGAAGTGAAGCTTGGGAACAGATGTTGTAACAGGAGTCTTAAAATTTGACAGCTCTTCAAATAGCTCTAGTGTGTGTCAGCTTTACAGCAGAGCATTTTTGCAGGGCTGATGCCTCTTGCTTTGCTTTTTCCCCTGTTCCTAGTCCAGGATGGGCCTCAGTATGACCCCATTACAGTCCTGTGAAAACTCATGCTCTAATAAACATGTATCCAGGCAGGCAGCATGGGAGAAGAAATGGGTCTGGATAGAGAGGACTGCTGAGGTGAGGGGTAATGGCAATTAACTAGGAGGAGGAGCAGCTTACTTTGAGCTGAAAGAGGGGAAGAATATTAATTAGAATGTGGAACTGAGTTGAGCCCAAGTTGTTAAAAAAAAAAAAAGGTGGAGAGATTGGGTTGTGAGCTTGCTGGCTGTGTGGAAAGTGTGGGTCATACCCCTTACCCAGCATCCTGGGGACATTGAGGGGAATAGGGACTTGCTGGACAAAGAAAATATGTAAAAGAGAGCTGATGGGTGGGGAAAGATGGAGGAGTAAGAGTAGAAGCTGGGATTTTGTGAAGAAGGCAGATAGGTCTGTTGGACAAGAAACCTGTGATGGTAGAGTCTGAAAATCTGTAAGGAAGGTAGTACAGTGAAATGAAACATAGAGTTTTATCCATTGCCATTATTAGCCAACATGTCTTCACCACTTTATCTTAATATGTAACTGTGAGTGGTAAAAAATGGTGATGTGAGCAAATGGTTCTGATTCTGATCTTGTAACTATGAGGATGAATTGTCTGGGCTCATCTCCTAGTTAAGAACTTGTACTGGGTTTTCCCTGTTAGGCTGGGAAACGGTGCTCAAAAATCAAGACACTGCAGAAAGGAAGCAGCCATGAATACATAATTGTAGGCTATTTCTTACATTAGGACCCTTGCTTCATTTCCCCCCATGAGGTGGCTGGTGCTAGTTTAGTGAACGAGTGCTCAATAGTATGTCTTCATTGCTTTAGACTGTGCCATGCTCTTGCTAGATTGCTCCAGAGATGCAGTTAATTTCCTCATGGGTAGTCTGGTACTGCTTTCTGTAAAGTTATTTATTATCAGAATGGTCTAGTGAGATGAGGAAGTAGTTTACTTCCTATTTTACAGGAGGAGCGGAGGCACAGAGAAGTTCAGTTAGTTTTGCATGATTAGAAATGACTGTAACCTGACTCTTTTTAGAATGGTTTACATGTTGCAGCCATGTCCCCATTGAACTTGCTGCTTTTCTCTTGCTATGGTTCCGTTTTGATACTAAATTCTAACTTCACAGTTGTTTCTTGTGTTTGTTTGTAGTCCCTTTCGACATTTACCTCCCATAATGGAATCGGAGAACACGGCAGCACTCAAGGTCGTGCTGGTTATCTCAGCAACAGCACATGGCCATTCAACAAGGCAAAGTTGTTTCTGGTTTCTTCTTGTGTAAAAATGTTGCTTGAGACATGAGAATAGAGAAATGAGGAAGTATTAATTCTGGCATTGTGTGACTCTCAAGAACTCGCACTCTTGGTGTTAGTAGCTCCTGTAAACATTTGGTATTGATGCATTCCTTAGCAGTACTGTATTCACACAGCTTTAGGGCCAAACTGGCATGTGCTGTAAAAAGATACCTACTTTTAGCATTCAAATATTATAGAAAAGTTAAAGTGATGCTACAACTTTATTAGCAGAATATTGGGCAATGAATTCCTTTCCCCTTTATGCTGAAGGGAGGAGGAACAAGCTGGTTTTTATTTTTCACTTGTGACTCTGTCGTCCACATTGGCCTGTTTAGCTGTTTAATTTTACAGATAGTTCTGTCCTGCTGTAGCCACTGGAGGGGAGAACCCGTAAGTTCTTTGTTTTGTAGAGTCTCGTGTCTTCTGGTGTTTCCCTGTAGAAGAGAAACAACCAAGGCAAGAAGTATAAAGCTGCTGTTCCTTCTGTCAGTAGAACAAAGGGTAAAACCTTTACTACCCTGTTGGATTTCTTGACTTTGTGGTTTTGTTGTTTTATGGTTTTTTTTTTTAATCAGGTGTATGACTCAGTTTTTCTTGTAAGCTTCTTTTTTAAGAGAAATACTATGAATTAGGTTTATGCTGGTTGGAAAACTGTATAGTGTTTAAAAAAAAAAGGAACAAGTGTTTACTCCTGGCTGAAGAAAAGACCAGCAGCCTCTGCTGGTGGAGCTGTGATTTTTGCCTTTTCTTATTAGACCTTCTGTGTTGGCTTAGGTTCAGTTAATATTTGGCTGTTCAACTTTGTATCTAGGAGGACTAGAAACATTTCTCCTGTAGATTAAATTTGGTAGAAACTTGCTTTCTCTTGAAAGCCTGGCATTCATTGCTACCAAATCTCTCTTCAGTCTTAAGGTAGAGATTTTTATCCCCTACTAGGGAAGGGAATGATCACAGGAGTGCTTTTGATCTCAGAAATTGGTCTGGGTTTCTTAGAAGCACATCTGGCTTCTGATGTGATATTTGGAATGTGACAAACATTGATGTTCAAACCTGAGGTGCTTTTATGTGGAAAGGGACATATAAACAAAGACTTTACACAATTAGAACCTTGGGTGCTGTTTCTGGCCTTATGTAGGCTTTTTGTGTGTTTAGTTATGTGATCTATCAGTTCTACCCACCTTTACCTTTGTCGGTGGATTTATTCAATTTAAGTCTCTTCAGTTCAAGTAGGAATCGTAGTGACACTTTAAAAGAACACCAAGTGCAGCATGCTGAAGCATAGCTTCGTGTGGGTGAGTCAGGAGAGAGCTGGAGTAGCAGCACTAAAAAGAAAAGGAAGTACAGTCATGATAAAACTTTTATTTAAAAAGGAAAAAAAACCCAAAAGCAAATCAACAGCCATCTGTCTCCAGAGAATGGGACTCAAGAAAGTTTGTATCTTAGTTAGTCTCATGTGTATAGATTTTTGTAGGGGTGTGTGTGTATGTATATATATATATGTAAAACCACATGTACACCCGTGTACTTGCATGTGTGTTCACACACTGTGCATGTAGTTGGCTATATCATGTCTCAGTACAGTACCCAAGCAGGGCAGTTTGTATCCGAAGCAAATTTGAGCTGATGTGGAACCCACATGTATTTTTAGGAAACCAATATTTTAATTGCTGGCCAAAATACTTCAGTGATTTTTAAGCCTCTATTTTGGTGTACCAGTGATACAGGCTTTGCCTGTGCTCTTGTTCCATCTGTTGAGGGCAGGTCGCCCCTGCCAGGGGACAGGCATTCATACACTCACTCATCAGGGCACGCTGTGTGTCGCTGACAGTTGTCAGGAAATAAAAAATACCAAGTACAATATAGTTCGATTTTTCACAATGTGTTGCATATATAACACTGCCAGAATGATTCAGTGCTGCATAATTTTGTGGTTTTAATGTATATGCAATAGCTTCAGTAAAAGAACTAAAAATCACTTACTAAGTTCAAGTAATTTGGGTTTAGCTTCCACAGTTGTATAGCTATCACTTCCTCAGAGAACATGTCAGCTTTGGTCTTAGCATTTTAGGTTGTTAAAAAAAATATTGCAGGTCAAATGCTTCCTTTAAAATGAAAAGCACAATTGTTGTGCTTAGAATTGGTCTATTTCCTGGTTCTGAATCAGTGTTTGAAAAAAACCCAAAAAAACAGATCAACAAAAAACAACTAAATTATTTACTTTAGCCCTGGTAAAATGTTGTTCTCTGCAAAAGGATTGGGTGTTTTATTTTTATCGTGTGTTGTAAATGAGCACAAATTTCATTTAACAGTTCAAAATATTTCTTAATAACATAATCATAAGAATGATAAACTATTTTTTGTTGGTACTTCAGTGTATCTCTTTTCATGGGCAGTGTTCAGTCTTAATTTGAATTAGTGTTACAACTTTTGGGAGTTCAGAGCCAGAAAAAAATTGAAGACAGTGAGTGAAAGCCTTGTTAGATGTGTCTGAATAGTCATCATAGTACTTTATAAATACCCTAATTCTTTAAAGTAGTTGTGCTTTTGGTAAATTTTTTTTTACTTGATTTAGAGCTGATTTAGTTCAGGTAGTCTTTCCCCCCCCTTATCTTAGGCAGTCCCAGAGCATGAATTTTTACACTTCATCTGCTGCCCTTCACTGAAGGAGGGCACCTCGTAAAAGTTATTTTTTTCTCTTATCAGCCAGTTATTGTGTGTAACACCATCTCTCCCTCACTGCTCTCAGCTGTACTCTGCTTCATAAATTGCTGAGGCTGCTGTTACAGGACTGGCTTGCAGCAGAAACGTGGAGGCTGTGTCCTGCCTGCAGTGCTGCAGTGGAAGTAACTGCAAGGTGGGGTTCATGCTCTTGTTTTACCTCTGGTCGGATAGTTTCACTCTTACTGCTCTGTCCTTTCTAATCCTCCTTTATTTGGCATTTGTGTAGAAAGCTCTTCTTGCTTGTACTTCAGGAAATATCTGACATAGATAACATTCTTTGTGTTTTCTTTTGCTCTTACCAGCCATACTTTTTTGTGCTTTGTGCTCCCCTGAAGGCTCCTAAACCAAAAATTTTAGAGTAACTGCAACTAGTAGAATCTGAGTAGTACAACAGGCTTGGTTGTTATCCTACTGCATGTTTCATTTAGCATCATTAACACTTGTAATCGCCTCTGCAAAGCTGAGGCAAAAACTGCCTGAAAAGGAAATAGTTTTAATTTTGTCTTTGAATTTTCCTTTTTTTCGTAGAATGGATTGGGTTGGAAGGGACCTTAAAGATCACCTAGTTCCAAGCCTCCTGCCCCTCCTCCTGATGGAGCAGGTTCAGGGATTCTGGGATCACGCTCCTTGTAGTCTGTTAATTAGCACTGAGTGCAGGGACAGTCAGGCCAGAAGTCCAGACAGGTTTTGTTTGAATGGTGCTTTGGAATCAGGAATGGCTTGTTGAATAGGATATGGCCTTTTTTTTCATTTTCCCCCTTTATGCTGTGATTCTCAGGGTTTCTCAATACTTGTAATTGGGGCAGACTGTAGTATCTGGTTTGCATTTTTGACAAATTTCCTTTTGGGTCCGAGTAAAGTTTAGAGTGCAGAAGCAAACTTCTCTTCTTTGTGAAGAGCCACGAGCTACTACTTTTTCCCGAAACAGTGCTTCCAGAAAAAAAATAATTCTTACTTTGACAGTGAAACCGATCTTCAAGGTCGATAGTTCAAGTTTCTGTAGTATCATTTGAGAAGAACTAAATTTAGTATCTCCTATTTTGTTTTGTTTTGTTTTTTTTCTGAACTGGGATGAGTAGTGTTTATCATAGGCTGCAAATAATACCTATTGAGAGATACAACTCTCATGTGTTAGTGTCTGGTACTGCCTGAGAATTTATAATGGAATACATTTATACATTTCTTAGTTATATGGGAGTAATTCTGAAAATCTAGATGGACTTTTCTAGTTTGTCTTGAACAAGTTTGAAAAAGGTGATATTCTTTTCTTAGACATGCTGCATTGTTGTTTTAGTAGCTAGCTAGACTTCAAAGAAGTTATTTTGGAAAACATTTGTGAAAGGTACAGCCTCATAACTATCTCATGCTTAATGAGACTTGCGCCTTTTATTATTGACTTACATGTATTTTATCTAAACCTGTGTTTGTAGCAAACTACAGCACATACGAAATTGAAACAATATATTGAGACCTTTGGCTTATCCAGAGCAGAATAGGTGGAAGTGTGTTATCTAATCTATTTGCCTGGTAACAGGGGATCAGTTCTGTCTGTTTATGATGTTTATAAGAAAATTATTACATTTGCATTTGTCTCCTTGCCCGGCTTCTCACTCACTGGAAGGTTTGAATAGAAATGCATATTCTATTGCTTAATGCTTATAAACATAGTATTTATAATACGTCAATATAAAATATATTTTTAAACCACAATATAAAATACTCTGTGCTATGTGAATAATTGTTTCAGAATCCAATAGATGGAGTGTGCAGTCAAAAGTTAAGCTGACATAAACAGCTGTACCAGCTGATCTTGGATGTGATTTCATTGTCTTTGTTGAGATGCTCCAGTCCCAGTTGCTTAATTGTTTTGATCATACAGGTGTGCAGGGTAGGTGGTTTGAAGAGGTCTCTGTGTTTCAGTGTGATGAAATGAACTGTAGTTATATATTGCATAAACAGAAGTTAGTCTAATGGTTGGACTTACTTGCTTCAAGGTAACAGTTTTGCTTGCCCCGCCTATGTACTGGTTGGGCCACACAGAACAGGCTTGTGAAACTGGTCCAGACTTCAAACAAACAGCTTGTGGGGTTGTAGTAGTTTTAAGTAGTGAACTTACCCAGCACTGTTCCAGTTGGTAGAACAGAGGAAATGAGCCAAGAACTGTTTCATCTGCTGGCAGTCATAGCTTAAGATATAATAGGATAAAGCTTTATTTTATTTGAAGTGCTAGAGGGACCAAAGGAAACAAATACAGATCTTAATTTTATACTTTTGAACTTGCTGTGTAGAAAGACATTGTCTTTAAGGCTAGTTGAACTTTCTGCTTTCTCCCATGTGGGGGTGGTTGTTTTTTGTTTTGTTTTTTTTTTTAAATACAGTAATTTCAAGGAATTTGTCTGCATTATTTACTCATTAATGTTAGCGCCTTTCATTTATCTTGGAAATCCTTTGATGAAGTTGTCTGGCTGTGAGGAGCATCAGGTTTTGCTTCTAAGAGGAAAAAAGGTGTGCAGTTCTCTTGTCTGTGTCACTGCAGAAGATGAGCCAAAGAATTGAACTGTGGCCTCTGTCAGTGCTGTATGTTCTCTTGAAGGCAAGGCTTCTCCGTTAAGGACTTTTTTTTCCTTCTGCCGTGGCTTGTTAGCTTTCTAAAAGGAGACCTAAGGATGTGACTCAACCTTGCAGAAGGAAGGAAACATGAAATGTAGGCTGTTCTCCTGTGCTGAACTTACAGCAAACCTTTGCAGAGGGCTCTGCATTGTTGCTAAGTAAATGTAGAACAGCTGTACTGGGCATGGCAGGGAAAGCAGGGTGGTGTAAATGTTCCTGGCTTTATGGAAAAGACATTGCATTTAGTGACATTGTGCATCTCAGTAAAACAAAAACAACCTACCTGCTAATTTAAACAATTTCAGTCCAAAAGAGTACAAAATCCCATTGTTCCTTCCCCACCTTTCTTAAAACGTGGGAACAAAATGCTCTGTATCCTTGTTGGTATGAGAGAAGAGTTTGAGGTGGTGGATTCAGGTTTGCTGACACTGGTGTGCAAACAAGAGAAGTGTGGGTAGGGGGATGATAATACTGCTGGTTCTCCATTTTTTTAGGTACTTGAATCATTTTGTCACTTAAAAATCTGAATATGATTATTCTGTCATCTGTTGTTCCAAAATGAATTTGTATTCAATACGAATTTATAAGCCCGGGTGGTGAGCATAAATATTAAACTTCTTGGTTTATGGTAGTCTTCTTTGTCTAAAAACAGTGTGCTAGCTATGGAACAGATGATGTCTTTATTCTGTTTTTTATACAGCTTGTATGTAGTCCTAGAAATGGTATCTTCCTCATGGCAATACTTGTAACTGTGGTTTTGTTTTCCCCACCCTGGAGGATGGACAATATACTGAAGTACAGTTTTATAAGTAAAAAAAGCAAGAAGAAACCCAAACAAACTCCAAAAAAACCCTGCAAATCATAGCTGGTAGTACCTCTGAGCCAAGGGAAAGCCTTGCACAGCTGTGCAAGCAGCTCTCCTGAAAGCTGAGGAAGTGGCAATTCCCAGTACTTTGGGAGTAGGAACAAAAGGTTGGGGTGTGATTGAGACTTGGGGTTGATGGCTGATCCAGGATTTCTGCACTATAAGATCGGTCTTGATTTGTTGTGCCGCTTGAGAATCTAGAATTTGACTCATAGGGTAAGTAGCAAAGGGGAGAACTTCAGGAAAGCAGAGATGGGAAGAGAAGAGTTGGCAGAGGATGGACTTTGTTACAACTGCAGCCTTGTGGGCTTGTTATCAGATTAATGATCTGTTCAGGTGCCACTTAAAGAGTACTGTCATCCAGGGCACTGAACTTTAGGATTAGATTAAAGAAAATACATGAAGCTACTGCAGAACAGCCTTGTTCTAATAAAGGCTGAAGAATTCAAATGATCCAAACAAAACCTCACCATATCATTGTTGCTTTTTTTCTTCTTGTTTGCAGAGATTGAATGGATTTCAGAAGATGGTTGACCTAGTTTCTTGGGTAGCAAACTAATATGCATATCTGCTTCCTATAAAATCTGGTCGTAGACCAAACTGATGTGTAAGGTGGTTGAAAATCTTAGAATATAAAGGTAGTTTGCTAACCTAAATATCTTAGGCCTTGACTTTAAGGAAATCAAAAGGTGATGTGATCAAGGTATATGAAATAAGGTATATAGCACAGGCTGACAGAATGAGTAACTTTTCTTACTGACATCTGAAGTTGGCACCCAGTTATCAGGTAATAAGTGCAAAATAAATCAGGATTTTTTTTTCCCCCTCCCCTCACAAAGTACCTAATTGGACTGTGACAGTTGCCATCACTATTGGCTGGAGGGGCTGAACATGTGCATATCAAACGTGCAGAAGTGACTTGTAGTTCAGGGAGTGTTTGCACTACCTCTAAAGGGGTCCTGAGGATACTTCCCTAAATAAATACCTGCTGTTGACCTAGGTGAGCACTTGGCTGTTCATTCCTTGTCAAAAAACACCCATTTGCATTTAATAAATCAGACTATAAAGGGGTAATAGTCTACATTCAGTGTCAAGATCCTTTAGCTTTTAAGGAGAAAAGTCAGGACTTTTCTTCGTCTCTGGATTTTTAGGAAGTATAAGGACATTGAAAAGATATTTAATGAAAAAAGCCTTTCTGTTAAAATGATATTCAGCTTTAAGTCATGCTTGAGTTTATAACTTCTGTAAAAATAGGAACATGTCTGTACTTATTCTTGTATCAGTGCTGAAAATCAATGTATTTAAAGTTAGTGGTAGTGCTGGTTGTGATACTGATTGTAAGATTTTTTTGACACCAAAGAATAGGGGGGGAGGGAAGCTAATCAATTTATGTTATTTAAGGCCTCTAGATAGAAAATCCTGTACCTTGAGAGATGTTTCTGAAGTAGTCATAAGTCAGGATTTCATGTCCTTCTTGTGGTAGTCTTGGTTATAAAAGATGCTGAATGATTATTCATATATCATGATTTGGTGTGGAAGGTGACTTTCTAAACCTGCTAATGTGGGGCTCTTATTAAATAACCCCCCATCATTTGCATCAATCTACCTGTTAGCATTTCTTGCTCTGAAAATTCGAATTTTGTGATGGAGGTAAGCTTCAGTTGGAGTCTTTTCTGCTACTGTGTCCAGCAGGAGAAACAGGTTAACCTGCTGAATTGAAAAGGAACAAGTTCTCCCTCTTTTTCTTTGTGTGAAGCTACCAGTGGTGTTAAAAGTGGGGAGAAGGAAGGGCAGGAAGAAAATACTTGCTGATTAACAGCTACTGTAATTTGCAAAGAGAATTGCACTTACCCTGTTGGACAGTCTTGTTTAGCATGGAATTGTACAGTTCTGCTTAAGGATAGTGCTGTATTTATTGTGTGGTTACTTTTTTGAGCTGGTGGTGGTTTTTTTCCCTTTATGAGAATGCTGTAAAAACTGAATTGTTGATATTGGTCTGCACGAAACTTGAACTTGATGGGTTTCACTGCTTGAAAGTAGGACTTTTCTGCTAGCAGATATAGTTGGTTTTTAGTTACAGTGATTCCTGTTTGTATTAAAATACTGTGTAAACTGATTTTTTTTTTTTGTAGCCATTTTGGTGGTGTTGCTTTTTCTGAAAATAATAGCCTGTGTATCATTTGGCATGCTACATGAAAAAACAAGAGTGAAGGTGTAACAAGAACTTAAATAAAGTAGCTCAAGCAACTCCCAACTACAGCATGGCTTCCTACCCACCCCCAGCACCCAATCTCCAATTTATCCCTGTTGTAGGTTTAATTCCATCACCCTAGTGCTGACTGAGAGAGCCTTGCACCTGCTGGGTAGATTTGGAAAGATGCTTCTATGCTTTTTCCCCCACTTTTCAAGCCTGCCAGGCTGGGCTGGTGGGAAGGCTGTCCCTGTATTCCATCAGAGCTCTGGGGGTCCTGTCCTGATGGTGTTGAGTTGCTCGAGACTCAGAACAGTGTTGGAGGGATGTCACAGTCGGAGGTGGGCAGCTCCATGGGCAGTGAGACCAAGGCAGAGCTGTAGTGGGAGATACCTCTGCTGGTGCCACCAGGGTCCCCAGGCACAGGGATGTTGCTGGGACCATCCTGGCTGACCAAGTCCAGTAGCATCTCATTGGGCAGTAGAAGGTCTCCTGCTGGGTCCCCAATAGCTTGGCTGTTGCGGGCAGCCCAGTGACTGAGGATGTTGAGGTTCAGCAATGCCGCCTGCAAGGTTTGGAACCTGGGTCCAGGCAAGCCCTGGTTTCTGTAGAGTTTGGGGGGATGAGGGAATTCAGAGCAGCCTTGAGGAGAAGGACTTGGGGATGTTGGTGGATGAAAAGCTCAACATGAGCTGTCAATATGTGCTTGTATCCTGGAAAGCCAGCTGTGTCCTGGGCTGCATCGAAAGCAGGGGGAGCAGCAGGCTGAGACCTCCACTCTCATGAGACCTCATCTGGAGTAGTGTCCAGCTCAGGAGTCCTCAGCACAGCAAAGGCATGGACCTGTTGGAGTGAGTCCAGAAGAGGCTCACAAAAACAATTAGAGGGATGGAGCACCTCTCCTCTGAAGGCAGGTGAAAAAAGCTGGGGTGGTTCAGCCTGGAGAAGAGAAGGCTCTGGGGAGACCTTAAAGCACCTCCCAGTACCAAAACAGGGATTATAAGACAGATGGGGACAGACTTTTTACATGGGCCTGTTGCAATAGCACAAGGGGCAGTGGTTTCAAACTAAGAGGCCAGATTGAGACTAGATATAAGGAAGAAAATTTTGCAATGAGAATAGTGAAACACTGGTACAGGTTGAGAGAGGTGATAGATGCCCCATCCCTGAAAGCATTCAGAGTCAGGTCTGAGCAACCTGATCGATTTGAAAACGTCCCTTGCCATGGCAGGGGGTTGGACTAGATGACCTTTACAGGTCCCTTCCAACCCAAACCATTCTGATTCTGTGCTTCTCGGCAGTGATGTGTTGCGAAAATCTGTTTTAAGATGTTTTGCTGATCTGGTGACGTGTTGATTTTGCATTATGCATTCATGGTCTGAGTTGCCTGTTTGGTCTTGTTGTGTTAAGGGTGAGGTAAGTAGTTAATCAGAATCAGAACAACTTAAAGCAAGTTAATTTTTGGACTTGTGAATGTTTTGATCAGTTGCACAGCTTTTACCATCCTTTACTATTAGTAAAAAAGCAGCAGTTGCACAAACACGTAGCTGAACATTCTCAACCAGCAAAATTGAAATGAACGTAACTTTTTTCCTGGCTAAAACCAATGAACAGTTTGTCCTAATCTGAAGTCTATCCAAAGGCAGTCAATAACATTGTCGAGGAAAGCTAGAATTTAACTCACCCTCAGGTACTAATTGTGATTTATATTTTCTTGTGACACTGTGCTGCTAGGGAAAGTAGCCTGGGAAACTGCAGGTTTATGTAATGCTGGCAGTTGGTGGAATATCCGAAAGATCCAAGATTTTATTGATTTGCATTTCATCGTAAACGTAAGCCCTGCTGAGAAGTTAAGGAGGACATCCTTCCATGTTCAGATTTCTTTCAAACGAGTGTTGTACTTCTGGTCTTTTCAGAAGTATATTCAAAATGTGATGTGTCTCTGCATTACAGTCAATATTTAAGACCATGGTTTACTAACCTGTTGCCTCAAAGCAAACTTGAGTTTCAAGTACTGGCCTCCCCAGATAGTTCTGACAGACTGTTCTGTTTAAAGAAAATTGGAAACCACCATCTTTGTAGTAGTGTCATATTCACAAAGAACCCCAAATTCAAAAATGTATCTTAGTATAAAACTGACATAAACAGTGTGTAAATGGAACGGTAATTTGGCAAAAAAAATATTTGTTAGTGTCTTCTTTTCAGCTTATCAGAATTTTGACTGCCGAGCAGCAGCTTTTTGTGCACGTGTGTAAAGATGAGCAGGAAATGACACATTGCAGATCATTTTGTGGCTACTGTTAAAGTAACTGGCTTAGTCCTATAAAGGGTGGTTGGGGAAATGAAAAAAATTTTACACATTCCAGCAAATTCTTTTTGCTGTTATCTCTGTTGTACATGGACAAAGTACCTTTTTCTTTTATATCTCAGCATTCATTAAACACCATTTGGTTAGATCTGACTTTAAATGGCTACATGGAACACTATCTCACGAGAAAAGAGAGAATTTTTCATCCCATGATACTGCTGAAAGTGGTGTTAAGTAGAAGGACTTGGCTCAGCTGTATGAAGGATAGCATGAAAGGTTAGAAAAAAAAAGGAAAGAAACCAAACCAAAACTCAACTGATAATAAAGCTCTGGTTTTTAAACTCAGAAGGCAAGATGGTCTCACTACAAAAGCATAGTGCTCGTGGTGGCAGAGCTGAGTTTTCTGGGGAACTTCTGAGTATTTGACAATCTTGATGCTGTTGCAGTCTAAAGAGTAAAGCAAATGGGAGAGAAATCTTGGTTTATTCTTAGGAGTTGGGAGGAGTTGTGTTGAATAAACATGCAAAGTACAACCAAAATCTATTTGAGTCCGTAACAGTAACGTGTTGACTGACTGTCATGCATTTTGTGTTGAGGGCTGTGTGTGCTTGGGATTGGAATTAGGCTGAAGTGTGAATTAGTGTGAATGGCAACACCTTTGGAATAAAAGGTGGCTGATGAAAAGTTACAGTTTTGACTCCAATCTGCAAACAAGAAAGTTGATCTTGTTTTTAATGGTTAGATGGAGGGAAAGTGTAAGTGTATACAGATATTAAATCCTGCAAGTACTTGACAGGCAGAATTTCTCTGTTGTAACACAGACATTGATGGAAGTTTGACTTTGGTGAAAAGACAAGCTGCTACATAACCCGTAACTACAGCTGCTTTCTTGGAACTAGTTGCAATTTTCTTCTCAATTACAACATGGCTTTAACTGTGTTCCTGGCATGATGGCCTTCTCCCCCTGCCCAATTTTTATAATGTTGTTTTTTTTTAATTTCCTGCTTTCTCAGAGCTAACCTTTCTGTGCTGTACAGCAATAAAAGATCTGTCTTCTTGTGTCCCCTGGGAGATAATGGGAGCAGGTGATAAAGTGGTTAATATTGCCTCCTACTACTGCCTCTGTCTACTGGCTCCTTCTAAGCTTAAATAAATTTGTAGCAGTTCTGTTCAGCATTCATAGTTCATTACATTCATTTTCAATTTCAGATTTTTAAGTCTCAAAGTCTTGTATCTCAGGGCTTTTCCTCTGACAGTATCAGCCTTGTAAAGAAGTGGCAATAATTCTTACTAATCCAATTTCAATAAACTGTTGTCACTGACAAGTTACTTGTAAGGGGGACCTGAAAGGGTTATGGCTTATGAAATTCCAACATCCTTTGTGCTTTTATATGTGGGGTTTTTTAAGGAAAAAAAAAAGCTGATAATTCAGGCCAGCTGATCTTATTTTTTGTTGGGAGGACAAATGGACATTTTCAGGTCTGATGATAGAGCAGATCTTTAAGCTAGGAACCACTTACTGTCTTGCAGATACCTCTTAAAGGATGTCCTCCCATCGAAGTTGTGAAGGCAAATGCTTTAAATAAAAGTTTGGAGATAGATTTAATCCTGTGATCTTTGTCACAAGCAATCTTCACTGTCAGTGAGATTCAGGAGTAACATGGGATTGATTGCCCTGATGCCTGCCTTTGAATTCTGTATAGTTGTGCTATTTTAATATTAATTTTATATGTACGTTAGAATATAATGGGAACCCACTTAACCTACAAGGAGATATTGAATTCACCCTTTCTCTTTGCAGATACTTGTTCATATATGTACAACAAAATTGTTTTTGCAGATTGTATGCTATCTCCTCATTGAAAGCAAGGAATGGTATTCCTTGATTTTTATCTCCTTTCTGCTAAGGAAAGGAATAAATTGCCAAGGCTTCACTGCCAATGAAGAATACTTTGAGAATGCATTTCTTTGTGGTTATAGCTGTATAGAGATAGTGTAAATTAAAGAGTGTTTTAAAACTGAAAGTACATTAATCTAGACTGACTGAACAGATATTGGGTCTTGTTTAACTTCTCCTTTTAGTCAAGTAACAGTGGTAGGCTGAAAGTCTGCCTGCACTTAACTGTGATACAGTACAGCTGTATAAATTAGTGTTTTGAGTAGTTCTGAGTTGAGAGATTTATAAGAACAAGGCTGGTAGCTGCAGATACTTCATTTTCACCTCAGGTAAGTTCAAAGACGACCTCATATTTGAATACTTTGTCTAGGAACTTGCTTCCATATACAGAGATTTCTCCCAGACTTGTACTATTTTGGCCTGGTCTCTTATCCTCAAATACTTGTAGGACAGTTTTTCGTCCTTCCTAACTAAGCCGAGGCTCTGAAACTGCTTTCTCTTTGCCTTCAGAAATGGGAAAAAAAATGCCTATGCACAGGCAGGTTTCGGTTTCTTTAAATTAGAATAGAGTCTATTTTAGTCTCTGAGTATCTATTCTGTAAATAGAGAAAAGTAGACTTGGTTAGAATTTTTGAAAGCAGAACCAAAATCTTGAATCTCGACCTCTTCAGAAATGCTTGTTTTCCCTTAAAATATCCAGTTGGACATTTTTAAAGAGTAACAGGCCAGAAAGAAGTTTTTTATCCTTCAGCACAGAGCTACACACTGAGGAGAGGGCTGAAAGCTATGAATTTGCATGTTGGGATTGGCATTTATGGTGGTGACTTTAAACTGTGTTGCAACTCTTGAGTGCTTTACTGATTTGAATATTTCTGATAACAATGCTTCCACACTAGAGAAGCCTGGTGAGGGTGAGGAAGCATGCAGCTTGATGGCAGATTCAAAATCAGGAACAGTGGCACAGATAATATAACTTATTAAAAACTTTGTTAATACTTAGGCTTTCAAAATGTTTCATAGTTAAGAAAACTTCAGGGGAACTTTGATTTCTGATGAAATGTAGGAATAAGTTCAGATTAAACCACTAAACTATTACGACGTTCTTTTGTAGAGCATGTTTCTGTCAACTTGTGAAGGGTGCTGATGTGGCTGAGTGAAATTTAGAGTAATTTTTGTGCAAAGAGTGAGATGTTTAGGGTTTGCTACCTCACTTTTTTTTCCCCATTGGAAATACCTAAAATGGTATAAGATGTGAAATGTATATCCCATATTTAAGCATTTTATTTACTCACTAGGACACCTAATGGAACACTGGCATTCATAAAATTGATGGCATGAAATATTAATTCAGTTTAAACCAGAAATTCCAAAGCTACACTTCTTTTGTGGGTGTGTGACAGCAGCTTTGTGGGAGCCCAAGGTACTTTAGAGTATAGTGACTATATTAAAAAACTTCCCATCAACATGAGCAGGATGCTCATCTGAATCAGGTATATCCATCGGTGGGCTGGTTTCTGTCCGTATTTCTCTTTCTGCCCCTCTCCACCACCCCTTTTGTGTCACTATCTGGTCTTAAGTAACCTGCTTTTCACGTTGTGTGTCTTTTAAACTTTCATGTCATTCTGTGTAAGTGTGACTTAATTCTAATTGAGTTTGTATACTAGGGAATGATCCTGTTTGCCATTCCCCTGCTCTTGCAGATGGACATATCAAGGGAAGTGTTCTACCTTTGGTCTTACAGATATGGGCTTATGACAATAAACTAGAAAGAGCGGCAGTTGGAAGGCGGTTGAAAGTCTCTGCCTTTAGGTAGTAAGTTTTATTGGCTAGTAGAAAAGTTATAGCTGTGTTTTCTGAAATAAATCTGCTTCAGTGGCTTGGCACTACCCCAATGTAGTGGGACATTTTGGAACAGTGATCCCTTGACATAAGTGGGTGCTGAAGCAGCTCTTTCTCGTTACAGGCAGAGTGTTCAGTGGAAGAAACTAAATGTCTGTAAAATGCTGTTTGATAATTTGTTATGATAATCAAAACTTTAGCAGTATGTACAGGAGTTTAAGGTTAGGAAGCAGCTGTTCCTTCCTCAGAGTTGAATTTCCTACCATACATTGCTCTTGCGGTGCTTTGTATGTGCACCAAGGCAGCACGTGAGGCTCCAGAAACTGCCTTACAAATATGGGGTTTCTCGCAACTAGCATGAATTAGTTCTCATAAATGTTGTGTTCAAGCATCAGCAGGATGTGACAACTCTGTGCCTGAAGTTACAGGTTTTGAGTCCACTTCTCGTGGCAGTGGTACATTTTATTTGGAGGCTTCAGTGTTGGTGAAGAAACTGTAGCTGCTTGTGCCTTCTGCTATCTGTTAAGAATGTGACATGGAACCAGAATTAGAGATGCCACCTTTGTGAACTACCACTGTTTCTCTGCCTGATTTCTTGAGAACTTTTTTCACATTCTAATGAACTGCTTAATAACTTCTGTCATAAGTGTGGTGTTCATGATAATGGAGGATACTCTGTCGATACTCTGTCTGACGAACAAACCAAGAAGGCAGTTTTACTTTTCTAAGTGTGGTTTATTTTTCAGACTCTTCTTATATGAGATGGGGATAGAATTTTTGGATCCTGTTAATGGTTTGAGCTCAAATTTATCTTTGACTCTAAGGCTTCTTCCATGGGAGCAGCTTTTTCTATAAATTTGATTTAAATACACCTAGTAGAATGCAAATTATACTCTTACACTCAATTTTCATCTTCGAAAGTTGTCCCAGTGTAGGTTCAGCATTGTTTTTAATAAGTTTGTTCTAAGTACAAGACACTTTAGGACATTCCTCTGTAATAATCCAGCAGTAACCAGCGTTGCAGTTGGTTGACCTGGATGAAACATTTCCTCCCCTCAAGCACATTGTGTTTAACATGTGCATCTTTTCAGGGTTTTTAAATTATTTTTATTTGTCATCTCTGTAAAAAGATGGTTTGGTCAGCAGTTTGGAATATTAGCATGGGTTTTTTTTATTATTATTCAAAGTAGTCTTAATAAAAGATTTTTTTGGGACAGAACTATAATGTACATATTGAAGTGAAGTTACTGTTTGTTATGTCCAGGATTAGACTGGACTGTCTCAAGTGATTAGTTAACTTCTTACTGTCTGTAGGGCCTTATCTTAAAGGCTTAAGAAGCTCAAGTTTTCAGCAGTAAAGCAGTAACTTCCATTATTTTTGAGGTTGATGGATGAGAGTTTAACATGAATATCTTTGTTAGATAGGAATGCAGTATCAGATTTTTGGAGTCTGTACTGCTTCAGCAACTTCTGTCTGTAACATGATGTAGTGCAGAGATTTTGGAGGTGTTCTGCGTGTGTGCTTCACCCAGTGTATCCTCACTGACTGCCTTGAAGGGTCACTAAACAGCCTCCTCTGCGCTTACCCCCTTCAAGATTCATCCACTCTTGCCCTTAGTAACTCTTGGTGTAGCAGAATTCAGACTGCACACCTGGCTAAAGTCCTGCTCTGCTCAGTGTTGGATGTTTTGCCTCATCACTAAGAAAGATAAGATAAGAAACTGGGGCACAGTAACGTTGATTACCTGGAAACAAATAGGAAGTCTGTAGTAAAAACAGGGATCAAATGCGTGTTTCCCTGTTAACTGCAACGTTAGATTGAGTTTCTGTATCTGAATGATTCCTAATAAAACGTCTTTATAAGATAGAAGCAAGGTTAGTAATAGCCTGTGGAACTCTTTTAATTTTTTCAGCAATGTTAACTGAAAGTACATCCAAGTGAAAACCTTTCATTCTTTCAGATCTGGAAGATCTTAGTCATTGTTGATGGATTTGGTTTTTTGTTTTTAATACTATTTTTGCTGATACTTGTATTTTTAAGCAAATAACTAATTTTCCACAAAAATATGAGAGATAGGGGCCAAGAAGGCCAACATCTATTTCTAGATTTGAGTGGTAAAATAATGAATGAGTTAATGTTTGTCTTGTCTTAATCTTTAAAAACCAGACTAATTTTTATTGAAAGACAGAAAAGCTACTGGAAGCCTCTTGATCAGCCAAAGGGGTTTTGCATTGCTCTTTATGAAGTCAACCTCCCTTTGTTATTGTGCTTTCTATGGTGCTTATGGCAGTACCATAAGGCAAAAGTAATTTTATAGTTTAGCCACGGTGACAAGCGTATCTTTATTAATGAGATTTATTGTTATGTAAGTCTTCTCACTTCCTCTGTCTTGTTTTTGTCATATTCCAGTATTCAGAGATTGCTGGAAAATGTCTGCTGTGTTGGAAAGTTCCTGCTACAGGAGGTTCTGCTATAAGAACACCCATAAATCATCCAGTTCTTTGGCACTGTCTTTGCCACATGAGATGTCCCTGATAAATTGTGTAAGTTCATGTATAGCAATGCAAATAATTCCATAGTAGGTAATGTTTGTTCTAGCTCATGCTGGGCACGGCGACCCTCACACTAAACCCTGTGTATTGTGAAAGTTAACTAGCCTCACTTATTCTGAGACTCCTTCCAACACAGATGATATGGAAGCTTTCTGTAGTCAGTCCTGTTACAGCAGATGATTTAACTTCTCTGAGTGCTCTTAACTCTGTGTGTGTGTGTAGCCTTTTCCTGTCAGCAGCCAGACACGTATATGGTGTGCAATTAATCTGTGCATCTGTACGCCATCCAACACGCCCTGTAGGCACTGAATCATAGTCCTTGAACAGATGAGTACTACAGCACCACGTGATAGATCCAGTTTCTTCCTAGAAGGCTTCGATGGTGCACACGCTTTCATTTATACCTCTCGCCAAGCTGGAGCTTCCTTCTGGGCTTCTGTTACACAGCTCTTGTCACACTTTTCTGGTTACCACGTTTCTGAAGAGCTCAGGAGCCTCTGCCTTCCATTTGGTTGGACATTAACCTCATACGTGGCGCTGCCCATGCTCTGATTGCACGGTGTGGGAAGGGCCCTGTGGGTTTCTCCTGAAGGAGCAGCCTGAAGCACGATCCGCCTGTAGAGCAACTCTCTCATCGTGTGGTTTGATGGAGTCCCTGATCTAAATTTGGAGATTGCAAAAGCCAGGCACCTTGATTTCAAGTCTGGTTATGCTTATTAGTACAATTTATCCCTGTTATTCAATGGTACTCTTGAACCTGATGGTCCTAGGACTTTTTTGTGATGCCTGAAGTCCTTGTACTAACGATACTCTTGTTGTGTGTGCATCCACTTGCAAATTCATGATAAGTGGGTGAAGGGAAGCTGCTATATATGCATGTCTGCTTTGTGTCTACCAGAATTATGCTGGCCACGATTCCCCAGTTTTATGTGATACAGTTCCTTTTCTTCTTGTGTGTATTTAATTGAGTTTTATGGCTGCATTTCTTCGTAATAAACTCTATGTCAAAATCCGTTAGTCTTCAGGTAAGTCTTTCTAGCCTTATTGTTGCAAAAAAGCTTTGTAGTGTGACAACTCTCTAAATAAAAATAGTTGTTTTTTTTTTTTTATTTGACCTCTGTTCCAGGATAAAGTTTGAGTTGAAAAGCATGAACTGACTCCCTTGTTGCAGTCTCTAGAACATGTATGTGACTATTTGAGTGTTGATGTTTGTTATTTCGCTTAAGCAGAAAAATGTAAGACTTGTTCTTAAATGCTTCCTTTGTTACTCCAAATACAGGGTAATATAGAAAAATTGTTGTGCTCCTGTTTTGAATGAGGTTGCAACATGCACATTAAATGTAGGAAAAATGCCTCTGGAGATGATGGCATCTGCAAGGACCCTTTGAACAAAGATCTTGTGCTCTCTCAGTGCAGACCTAAATAGGAGGATGTGAGAGCGTAAGAATGGCTTAAAATTCATCAGATTTCCTGTGCAGAAACAGGAGTCCAGTTGCCTTAAATGTCTCACTAGTGAGAAGCGGATGTAAAAGCTGAGACAGTCTGCAGACAACCTTCTGGGGCTAAAGCTTCCTACTCCAAGGTCTCAAAACATAAGATTTGCAGTATTTTTTTTTTTTTAAGCAAATATTGGTTCCTAAAAAGATCATTCAGACTGCTTAAGCTAAGAGCTTAAACTATTTACACATCAGATAAAGTTAGGTACTGTAAACATCGCTAAGAGCTGGAACTAATTCCTGCCTCTCTGTAGACTAGATAACAAGCTTGTCTAAATCCAGAGGAATAGGAAACAGGAGGGGGGAAAAAAGGATGTATTGACCAACTATCCAGAGCTGGGGATTCATAGCATCTTTCCTCTGCCCTTCCCTCCTCTTCAGAGGTTTTAAATGGTAGACTCTGGCATAATAACCTACTGATGGTAGCATAAGGGACACTTCACTCTACCCTCTATTTGAAGAGTCTTTAATTCATTGTCTACCTTTGAGCCAGGCTGGTACCTCTCTTCCAGCTGAGGCTGGGACACTTTATGAGTAAAAATATTAAGGACACTGAAGCTGGGACATGTTATGAATTAGGGTTTAAGGTGTGGATCCAGGAAAGACTAAGCACAGCAGAACCTGGTGAGAAGGAATTTTTGTGGAGTGGGGGAAAGTCTTTTGTGTTTAGTCTTTGCTTACAACAGATCTCTGTCCAATGGAAATCTTAAACTGTTCTTGGAGTTGGGATATGCAGCTTCTATCCTATGGTTATGAGCCTGAACTTATTGCAGGGTTTGTGTAGCTTGCTCATAACTTGAACAGTTAAAGCTCTTAAAAAACAGAACTCCTGGTCTTCTGGTTCTGGTCACACAGGGACCTTTTATTGTGCCTCTGTGGATAGTAGAAGAATCAGGACTGGTCTGATGTTGATTCCATGGGGTAGTTCCTGGTTTCTGCAACGTAATTCAGTGCCTTGGTTGAGTGTTGTGTATCCAAGGAGAAAACATACATTAACTGAGATCTGGGGTCAAAAGATATGTGGTGCCTGTACTTGAGAGGGAAGAAGCATTCCAGGTTGTACCTATTCTCTGTATGACAAAACGTAACTTGCTCCTGACATTTCTGACTAAGTTTGTATGAGTTACATGATCTGAACTTGATTGTCTTCCTCCTTTGTATTGTATCAAGAACATTCTCTCACTGGGAGTAGGAAAAGATTAGTCCTCTTTCAGTCTCTGTGTAACTGTATGTATGTGCCCTTTTCAGCCTGCTGAGGAAACCTGCTCCGTAACTAATCTGGAGAACATGTCATCTGTGTGCTACCTCTTCATCTCTAAGTTGAGTCATTCTAAAGGCTTTAGTCACTCTCTAAGGAGCAGCTCAGTTTTAAAAGGGAACTAGAGAAAACACTCATGATGTTTTTTCATGTCCAGCATCTAATATATTCTTCTCTGCCCATAGTTAAACTTTAAGCCTGGCCTCTATAAGAGTATTCAGATGATTGGCATCATTACAGCTCCACTTCCACATTTATCTTTGAAACAGAGGAATACGCTCATTATGTGGCTAAATGGAATAGGTATTTAGCAATTTCAGTTTGGTTGGTTTTTTACATAAGAGCTACCACCTTATTGCTGCATTTACAGTAAATATAGGCATAGGTTCATGAGCTCCAAGAAGCTGGGTGAATAAGGGCTTGAAGGTAAGTAGTGGTCTGGTAATAGAACTTCTGCAGTGTGAGCAAACTCTACTGGAACTGAAGCATGCACTATTCCCAGTTGTAATTAATAAATAATTTTAAAAAAAAGGTGATAAGGGTAGTCACCTACTAGGATTCAGTCCCTCTGTAGTACTTAGAGTTACTTTGAAAAACCTGTGTTTTTAAGGGAAGTTGCTAAACCATGCCACAGTACTGAACTTGTGTTTGAAAGCTGCAATACGGCACTGACAGGAGAAACTATTTACAGATGGAAATCCTTTCTATTACTTTGGAATAATTATCAGAGGAAAAACTGGTCAGTGCTCCATTGGTAAATTATACTTCAAGGAATGCATTGTGTTGGGCTGATAATACCTTAAACCTGTGACAAATGTTTGCTGTGGGACAAAGGAAGGTTATGCGTGTCTTTTCCATACGTGTCTTTGCAACTCTTAATGAACTGGATGATCTTCATTTACACACAAAATTAGCTTCTGGTAAGTTAATATGTTTTGTTGTTTTGCATATCTCAAACCTGTAAGGAATAGCATGCTTAAATCCTGTAGCTGATGCTGTTCTGGTGAATGAAGAAAAGTAATAATTTGATGTTGAAAATGGTCAGGGTGTCACTAGAGTGCTATGGTGTTACAGGGAAACAGAGCTAGTCTTCCAGAGGCAGATAGTCTTAACTTTGGAATGTGTCTTAGCATCAGGGTTATTAACTGTATGATGTACAGTTGAAGCTCAGACTTGAATTTTAGTGTAATTACTTTGATCTTAAACACTTGGTTTCATTTCTATCCTGGAAATAAAGGAATGAGAACTTACTTTTTCAGCTGTGTTGAAGTAAATTTGGAGATTTTTTTCATAGTTCTCTGACTACCAGTTCCTCAGATCACAGGAGAATTTCCTCTTTCAACTGAAAATTAAAGTTTTGGCAATATGTGTTTGTAAGGGAAAAAATAGTCTGTATCATTTTAGTAAGCTGTAAAATTCTCGATTTTTGCTTGTCATGGAACTATCTGTGAATTCTAGTATTTGTAGGTGTTCCTATTTTTGTAGGACACTGATTGTGTTGCTTTCTGCCTCTTCTTTTGTAGCTGCCTTATTATGAAGAGTAGCCTGCCAAAAGCTCTGCAGGGATTATTTTGACTGCTCAATGTATGTGCTGTGTTTATGTCTGACAACAGAATTGTTTGTAAACTACCATAAGCCTTCTGACACTTAGTTATCTTTATGGCTTATTTTTTTCTTTAACTCAATTTGTATACTCTGCTTTTCAGATATCTCTTATCATGGGCTGTTGTCTCTAGCCGTCTGTTGTGATCTTGTGTCAGGGAGGATACATCACCTTAAATGCACATTGCTGTCTCTTCTATGCACCCTGTGCTTTCAGCTAAGTGAAATCAAGCACAGGCAAAGAGGATGTATGTAATGAGGTTTTTAACTGTGGTTCATGTCTATACAACAGTGTTGGGCATACAGGCTACATGGAGAGGTGGAGTTGCTCCTAAATGTACTTCAGACAAAGCTTTTGAGTTGAAATAACCTGCATGTTAAGTTGTGAAATCTAAATTTGTCTGAGCCTTTGAAGAGGCACCGTGTAGGTTACCAATAACAGAGGAAGTGAAATGGCATCTCAGGCTACCCCGATGGTCACTTCAGTAGTGTACTTGGGAGAAGTGTCCGACTGGAGCAAGGCAGAGACCAGGAGTGTGTGTTATTGGGTCAGCAATTGAGGGTTTGGGCAGAATTTCAGGACAGATTTTGACCTGTTTCCCTCTGCATCTCAGCCCTGAGTCATCCCTGTAACCTGCTTGTGAAGACTTGTAGCCAGCTCTGACACAGGGCTTACCTGGGCTGTGAGTGGCAGTCTTGCTTTAATGGTGGCTTGTTAACTTGAAGCCCCTACATAGAAACTGCTGTGTCTGATGGTAACTGCCTGTTTTGCCACAGTATTTCAGCAAACTCTTGTATGGAGTACCCTGAATTTCTCAGTATAACCTATTACCTCATATGTTAGTGGCTTTGCCCTTCTCTCCTGAGGACACAACCATTAATAAATTTCTCAGAAGTCTTCTTCCTTGTAGCTTAAATGAGTGCAAAACTTGGAGGCCTGAGAATCAGTGGCTGTGACTCTGCCTGTTGGAACATGTACACCCGAGAAGAGCGAACACTGAGATTCACAGAAGGCTCTTTGCATCTTCCTGGTTAATGGTTTTCTTGAGCATGAATTTTGTGTAGAGCACGAGATTTAATCAGGTGCTATACTTCAGAGTTTAATTCCACCTTCCCCTTAAGTGACAGAACTAATGAAGTAAGGGATGGTCACTTAAATGAATAGATGAAGTCTCCCTAATTTAGCAGTAACAAGTGGGTTTATTGTCTGCTTCCTTCTTTTGAACTCACCATCCTGTAAAGTTATGCCAACACACTGTGTGGAGGGCAAGCAAGGATATCTCCTGGGAATGAGTTTACTCTTTTGTTGTTCACCTGCTAATCTCATTAGCCTGTCAAAGAAACTGTATTAATTTGCTCCACAAAGGTCTACTGAAGTTAAGAAAATTAGTTTGTGAACAAATTTTATCTGAAAACTAAGATGCCACCTAATTTGGTTTTTCTCAGCTGTGTTATTTATATCATAGGTTACAGTTTGGGCATCTGTTGTTTAAAAAAAACCAAAAAAACTCTCTTGACAGGTTTTATGGACTGAACTGGATTAATCTAGATCATGTATAAGGAATTGTTGCCTTGAAAGCTGTAGAGATCTTCCAAAGGGATCACCTGTCTGCAGCTTTCTCTGTGTGATCCCACTCCAGCACCCCTGTGTTTCCCACATGCAGTGCTGCTCCTGGCCAGCGTGCCTGTGCAGCATCCTCTTACCTCTCCAGTTCCTCCTGTCACACCAGGCTTTATTCTTTGCCCAGCACTGGCAGATGATGCAGTTCCACTGCTTGTGATGTTTCCACGATCTCTCCAGTCCACTGTTACCTACAGCTGTTTTGCAGGTTGACTTTTCCCATCCAGAATTGCTCCACAGCTGTTGCTGCTGCCACTTGCTTCCCTTTCACACCTAAAGGCCAGTCTGCAGGAATGGGTTGCCAGGGAGAAGGAACTACAGCATGGGAAATGCTGAGCAGCCAGGAGTGGGGTCAGTGCAGGACTGGAGAGGCCAAAGAGTCTCCAGCAGGCTTAGATATTGCTTTCAGTAAAACAAATTCCTGCATGTGTCTTCAGGTAGTTAAAATCTCAGAAATTGAATTTGGCAGCATGATTCTGTGTGCGTTGGTCCAGTGGAAACATAACAAAATTTCTGTTAAACAAAATGATCAATCATGCTTGGAAAAACAACCCATTTAGTGGTACTGAATAGGAAGCTTTTCATACTGTAGTGTAGCAGGGTAGAAGGAAGTGTTTTTGTGGAATATGTTGAAGGAACTTGCACATGTTGCATTGCATAAATGGCCACTCAGGCAGCAGGACTTTCAATCCTGTTATAGAATGTAGGAAGTGACAGAACTGCTCTGCTCAGCTCTTGCCAAGCAGCATGAGTGGAAGGACCTTATGGCTTCCATTCAAAAGTTTTTAAGGGAATTGTTAACTTTATACACTTGCCTGGCAAGAGGACTGTGAATGAAAGGGACTGAAATTGGGTAGTGGAACAATTGTTAAAACAAAGCCTATGCTTTAACAGAGTGAATGAGGTGTTTTGGGTGTTTTTTAGATTTCTCCTTCTGCAGGACAGAGAAATAGTGCTTATTATGACATTTACAGAAAAAAAAAAAAGACCACATTAATTTGGCAGGCACTTGCTTATCTCAGGTGCTGCCTTGATACAAATTGGCAGAAGTTATTGGTTTTTAACATTTTTCTCTCTTTTTTTTTTTGCTTTTCAACTGTCTGTTGCAACTGTTTGCTTCAGTGTAGCTGTGAATAGGATCCCTTGATTTTATTTGTCAATTAAATTTTGCATAGTATCTCAGAGTACTTGTTCTTCTTAGCTGTGCTTTTCAGGTTGCAAGTTTTTCCTTTGTGGAGAGGGCAGGAGGCAATGGGTGGTATCTTTTGATGGTAGTTTTCACTGTGACTAAAATCATTCCCCAGCCTTGATACTTCATAGCTCTTCCCCTTCCCTCCATGCTTCCTAAGCTGGGACAAATCAGTAATGTTATGGCCTTTGTGATTGGAAAATTTACTGCAAAGCAGCATATTTTTTGTTAAATGCTTGTTAATCAGGATTACCTGATGAAAGAGGAACTGCTGATAGCTGATTAAATACAAATTAACGCTGAATTTTTCATGCTTCTTCAGCTGGATTTGAAATGACATGACAGGGATTTTATATTTCTAAAACAAGTTTGTGCTAAAAACAGATGCATTACAAAATATGCTTGACTTTGCTGTAGAAGCAGAAAGAGAATTGGAGTACAAAATGGGAAGATCACTCTTTGAAAGAAACCTTGACATGTGACATATTAGAAGGGTGGATTCTGGTACCAGGAACACCCGAAGTAGGAACAGCAGTGGTTTTACTGGAGACAGGTTAAGTGGCAACGCTCAAATATTTTAATTACCCGAAATCCCTCAAACAGAAGCAGCCTACAAAACCTCAAAGGGATAAGGTTTATGAACCTTTCACCACAATAGAAAGGTGCCAGTTTTGGCCAGTTCATCATCCAGTTACTGTACTAAAAAGGGTAGACTGCTATAGAAATCTGCTCCAAATGAACTTAAACACCTTTCGAATGCTTGCAGTGGAATCTGTGCTGCATTTCCGTAGGAAATGCTGTTTTGTCTGACCATCCAAATAATGGTTTGTTTCTAAACTAGAAGATTAGTTTTGAAGCAGGAAATCCTGGTTAACATACAGAAAGTTCAGAAAGGTAAAAACTTTCACTGGCTACATTTTTCTTTAACTGATGAAAACTGTAGCAATGAAGCATTTTTTCCCTGTGTGCGATATGTATATATATATAACACTGTAAATAAAGCTTGAACAGAGACCTACTTTTTTCTGCTGCAATTATGTGTAACTTGGCTCCGTAATGCAGAGATGTAATGCTCTATTTTTTGTGCCGTAACTATATGTGACTTAACTCGGTAATGCTGAGATGCAATGCTCTATTTCTGATGCTTGTGATCATGGCTGGCTAGTGGCCTTACCGACTCAGGGTTTGTAAGGATGCCTCTCCATTCACTTGTAATGTCACTTCCATAAAATAACAAGTGTTTTTGAAATTGGTGTGTTTTATTTGCATTCCTGAGGAATTATGTAGGTTCCTTGGCAGGATCAACTTTGATTTACCCCTGGCACTGGCTTATGTGATTGAAATGCTGTATATTGTTTGTGTTTAATGGGGTTCTTCTGTTTTTTCAGATCTGAAGGCGAGCTGCTGCATTGGTAATCTGAAGAAGGCAGTTCTCTGTTAAGACTGCAAGAAGATACTACCAGCTGGTAAACATTTCCTTAGGTTTCTTTTCTTGTAGAATGTTTCTTAGTTTTCCATAATATTTTAGGCCAAGAAGTAGGAAGTATTTTTGTATATATTTTGGATCTATTGAAAGCAAGAAGTAGCTCATGCAATATTTTTTCTTTCTAACTGTCTGTAGCTTACCAGACAAAAGACTCAGTAGCGGTGGATAACGTGGGTATTTAAACTGGAATACAAATTGATTAGATTCCTGTTCTCTTGGTAGGAGAAGAAAGACTGGGTTTTTTCCTGTATTGGCACGTTAAACATTGTCTATTTGCCTTTTTAGCTGAGACAAATACAATGCATTTGTACCCGGTCCTATATAAATACTGTTTGAAGTGTGGTAGTGCAAACAGTGAAACTTCAAATCTGATGCTTCAGAGTCTGGAGAGAGAAGAAAGGAAGCTTTAGCAGAACTTCAGATGTTTTGGAAGATGCCATTAATGTGCTTGTAATTGTTCAATGACTGTTTGGTGAAGCATAATTTTCACTGAAAATAATATAATAAAACTGAGGATGTCTCGTAATTTCCAGGTGTTTAAAGTCGTGTACAGGCTGCCTGTAGGTTGAGTGATAAAAGGATCATCAGTGAAGAGCTATGACCACTTAACAGCAGTTTGCCAGCCCATAATTTGTTAAACTACACTATTACAAGCAATCACAAGAAAACATGAGGATTTAGGACATTTGAATATGTCTTGGTGTTGATAGTGGGTACCAGATTTGCAGCTCACTTTTCAAATAATTAATGTTATGCATGAAGTAGCAGTTTTCCTCTGTAATTGTACCTTACTATCTACCTTCTGTGAAACTGGAATCCTACCTTTCTGTTTATTGCCACCACTTGAGCTCCAGGGCTTAGTAAACTTGTGTCAGGAGGGTTCTCAGCCCAGAATGGGGTGATGCAGCTGGGTTCAAAGACGAACATGGAAAGAAGCAGTATCCTAGCCAGTAAGAAAACATTGAACTTTTATCACTTATGCATTTACAGATGCTTTATTAATCTTCACTTGCCAGTTAATTTGCCTAAGTTTTGTAAGCCATCGAGGATAACTTTATGAAGTTGTGTTGTGTAGCTGTTGCAGAGAATATTAAACTACTCTGTTCTGTTACTCTGCCAAACCTAGATTAATGATAGAAAAGTTTTGAAGGCTTATAGTGGTCAATAATGTGCATGTTAGAAGTGACGTAGTAAAAACAATGTCTGACTTTTTAGTCTTTTTTTTTATATAAGGATGACTTGCATAGTACAGCTCTTTGTGGTAATTTCAACAGCTTTGTTGCCTGGCCATGTAAAGTTGCAGCTCCTGAAGCTAAAATGCATATGAGACTCTTCCCCAAATACTTAGTTTGAAAGTGCATGTCCTTAAACTTACAGGAGAAAGAACCTGTGGTGTGTAGTGTGTCACCATTGGAGGTACCAAAACACTGCGTGGCCAGCATAAATTTTGAACCATGTTATAATTATCTGATAGTTATTTTTAGGTTATTACTTTAGATTATTTTGATGGTATATGGTGTGAATAAGTAATGTGTGTCTGTCCCTAAATTTGGGTTCATATCTTGCCCCATACAGAAGACTGAAAAGCTCATTAGCCTAGAAGCTAAGGGCCCTCTGTCCTTTTCCCTACTTTGGCTTCCTTTCCTACCCCATCATCTCCCCATTTCTCTCAGAGAGAGGAGTTTAATAGGATGGCCATGCTGACTGAACTGGGTAGTTCTATAAAGTAGTTCTTTGTCTGCAACTGTGGTAAAGTATTTGTCTTAATTCAGCTTAGTTTGTGCTGCACAAACTTGATTTCACTGTCTCCAGCATTAACTTTGATCTGGGAAGACTGAAGCTGAGAGGCTGCTGAGCTCTACTGCATTTTAGACCTGACACAGGTCTCAGCTCAGGCCCCCAACTATGGGAACGTGCTGAAAAGAGAATGTGATACACAGATGCCGCATCCCTTGGGGCAGAACGTGTCTGGTCCTTGAAGTGGTGCAGACTATCCCAAGTGCGTGTGAGACATGCATGCCCATCTTATCTGGGTGGTATTTCTTCTGGTTAGGATGTTTCAACTGTCCATTATCACAGGACACTGAAGGACATATAAAATTTTAGTGTTTGCCCTATTTTTCATGTATTAGCTGTTCTTTTTCATTATGCTAACTTACTTGTATGGGATTATTTTCCAGAGTATCAGTCATTCAGAAAAGATCTTGATAATTGTCTCCTGCTTTGACATATAATCTCTGATAATTATTCACTCTCATTTTATAGCGTTATCTCTTATATGCAGCTTGAACTTGTCTGCATCCTTGAAGATTTAAAAATCTTTCCACACAACTTAGAATTGTTCCCCTGTAATGATGATAGGGAGATGTTTTGAGCAAACTGATTAATATGTTGTGGAGTCTTTGTTCAAGGACTAATATTGCACTGTTGGTGGATTAACAGGTTTTGCATTTATGCTAATTTTAGTAAATATGAAAACACCTTCAGTATTATGTTTGCAAAGTGGAAGCAAATGCATACCTGTCACTTTATTAGTTTTGAGAACTCTTTGTTGTGGCTTGTATAGCTCTCACAAAAGTAGCATTTGTCTGGCTGACACATTTTTAAATGTTTTGTTTCGTCTTGGGAAGAATCTTTAAATTCTCTTCAGTAACAATGTGAGTCTTTTAGCGCAAAGCCCTTAATATGTGTTAAATTTAAAAAGAGCAGAAAAGCTTGTTGTACCCTTAACTGTGTGCCTGCAAAAGGTTAGAAGTGAAGGATCTCATTCAGAAGAGATGCTGTATTGAGTGAGGCCTTATTGCATGTGTTTACAGTCTTCTGTATGACTTTGACCGTTGGGGAAGTTTATGTAAAGTCAAATGTGGTGCAAAAAATATAAAGCAAGGTTCTGTTTTGTTTTGCTCAGTGATAAATGTTAAACTAGGAAATAGGTGTTATAAATGTGCAGCTTTTAATGGGTGCTTTCAGAAGGACTTTTTTTTTTCTGGGAAACTTATAGAACCAACATAGAAAGTGGTGAAGTTACAAATGCTTCTGAGCAACTTGAAAAGCTTTCAGTGCAGAGTCTACCAGATACCAACAGCAGAGTAATATGGGAACATCGGGGTAAAAGAATAATCCACAACAATGAGGTTATAGACTGTAAATACACGAAGAAAAATTGACGTCTTCCTGACAACTGAAACCACTTTTACTTCCCATTTGTGCCACTAGTTAAAAACAATCTCCTTTGGTGGCGTTGCTCTAAATATATTGTTGTTGGCTTGCCTGTAAATTGAGCAGAACCTCTTGAATTGATTTGCCACCCATGTGAAAGTGGGTTTGTGGAAATGGTTCTTAGTACATGGAGTTCAAGTACTTCTTGTGTTTTTGACACTCAAAACATTGTGGTGGAAATTCTGATCATGTTACTGATATTCCACCAGCATGCATTTATTTTGTATTAGTGCCAGTATCTAAGGTAAGGAGGAGGTTCTTTTAGGCTGAACTGAACTGTCTTCTACTTATTTGCTGTATTTTATCTTGGAGCTTGTTTTATATGGCTCACTGCAATAGCACAGGAATACATCAAGGGGCTAAAAGCTTTTGTGCAATTCTGTGTTTTTTTTAAAGTCTAACAGTGTGTATTATCAGTGTAAATAATCTGCCTGTGCTGAGGCAACGTAATGTGGTATCTTTTCTCCCACAGTAGATGTACAATTACTTAAAACCTTGAATAAAGATTGTATTAATCTGCAAACGATCAATGACAGGATTTTTTTACTATAATCAGGCAGATTTCAGTGTAGACCTCTTCCAAAATATCCTTTTTTTACATGTAGTAGTCCTACTGCAACAGTTAGTAGAGTAAGTTTAAAAAGAAGTGAGCTTTGAATTTGGTTTAAAGGCTCATTTAGTAAACTGTGTTCTCCTTGAGACTTCAGCCATGTGGATTTGTTTATGAAGGTAAAGCTGCTATTTTTCTCTACCTGTAAATAGTAGCTCAGGACAACGTGAACTGTTTAATTCTGTTTGTCTGATGAGTCTTCAAATCAAAGGCATTAATTTAAGGATTGTTTTGACTTTTCGAAAAGTCACTTTTAAACAGACCAGCAAAATATGTAAACTTTTCTCATCAGAAAGACATTTGACCTGAAAAGATTGTTGAGACAGGTGACTGGACTTTCGTATTAAGTGTTATGTGGTCTGTGCTGTTAGGTTAATGTCAGATATTACTTATTTCACTTCCTGACTTAGAGAAAGATTCTTAAATGATAGTTAAATGATAATTCTAGGTTTTGTGAAGGAAAAGTTGTTGGTTTGACTCTGTAGGGACTTGAACTGTAAGCATGCAGTCCTTCAGATCTGCTTAGTATTCAGCTTATTGCTTGACCACATAACTGCAGCTTTATTATTTGGAATCATAGAATATCTCAAGTTGGAGGGACCCACAGGGATCATCAAGTCCAGCTCCCTGCTCCTGGCAGCACTGCCACTAAACTGTGTAACTAATAGCACTGTCCAGATGTTCCTTGAACTCTGACAGGCTTGGTGCCATGACCATTTCCCTGGGGAGCCTGTTCCAGTGACCAACCACCACTTCAGTGAAGAAACTTTTCCTATTGTCCCATTGGAAGTTCCTCTGATGCAGTTTGCCTCCCTCTAGCTGGGCAAGCTGGAGGTGCTTCCAAGGTGCTATGTGACAGTTCCTCTGTGTTTAGAAAGTGGTGTTTCCTGGCTTGTGGATGAGTTACACCTCAGAGGAGCTGCCTCTGCTGAACCTTGCTTAGTGGGGCAGCACTAGGGACCCTAGGGGAAGAACTTAAAAGTGAACTGCTTGGGTATCTCCTAGAACCTGCTCAGCCCTGAGTCTGAGAGGAGCATGTGGCAAAACTTAGTGCTGCTGGTTTCTGCAGGAAGGGCTTTTTGGGCTTTTAAAAATCTGATTTGTGTTCCTTGAAATCTGGAATAAACAAATCCATTGTCTCTGAACAGCAGAGATGCTGCCTGGGATACTTCCATAGCTATAGCATAATCAGCTTAGGTCCACACCTGTCAGAGTGGAGACTAGGGGTTCAGCTCTCAATTTTTCATACTGTTGAGGAACAGCTGATGGTTAGAACTTGCTAAAACCAGGGAAAAGATCTTTAGCTGGTACATTACTGTTACTCTTCTTTGTTTGGTTTCCTTTCATGATAGAAGTTCGTAGCTGTTCATATGACCTAGTATAGTCCTGAGAAGAGTGGTTTACCCTGAGTATAGAAAATCTAGATTATAAGAAATAAGGACTCCTCTGTTCAAGTGCTGGTGAATAGGACTGTGGGTCTTGGGGTTCCTTAGAGCTGCTAATACACCACTAATAATGTTGAATGGGAAAGCTCTGCTGACCTTTCCTTGTCTTACTGTATTTGTTGCACAAGTGGATGATTATTGCTGCAAACTTCCTGGGACAGGGCATAGTTTTGTTTCTGTTATGCTAATACTGAGTCAGAACTCTGTGTTAAACTGCCATATTCCTAATAAATTATATCATTTTTATAGCTTAAATAAGGAAGCTGATTAATCACTTGATTGGTATTCAGGAACACTTCCCAGCTGGGTGTTAACAGCATCATAACAAAAGGAAGTATGGACTGTGGAAAATGCCAGGTAGTCATGGGAAATTTAAACATGCAATGGGGAGCAAATGGCAATATCATTTAAAGATGTAAAGCTATCCCATATCTCTTCCTAGTTTAGGAATACTACAGTACTTTTTTTGAGGATTGAAAGCCTGAATTCTAGAGAGTTCTTAAAAATTCTGCTTGTGTTATATACCCGGTACTAAATTCAGGATTTGGATTTATGAAGGTTCAAAAGAAATATGGGAGATAACATGCTACCAAAAATAGCAAGTTTAGTTGTTTGAATAATGGACTATTAGGCACAGGATTTGCTTTAATAATTCTTGCAGGCTTTTTTAGTATTTTTGTTCTTGCAGTAAAACCAGAAGTTGTGTAGCTTGGACTAAAATACCACCATTCTACCCCCCACCCCATTATCAAAAAAAGCAACCATCACAAACAAAAAAAAACCCAACTCCTAATTAAACAATCCAAGGAGTCCCATCTCTGACTCAAATTTCTTATTTGTCTTCTGATTACCCAACATTTCATATTCTCAACTTGCTTTGAGAAGTGAAAAAGTTTATTTGGACATATTTAAATTAACTTTGTGATTTGGTTAAAAAAACTCTTGTACTTGGTATTCAACTTGCAACTCCTTTTTTTGTTATGCAGGGCTTTGAGATGCAAAGATGAGGATTATGATAGTTTATTTTACTGTGTTCACTAAGCCAAAGTAATGGTTTGTTATGGAAAACATATCTGTAAGTGGATAAAATATAAGTTTTCGTGCTAAATACTAATCTTGTGTATGTGTGAATATCCTCTTATGCCATAGGAGCTTCTCAAGTATCTTTTTAGTTTTCCCTTTTTGTTTTTTAATTGGTGAAAGGGGTATATGTATATAACCTCGTCCCCTTCTTGTTAGCCTTTAATGCAGTGTCTAAACTTATTTGAAATACTTTTTTCAGAGCAAACCTGACTGTTCTTTGCCATGTTCCTCTTGTAGCCAAATCTCCAGATGAAACTTTGGAGAAACTGGAACAGTGCTGTGTAGAATATGATTTATATTGGCATAAATAGATTTTAATCTGTGCATAAAGGATAGACAGCATAATGTGTGCTTTTGGCAGGTGTCTAGCACAGGTTAAGAACTACAGGAAAGCTTTCAAGGAATCATTTAGGTTGGAACGGATCTGGAAGATCTTCAAGTCCAGGCATTAACCCAGCACTGCCAAGTCCACAGCAATATAAGCCAATACATTAACTGCAAAAGGGATTGAAAAAAAATCTTGTAATTAAGATCACATAAAACAAAGCTGCTATGCAATGCTAGCAGTTTAGAGAGAATGTATGTTGTAAAATGAATTATGAGAAATGAAATAAGCATGAAAATTATGATGGAACAGTAAGTGCTTTGATACATTCACAGACCATTTCTATCATTAAATTTTAAATTTAAAACATGAGTTTGAGTATAGCAATTAATGAGGTACTGTGACAGCACTGAGAAATTATATAGGATAGGGAAAGACTTACTATAACTCATGAAGTTTGAATATACAACTTAGCTTCAGAAGGACAAATGAAAATGGCTGGATTTGAGTTGAGGCTTTACAACTAGAATCCAAAAAAGTGGTTTTATAGCAGCCAACCAGTACTTTTGCTCTTTATAAAGAACCGAGGTCACTTTGCAGTAGTGATAGACTACCTTTGCTTATCTTAATCTAATCTATGATTGCCATACAGATATAGAAGAATCTTTGTTTAGCATCACTAATGTTAACATCGGAGTTCGCATCCATTTAGCATTGAACCGTGGGCTCATCTGCAGATGCCCTGAAACTTCCTTTGAAACATGATCTTTGCTATGATTTATTGCTTTTATAGCTTAGCCATCTGTTATTGTTACTGAAGTAAAAATCAAGTTTTATTACTAAATATTTCTTAGCTTTCTCTTTTTATTACCAACAAGATGGAGGATGTATTTGACTTGCGGTTCTGTTTTGGACTGGGCTTGGGTTTTATGTTTTAATTTGTGCTTCTAAGGGTATTAAGTTTTTTTGGAGTGGTTTCCTCACACTGAATTTTGAGTCTGTAATTGAAGCAAGAGAGCAGGAGCATCTAAAAATTGCCAGAGCAGGTAGTCTTTGAGCTGAGTCCTGTTCTGTTCAGCAGTATTCATGGACTGAGAACATCTGTTCCATTGTCCACCTCCGGTTCACATGGATTTCAAGTTTTTGTGATGCTTACCCAGGGGAATTCTAGTGCAAACTTGAACTCCAAACAAGCAATTTAAACATTTGCTCTGTGAAAGCAGCTGTGGGTTATGTTTTGAAGATTACTTTAGCCTGGGTGCCCAATATTTCACATGGAGTATGTGAATCCTGTGCAAGCATTCACTAATAAGTCAGCTTTGGGAAGTAATTATTTCTGAAGTTCCCTGATGAGTTGAGGTACCCATTAAGTACACAGAAAGTTATTTAGATTCTTAGTACAAATTGTTTTCAATTATTTCTTACTGCTCAGTGTTTTTAGTTCTTAATAGGCAGAAGAACCTGAGTGTTGGAAAGCCTGAAAAATCACTGTTCATGTAGCAAATCTTGATTGACAATCACTGACAAGTCTATGCTTGAGTATAGAGGCATCTTAATTAGTTCAGTCAGGGTTGGGAAGAAGATATTGGTTTCATACTGGAAGTTAATGATTAGCAGTTCTCATCTGAAATCTGTTTTCATATGTTGCTGAGTTAAGCAGCATCACTTCAATGTGAGGTGGATGCCCAAAACACAGGGCTTATTCAGTGGTTAACCAGTTTTTGTTGGTTTTTTTCTTCCCAAGTTTCATTATCCATGATGGTTTCAAGTTTACTTAGTGCATCTTTTATATTTGGGTACCATTTGAGTTGTGTCAACTACGGACTTTTCCTCTGGCAAACTGAATGATGCTTGGGTTTGTTCTGAAAACGAATAGCTGCAGTTCAGATGATTCACTGGCCCTCTCTGATGGCTATAGACATTTTCCCATTTTTGTTCTCCAACTGCTGTGACAATTCCTTGAATATCTATTATAGTTGGCCTGAGATATTGGCATGTACTATGGCCTGTTTCTGCTGTGGTGAAGTTGGGCTGCAAGTCAAGGAGAGTGCGGGTATGTGTAAATGAGATCCCTAGGATGGGATGTATTATCTCCCTTCTGTTTGACTCTATCAGGTAGTTTAAAAAAAGGGGGGGGGGAAACAAACTCAAAAAACAAAAACCTAAACAAAATCCATGAGCTATTAACCCATTGAATAAAGGTAATTTTCCTACCCAGAGCTGCTTTTCTCTGTAATGTAACATTAAATGCTTGACTACCTCAGAATTGCAAGCAATTGAAAAATGCTGGGTCTGTATTACTCAATTTTCACTACCTATTAGTTTATATAGTATACATGTCTCATCTTGTGCCTGTTGGCAGTACTTCTGTATTAGTCTGCAGATCCAAAACTTGAGAATCAATCAGAAGGAAGCTCAGAGGGAGAACCCAAGTCACGCACTCTGAATCTGACAGTAGACAGTTGTTCATTTGGATACTCCTGCATCTGAATTAAGGTGCATCCAAAGTGCAAAAATTAATTGTGTAAAGAATCCATCACACCATTAATTTCACATCTGGCTGTTTTTAATGTATCTTTACTGGCATTCCCTACTGACTGCTGGAGATCTGCAAGTCAATTTCTTATCCATTTATAAAAGTGTTTTATTATATTGCTTAGTGCTAAGCTCTAAATTTAAAATACCATGTGATGTGAAGTCACACTGTGCAAATAAAAAGAAATCAAATACCTATCAGAGTGTCAGTATAAACCAAGCCAATCAAGCCAAGCATCAGTTGTGCTCAGTCTGATCTGTTTTGCATGATGCTCATGGGTGCTAAAAGATAGGAATCCAGTTAATGGATTCCTCTGCTAACATCTCTCTGCCTGTTATTGATGGTAGTCCAACTGACCTATAATTCTCAACTTTCCTGTCTACTTCCTTTTTGCCTAATGGTTCTGCTTGATCTCTTCTCTCCTCGTGCCTTCATTACCACAAAAGTCCTGTAAGACTTTGTTAATAATTAACTTTTACTCATTCATTGAAGCCTTCAGGACAAGCCACCTGAGCATCAGCACACTGTTCTTGCAGGTGGTAAGTGCCTGTGTCCCTGTGCAGTATTGTGTCCAGAAAGATGGGAAGAGCTAAGCATTGCTTGTCTCTTTTGTAGTAATTTTATCAATTAGAAATGTGTATATATTTGTTTAGTAATGAACTAGTAGTGTTAGGACACACTTTTTAAAGGTCCCTAGTTTTGCTGCTGTATGGGATTTTTTTTTCTCATTTTAATATTTATTTCTATTGTCTGCTCATTTTAATGAATTTAGACTTCTCATTGTTGTTTATAGCTCAGTGAATTAAGTTGGAGCTTCACTCAAAATAATCTTAACCAGAGCTCTTGACTACCCCAAAAATACTATTTTTAGGTAGAATTTTTTAATGTTCTTAAACACTTTGTCCTATATTATTTTTCTTGCACTCTTTTTCAGGAAATTAGCTTTTTGCTGTAGTGATGGGTCTAACTTTGCTTTTGGTTTCTCTTTTTGTGATGTCAGTCATGTTCAATCCTGACCTTCAGGGGATCAGTGCTTTTCATCCTGTGTTTGATTTTTTTTTTGGTTACTTTATCTCAAAGCACAAATTGACCAATTTGATGTCATGAGAAAGGGAAAAACCCAACCATATTTAAAATATGCCTGAGTGGGTGAGTTTTAGGGAATTGCAGCAGCTCTTACAGAGACAGTGCTGTTACCCATCTTTTTGTCCTGAAGTACTGGGTGGTTACTGCTGAGAGAGTGAGGGGAAGCTGAGAGTCAACTGGCAAAGGCAAAAGCAGATGCTACTCAAACTTAAAGAACCCTGCTCAAGGGGAAAGCTGCTCTGAGAGGGATGCATGCACTGGAAAGAATGGAGAGTTAAATTTCTGCAGTTCTAACAGTGTCTGACAGTCACCTTTTTGCTTATGATCAGTTCTCTGGGCTGTGAAGAGTCGGTCTCACTACATTCTACACTCTGCTTCTAGCCTGTGGTGCTGTAGGTCTTCAGAGCCTTCCCTTGATAATGCTACACTATTTTTTCCCATGGAGCTTTATGAGATACTGTAAAACTCCATATCTTCTCCTTTAATCTGTACTATTAACGTCATTATTTCACCAGTCTTAAGACAGTGGCTAATGAGATGTACAGCACGCTGAGGCTGTCCAAGAACACTAGTTTTCTTTGTTAAGCAAGTGGTTTTCAGTGGTCACTTGAAAATGCCTTTTCTGGAGGTCAGCATGCAAGACTTGAATTTTTTTTATGCACACATTTGTGTGGTTGAATTAGAATCGTGTGTGATTTTCTTGTTAAAGCAAAGTGAAATGCAAGTGGAACAATTTGCCACTGGTATTTTATTGCAGCTTTGACTCTTTAGTACTTAAATTTGTTCTGGAATATGTCTGCTTATGGATTATCTAACGTGGCAACCTTTTTCCCTGAAAACTCATTTGTTGCCAAATAATGGTGTTCCCTATTTATCTGTATGCCTAGAGATAAAACACAGCTCTGCATTCTATTTTTTGTAACATATTTTTCCAAAGTCACAGTGGTGTATAGATCCAGAACTATGATTATGAAGTAGATCCACAAAAACAGTATGTCAGGAACCAGATGTGTGTTTGCTTTTCCAAGGTTAAGTAACATTGCATTTAAAACTCCTGGTGCAAAAGAATAAATTTTCATAATCTCTCTTTTCTTTTAAAACAGACTGGAGGCCAAGAACAGAGTGCAGCGCTGGCTGTAGGTAAGAATTGAAACTTAACCTTGGTGAAAACACTCCTGAAAAATAAGCAAAATTGTAATATGTTAAAGGGCAGAAAATGTGACTGTTTGCATATTAGCAATTTTCTCTTCAGGAACTCATTTCTCCTCATTTCCTTCAATAACTTTTGAAATTTTGTGGTGTTCACTACGAAGTCCTGATCTCTGGCTGAATTTATACCTCTCTGATTAAAGTTGCTAAACCAGACTGCGAGGGTTTGGTTTTTGCTTGTGCAGCACCTCATCACAGCCTGGTAATGATTTTGAAAACTCTGCACCATAGCAGTGTGAAGTCCCATTGTTTCAAGGAAAGTATTTTTGGTGTGCCCAGGGTTTGGCCACATTTGTGAATGTATCCTGGAAGATTATGCAACTTCTTGAGAGTTATGAATGAAGAGAGAATGTTTTGGTGGTTTTTCTTTGTAAGTCTCTTCAGTAAAACTACTGTGTAACTTTACTCCTGAACCAGATGCCTTATGCCAGAAACCAGTACTCTGATCCAGCTTGTAAGACTGAAGAGGTAGCACAGGCTCGTGAAGGTTTTAGCTCTTAGTTTTTTAACCTGCTGCTTGTTATTGGAGCTACTGCACAGAGTGCCTGTGTTATACTTCACTTTTATTGTGCTTTGCCAGCATAACTATCCATCTTCTGTCAGATTGGGAAGGTAATGGTACCAAATGTGAGGTAGGATTTTTTTTTCTTCTGTTTTTGATTAATCATCAAAAAGCCCTTTGACAAAACTGATTTGTGTGGTGTGTTGACCTGGGCTGGATGCCAGGTGCCCACCAAAGCAACTCTGTCATTCCCCTCCTCAACTGGGCAGGGGAGAGAAAATACAACAAAAGGAGAGATCACTCATCAGTTACAGTCATGGGCAAAACAGTCTTGACTTAGGGAAATTCATTGAATTTATAACCAATCAAATCAGAGCAGGTTAATGAGAAGTAAAACAAATCCTAAAACATAGTTTTCCCCACTCCTCCCTCCTTACCAGGCTTAATTTTATTCACAATTTTCTGCCTCCTTCTTTGTGCCTCAGCATAGAGAGATGGGGAATGGGGGTTATAGTTAGTTCATCACATGTTTCTGCCTCTGCTTCCTCCTCAGGGAGAGGAGTCCTTACCCTGCTCCAGTGTGGGGTCCCTCCCATGGAAGACAGTCCTCCACAAACTTATCCAACATGAGTCCTTCCCAAGGCCTGCAATTCTTCATGAACTGCTCCAGTACTGGTCCCTTCCATGAGGTGCAGTCCTTTAGGAACAGGCTGCTCTAGTGTGGGGCCCCCATGAGGTCATAAGTCCTGCCAACAAACCTTCTCCAGCGTGAGCTCCTGTCTCCACAGGGCCACAGATCCTGCAAGGAGCCTGCTCCAGTGCAGGCTTCCCATGGGATAACAGCCTCCTCCAGGTATCCACCTACTCTGGTGTGGGGTCCTCCATGGGCTGCAGATGGATCTCTGCTCCCCTGTGGACCTCCAGGAGCTGCAGAGGCACAGCTGCCTCACCATGGGCGGCAGGGGAATCTCTGCTCTGGTGTCTGGAGCACCTCTTCCCCCTCCTTCCTCACTGACCTTGGTGTCTGTCTTGTATTCTTGGTGTCTCTCACATATTCGCACTTCTCTGGGCACAATTATTTCTGTGCCATAACTTTTTTTACCCTTCTGGAATACATTATCTCAGAGGTGCTACCACTGTCACTGATGGGCTCGGCTGTGGCCAGCGGTGGGTCTGTCCTAGGGCCAGCCAGCCTTGGCTCTGTCGGACATGGGGGAAGCTTCTGGCAGCTGCTCACAGAGGTTCTCCCTGTCATACCCCCACCACCACAAGCTTGTCACGCAAACTCAACACAATTTGTCTTCAGTTCTGTTGACAAGAGTAGAAAACATTTCCCAGTGCTATGTCCAAAATTATTTGAATTCTCCATTCAGAATTAAGAATATATGTCGCTATAAATATTACTAAAGTAATCGTACTTACTTTAGTGCATAATTTATGTTTTAAAATATTTTGCAGAATTTCTGGTTTTGATGAGATATCACATTTTTGTTATTCTTAAGAGAGATTATGATATTGCTGCATCAGACCCACAGTCCTTTTTTCTTTACTGCGTTGACTCACTGGGCTATGGAATGAATCTAGGAACTAGGCAAGCATACAGCAACATTTTCCAAATCTATAATAAACTAATGGAAAAACATCCAGTGCCAGTAGCAGTAGTAGTTTTTTCATTGAGTGGCTTTTACTTGCAATGTCATTTGGGTGTGTTGTTAAAGCTGCAGTTGGAACTGGTGCAGACTTTTAATTTACAGCATCATGTGCATTTGCAAAGGATACATTGTAAAAGTCACTAGACTGAGTCAGACCATGGGCCATCTAGCCAAGTACAGGCTCCAGGATCACCATCTTACTGCCCTCTGCATGTGTACACTTGATTTTGCATATCCTTTCACATCCTCCACTTACTCCTCTACTTCTGCTGCTTCTGCTTGGAAAGGTGAGAGTCATCTAGAAAAGCTAGCAAAAGTCAAGGAGCATTGCTGGGATTGGTACTGCCTGCAGGAAGAGGAATGCTGTCCAGAAAATGGCTGCAGCACATGGCAAATAACTTCTATTTTCTTTGAAGGAACTGTGAATCAACAGGTATTGAAGGGAAAATGTTTATAAATTAAGGTGATATGGTGTCCACCTCAGCAGAAGTTTGGATGTCAGACTGCTGATGCTTTCAACTTCTCCAGCTGTGCTGGGACAGAGTAGCTGCCAAATGCTTGACAGCGTCATAAAGCATCAGGGAATCACCAGTGTGAAAGGTTGGGAGGGACTGGCAGAAGCCCTGCCCAAGCAACGTGTTCAATAGGAAACCATCTGTTGAAATCACCTTACCTAGTAAGGTAACTGAGCTCCAGAAATAACTGGGGACTACTGATAGCTTTGTTTAAGTTTCAAAGAATGGGGCAAACCTAACTAGATGTTGCTGTCTGAATAAGGTTAAAACTTGAAAAAAGCTTAATATCCAGTAAAACCTGAGCCTTTGTATCTGGGCAGATGCCTAGGGAAGAATGGGAACAGGGAGACCATGTGGTTCTTCTAGGATGTCAGTATTTTAAGGTCAAGTATTTTTCAGAGCCAGATGGGATTATTAAAGGTATTCAGTATTCTTTAATTGCTTTCTGTTCTGCATATATACCTGGTTTTCCCCAAGAACTGCTGCAAACTCCTCATGAGATGGGATGAGATGTACTTGGAGAATTCACAGAGGGACAGTGCAGGAAATCATAACTCTGCATGATATTCTGTATATTTCTTACTGATCTTAATGGATTGCAGGTTGTGTAATACCACTGAAGAATAGCAAATGTTCCTCCATTTTTCCAACAGGTGGATGAAAATAAATTGTCTTATATCTTAAGCTTATAGGACACCAGTAGTTTGATTTTTAAGATTAAAAGAAAATTTGAATTATGTTGGGAGGGATGGAAAATGAGATAAAAAATCTGATAGTTATACAGCTAGAGGAATCTGGACCAATGTAGTCAGGGGTTTTTTGTTTAGGTGGGATTTTTTTAACAACTTGCTTTCTAACAGGAAAAACTATCCAGGTTCAGTAGAAGTTGATGCTATGTCTCATGAGGGGATCTGAAGAAGTAACTGGATGTAACAAAGATGGCTGTAGAGCCTTGATCTTGCAGGAAATCTCTTGTGAAACTTCAAATAAATAAACCATGTAGAGACCAGTTTTATCCTTCTGCGCTGCCTGATGCCTGTCTGTTTGTTACTGTTTCTGAAAACAGATGGGATGGGAAGGAGCATCATCCTGCTAGTCATCCTCTGTTGTTCCGTCGTCATCTTGATGTGCTTCATTAGCCTTCTGTATTCTGCAAACATACTTTGTCTTACTGGTGTCTCAGGAAAAGAAAAGTCCACAAGGTGATCAGAAAGCTATCCTGAAATATGGAAACCCACCCTTCCAGCTCTGTGGTTTGGAAGGCCATAGGACTTCCCTTCCATGGTGTTTCAGAGCTGGTGTGTCACTGAATTGAGTTCACAGATGGACAGTCAGTGTCACGTTCGTACATACAGGGTTTGTGGTTTAGCACTGTGGCATTCCAGAAAATGTCCCTTGAGATGGAATGTGTCAATGACTATTAATATCCAGCAGCTTTATGACTAGATAATTTATCATAATATTGTTAGTGTAGGATTACAAGCCTACACTTGTTGAAGGGGTGCAACAATTTCGGAGCCCATCTAGAAGAAAACATTTTACCTGAGTGTTGCAGAGCAATGCAGATACTTGTACTCCTTGTCCTGGTGCATTAGATGGCAGCACTGCCAAGGCTGTTGGAGCCTCAGCTCACTACTGAAACTGTGGCAGTCTGGTAGGTGGGAATTCAACTACTCTGAAAGAAAACATTTTTCAAGTCAGACTAGGCTTGAAGAGGAGTGCTGAAACAGCAACTGAAAAGTGGCACATGAGTTGAACTAGACACTGTAGTGAAGTTGGAAATTGAAAAGATATTTTTTTTTTAGCCTTTATTTAAAATTTGAAGATTTGTTGGGTTGTGGGATTTTTTGTTTGTTTTGGGTTTTTTTGGTTGGGGTTTGTTTTTTCTTCTTTACACTGAGGTGAAAAGCTGGCAGGAGAAGGACTTAGTAAACAAATTATTGTTTACTAAGTCCTAAATTATTGTCTCTTTTTTGGAGACAAGAGCTTGAGGGTTGTTAAATTACAGGCTGACATCCTTGAAATATGAAACTTTCTTAGTAATGTGGTAGTGTAGCACAGCTTTAATAGGCATGCCACCTTTTGTTGATTAAGCAGCTTTTCTCTGAAAGAATAAAAAAACAATATGTAAATCTACCATAGCTCTTATTAAAGGGGGGGGTTGTATCTTTATATACCTGATAAAAACATTCTCACCTTACTTTTAAAAAAGACAGACTTCAAGGTCAGCCACTGTTTCCATGATAATGTCACACTGCTAAACAGAGTGTTTGGGCTGGAAGGACATTGCTGGTTCTGAGCTGTTGGGCTTTAAGATACGTTGGACTCATCGGTTCCAGCTTCCCTGTCTCTGGAAGATCCAGCGGTAGGGCAGCGGCCTCTGTTGGAGGAATTACAGTACTGCAGAAGGCTCTGCAGCTTTCAGACTTTGAAGGGAGAAAGCAAAGTGTGAACTGCCTTCCAGTGGAAATGTCCCTGATCTGAAAAAGGTGTGTTTTCCTGATGGTTGCAATGGAATGGAATTAAAAAGAGCATTTTGCAGAATTAAGTTAAAGCATGTCGAGCTTGTGTCATTTGGAAAAAGGAAAGCATAGTTAATTATTTTTTAGCCCCAGATTCACTCTTTGAAAAATTGCGTAGTTACTTGTTGAAGGGTAATTTGCAGCAGATTTTTGGAGCATAGTCTCTCCCCTATTCAATACAAGTTCTGTTTTAAAAACAAGCGTAATTCTTCCAGACAAATTGGTTTTATTCCAGACTTGTGTGAGCATGCTTAGTTATTTTATTGTAGCTCCTGTCAAATACGTTATTCAGTGTCAGCTGTGCCACTGAAATGTCCCCAAATTAACAAGGCTCTAAGACTCCTTCTTCTAAAGGAACTGTGGATTCTTCAATGCCTTTCCTTTGATTTTCTCTTAGAGGAAAAATGGACTGAATAAACACTGACCTGACCGTACTTTACAATTCTGGTTTTGAGGAATGTGAGTCTATTCATTGGTCTGTTTTCCCTGGCAGACCTCCATCTTCCTGATATGACAAGTTTTGAATTCAGTTTTGTTCAGAAAGGAGACTTTATTGATGATGTGTGATCTGAAAAAAAAAACCAAAAACACATCACTTCAGTTTCAACTAAAACAGTTTATTATATCAAAGTCAGCTTAACCAAATGAACTGACATCAGAGGCAGCTGTAAACAGCTTTTCAGTAGCACAAATACTTTACTTTCCTGTACAAAAACATTTTCTATCTGGCTGTATAATTTTTTTCCATTCCTCAGATGAAATATTAATGACTGAAGTCCCAAAAATTCAGTGGTACATGTTTTTGGGTTTTTTTTTTTTGGCCTGCATATTTTTATTCTTATTGTGGTTGATTTACAGTCCCTGGTTTGTGGCCACTGGGTGTCAGCAGTGCAGAGCCATGAGCGGGTCTGAGCATGGTTTTGACTGGGAACTGTGTCCCAAAAGTGTCCATAGAAACCAATGAAATCTTAACACTTGCTTGAACAACTTGTCCATCAGTAAATGAAATTGCGTGTTTTATGCACAACTGGTGACTGCTCTGGCACTTTGTTTATGTGTTTGAATCAGCATTTGGGTGACGTGATCTGAACTGTTACCTTTAATGTTAGTAATGTTGCTAGAGCTGTGATGAGTCCTGCAAATGAAACCAGATTATCCAATATGTAACTTGTTTTAAGCTAGTAGCACCAAGCTTCTCCTTCCTAAATCTAAAGGTGATAACTTCTGTGTGTTGGTTACTTTTCTACACTTTGAGTGATAATTGCTATTTTTTTTAATGTTGACTCTAACTATTTATTTTCTAGACAATGTATTTTATTGCTTTAGGATTTTGTATAATGACAGATCTTTTTTGCTTTAAACACCACTAATATCAGTAGTAGGAATTAGAATGTGTCAGAGAGCATTTCTGCTTCTCTAGCAATATTCAGAAGAGAAGTGAATGTGCATTAGACTAGAAAAAACGTGTTTGTATCCAGGGAAAATGTTACATCTCCCTGAAAAGAGTGATTCCTGCAGTGTATTTTACAAGCCTATTTCCACCTCTACAGCAGTCTCTAGCTTTTAAGGCTGAGGGCAGATGTATTCTTACTGGCTGTGAAGCTTAACTGCTTCATTGGAAGAGAAAGTGCCACTGGATCCCATAGGCTGTCAGCTCTGTGATGCCGTGTGTTGCTAAGGGCTGCCTTGGATTCAGCTGATGTAGGCAGCCACCTATTCACTGCTTCTTTTATTTTTTTTTTTTTTCTCTCCCTGTTCATGGCCAGATACTGTAGGCAGAAAATGTTCAGTAAGCCATGAAACAATTGCCAGGCTGATCGGATTATCCTTCTAGAAAAATAGTACAGGGGGACATTCAGCGATGGTTTTGTTTATGTGGTAACACTGTGAGTGTTTTAACTCTGTGTTAGACTTTTAATGCTGTAGTTGTTTTTCACTTTTTTTTACCAAAATATCTCTGAATTGGAGGTTTATGCCACACTTACATGACTAAATGAAAATTTAAAATTCAAATTGTGGGAAGAAAATGTTTGTTATTTCTTTAGATGTGCTTTCCATATAGTGTTGTGCTTAACTTTCTCCTCTGGACTCCAGAGCCATGGATACAAGGTTTTCATGGAGTAAAGTTTTCATACTTTGGATGTTAGTACTGGGAATAGAGTACTCTTGTCCAAAAGGTGAGCTGATGTTTTCTTGAAGCAGGCTTTCTTCAGTCACAAACAGATTTTTTTAATCTGTTTATCTGTTTTTTTAAACTTGCTTGAAAGCATACTATTCTTGCAATAGAACAAAACAAAATGAAAAATCTCACTTAGGAACACCTTCATAGCCTTTTTACCTTTGAGAGTAAGTTCTCCAGCTGCTCACCAATCACAAGCAAAATCCTCATTCATGTACACTTTTTCTTTCAGGTGTGAGAGAGGAAATTTCTTTAGTGCTCAGATGAATTTACTTGCATCGTGTATTTCTATTATACTTCCCCTGGGCTTAGCCTGGAGGGGGTGGGGGGAGCTGAAGTGTGTCAGGGATGTTTTCAGCAGGAAGGGCATGCGTGCAAGACTTGTTTTGAAAATATGCCTTTGCTTTCCGCTTGTCTGATCATGACAGTACACGCAACATCATACAACCCCATAAGGCTGTAATGGGCCGAATCATCCTAATCCAATGTGGCATTCCGTATGTCTTCCTCTGCAAGTAGGTCAAGTTTAAACCATGTTCTTGGCTCGTGCTCCAATTTCCCATAACCTGCTCCACGTGGCTTGAGTATTGTGGTGGAGTACAGAGCATGCCAGCAGGGATTCTAAGCAGCCTCACAGGGACAGACAGTTTTTGGACAGAAACTAGTGGTTTTGTTCTGCTCTGATTTTTGTGATGTTGGATTTGTGGCAAGAGAAAAGTTCAGTGGTCTAATGTGTGCTTTTACTGAGTCTTAGTTTACCTAATGAGTTCCTTCTGCACACTGCTCTATAAAATCTTAAAACCAATAAGACCCCTGAGAGTAAAACTGGTTTGCAGTGTACTGCATATATTCTGAATGAGAAAACCAAGTAAAATTGGACAGAGGCTGACAATCCTGAAGCTGTGAAAGAACAAATAGGTAGTGACCTAAAGTGTACGTAAGGCTGGACATGTGAATATTTTGATGTTAGTGATTGCAATATGCAGAATTCTTCTTGATGAGGATTACAGCTTCAGCATGGATTTTTTTCCCAGCTGTACTGGAAGAGTTGTGGGTCAAAAGGTGTGTTAGCACCCACCGAAGTCATCTCCAGTCAATATTCTGAACCAGCCATTTGGCTCCAAGATTAAGCCCGGTTGCAGGACATTAAAGTCAGTAGTAGTGTTTGCTATTGGCTATGGTCTTCCTACAGGCTTAAGTCTTTCTTGAATCAGGACTGATTGATGTGGCAATGTGCTCAAGAAGGATGCAGTTAGTGCTGGAATATATCCTTGACTAGACCATGGTAGCTCAGTGTCAGGGCTACCTAACTGGAACCACATCTGACTTTGTAAACCAGTAATTCTACTTACTTCAGCTGAAGTTGTGGACTTCCAAGGAAATTGAAGTAATGCTGACAGGGCATGCCACTATGGTGGTTAATTACCAAGGTTAATTCATGGAACTACCAAAGTCTTCATGCTAATGATGCTTCTACAGGACATCAAATAGCAGAAGAGATTGCTGAAGGTAACTAGTGGCTGGTTTTACAGATTGCTTCTCGTGCTACATGCGAATTGTCATCGTCTTTAATATTAGAGCCAGTATGGTCCTGTAATGTGTTTTGGGCCCAGAAGAAATGCAAATGATGAACCATCTTGAACAAAACAAGAATCTCTAGTAAATCTTTATCTTATCTGTCAGGGGCCTGGTGTATCTCTGAGCTAGGTTGCTTTACTCTAGATTGATCCAGGTATTCTACTGACACAGCAGCTTCTCAGAAAGGTCAGATTTCATTTTGCTCCCTGTAGTGTTCCACCTGAGTGCAGCAGGTCAGCTCTGCTTGCTGCTCAGCTATACCTTTGGAAGGAAAATAATGTGTAGAGCCATCTAACCTTAGCCATGGCATGTTGACCTGATACTGCTTCCATGTATCTGGGAAGTTCCACAGGTGGCACCAAGGTACTGTTTCTAAGAAGCCATTTCAGAGCTCAAGAAGGGAGTGCTTAGCCTGGATGGAAGAGTAAATTCTGACTTGTTGGCTCTCTCATTCATTACCTTGAATGGTAAGCTGAAAGTATCCTCCCAAAAAATGCTAGAGAAATATCTTCTTGTTTAATTGAGTTTTCAAGGTCTTTAAAGCTTCTCTAAGATTTTCTGGAATACAACTTGGAGAATTGGTCATTTTTACAGTTCTTAAAACACAGTAGGTCTACTGGTATTAAAGAATGTTTGAGATCCTTGAGTAACTGTTACAGTTCACCTTGATTCAAGTTTAAAAAATACTGTTTGTTCAGCTTCTGCTAGATTTCGATGCACTCTATAAAAATTGAATATATAATGAATGTTTTGCGGCTAAGGAAGCAGATATGATAGCACATCTTGTGTGCAAAGCTCTCTTGTGACTAAAGTTTATCAAGATTTTTTCAGTACACTGAACACGAGGGAAGAGGTCTTTTAGGAACTTCATTATGAGCAAGTGTTCATGCAGGTTTCTGTTCATGTAAATTGAAATACATTCCTATATCCCATCTTGTCATTTTGTTGCTGCTGTAGTTGAGTTAATCTGTTGTCATCCTCCTCAATTTCTCTCCTCTGCTCAGGGAGGCTCTTCACTAAGCTTTTTCCTTGAGGTCAGTTGCATCTTCTGCTTGAACATCACATCCAGTGTTCCACTGTAGTGCCAAACCTTTTATTGTGCTTCTCTGTTTGTTAAACTTAACACCCAGAAAAGAAACCATTTATTCTTCCTGGCAAACCTTTCTGAGGGATTAAGATATTTGTATTGCAAACTGAGTCCCCAACCCCCTGCTCGTTTTAGGAGGTGGTATGGGCTCAATGAAACAATCTGCTCTGCAGTGGCTCTATGCTCTCCTGTAAACTTAGCTTCAAAATATTTCAACCCTGTAAGTATACCCCTACTCTGACCTTCAGAAGTCATGTTATCCAATATATAAGCACATTCATGAGCCTATAAACTCTTAGGAGACTGGTTAATATCAAAACAAAGGCAAAACCTACACAGAGGCTTTTTTTTTTTTTTTTTGAGATATGGAGAATATTTTGGTGGAGGAGGGGATGGTGCAACTGAAGCACAGCAGTAATTGTATGTATAGGAGTTCTGTTTAGGCCATTAACACTATTCACTGCCATGTGTTTGCTGCTTGTTTGTTAATGTTGGAATTGAAATGTGGAATACACTGTTCTGAGATTAAGGTTTGGGGTTTAAATCTGAATCTTCAGACTGGATCACCATTATGCAGCTTCTACTTTTGGCTTTTTACTGGCCCTGTTGAAAATATTTAAGAATGCCTCTTTCCACTCCCCAACAAGAAGAACATTCATAATCTGGATAAAGCTGAATTACGAAGTGGCTTATTCAGTCCCGTGTTGCAGAACACGCTTGCGAGATACAGAAAAGTAATTTCTCTGATTTCTGCTGTTGTGTGTTTACACAGCATTGGTGCATGTGTGGCAATTGAAGAGTTTATTAAGCTATGGAATAGAAGGTTCTGGAAAAGCTGCCTCTTTGAAGAAACATGTTTTAATGGCTCTGTTTTAAGAGGAGCCTCTAAACTGGGCACCCTAATTTAAAAATTCCCTGAAATAAGGAGTGTTTCTCACAGACTCAGAAGTCTGATCTGACTTTCTGGGAACTAAATTCAAATGCTTAGGAAGCAAGTCTTGCATTTTCTTGAGTTTCAAGGGGAAAGCTGAACATGTAAAAAAAGTGAGCATATGCCTGCTGATGAAGTTCTGTGTGCAGAATCGCCTGTGATCAGCTGGGTTACACTCAAAGTCAATGTTGTAAAAATCTAGATTTCTTAACAGTCATTTGGTCATTCTGTAGAAGCTGTTGGAGCAAAGATTGAGTAATTTTCAACAATTTGGGGTTAATTCCTCCTTACTTCTCTAGCTTTTCTTGATTATGTGAGTTGCTGAATCTTGCGGATCTGGAAAAATAAATCATGCCCTGTTCTTAGTTTGCTTTTTCCCCTCACAAACCAGTTGCCTTTTTCTTATGGAATTCAAGAAATCTGTGAACACAGGTTCTGAAAATTTGATTTTCCAGACAATTTGTTTTGAGTTCACATTGCTTCAGTTTCTTTGATTCCTAATTAATTAATGATTCTTAGTGTCATGCTACCTCCCCCCAGGTAAACATGAGTCTTCAGCAAAAGTAAAGATCAGGAAAAAAGGAGCATATAATGATAGGTTGGTAGAGTTAGACTAATTTGAAAATTGATTTTTTATATTTTACGCTTTAATCCAAATGTCAGACTGTTGAGGTCTTATTCTTAAATAGTTTGAGATGAGATTTTTTTTGGTGGTATCTTGTTTGTCTTGCAGCCCACTCTAGTGAGCTCTTGTTATTTCAGAGGAATTGTTCTTAGGTATATTTTCAGCTTCTGTAAAATGTGGGAGGATCCTTGAAAAGGCTGCCTTATGAAATGCAGTTTTCATACTTCTACTGAAGGTATTGATTTCTGAAACTTGTGGTAACATTTGAAGCTGCTTTGCTAATTTGTCTGTTCTCAAGTAATCTAACAACTATTTAATTTTTCTTCCACTTTTCATTTCTTTTAGCTGGGATGTGACAGCAAACATAAGAAGAATGTTGAAACTTGATTTTCTCCTGCTTTTGGAAAAGTCTAACTTGTGTTTAACTTGTTATTTAATGGGAGAACTGTTCATTGGCCACAGATGACTACTACTAAGAGGCTCTCTGAAATCTGTTTTGGATTATGAAGAGACAGTGAAAAAAACAGGCTTATGATGACACCAGTTCCATTTGAGGTTGCTTTTGTCCTAAGCAGTAATGGATTTGTTTGGCACTGGGTGCTGCAGTTATGCAAAACAGTTGCTCAGTCATCATAGGTCACATGTTCTTTAAATGTATTAAGCAAAGATGAAAAAGAGGTCAAATCTTTATTTTTGTCAAAGCTTATGATTTTTCTATTTTTTCAACAATCCTTGAGAATCCCTGAGAAGAAGGGGCATGGAAATGCACTTACAGAAGTTGACACACAACCAGAAGTTGACAAGTCCAGTGTGCAAAACACAGTGTGAGGCCTGCTCCAGGGAGCCCCAGGCGTGTACTTAAAATAGGAAATGGTTATTGGAACTAAATTATTTTGCCATTTTTATTTTTAGGTTTGCTGGCATGGGTAATCTCATTAAGGTGCTAACCAGGGACATAGACCACAATGCAGCACATTTTTTCTTGGATTTTGAAAGTAAGTCTCTCAGCCCTTCACAGCTGGTGCATTTCAGATAGTAACAGTAGGGTTGCTTATACCTGCTGCAGTGAAGGCCAGGGGACTCAGTTGCAAATCTGGAATTTGAAAGAGTTGCATGTGTTTTTTTCTGTTCCTCTTTTCTTTTTTTTTTTTCTCCCCTCCAGTTGTAGCCAAGCCACCATCATGCTGCTGTGTAAATTTTCTTTCCATGTGCTTAGTCATTTTGGGTTTCTGTGGTCACTGATGTCCATCCATCTGCCTGCAAATCAAGTAATCATGAAATGGAAAATTCTGTCAGTATGCCATAGTAATCTGTGCTGAGCCGTTGTTCACTGTAATCCTCTCTTAGACAAGAGTGATCCGACTTTGGTCATTCATCGTGCAGTCAATGTGCGTTTTTAACATGCAAAAGTCCAAAGTGAAACTGTCTGAGCTTCACAGATGTTTTGGGCACCTTGTGTAAAAGATCTGTGGCATACCTGTGTTAGCATTTTCTGCACACTGAAATGATGCATCTTGGTGTGACCTTGATGATCTATGATGGCTTTCTGACAAAATTATAAGGGCTGACAAAATTAAAGCTCATTCCTTCTGTTGTCCCATCAGGTAAAAATCTGTAGCATGGCTAATGCTTGCAAATATGGTATTTGGCCCTCAAGGCAGTACTCCTGCTCAGGACACTGGTGCTAGGGCGTTTTGGGACGGAATGAGTCACTGGCAAAGCCTTTGTTTGGATTCTGCCCCTTTCCAGAAGGGGAGCTGTGAAGATGCTGGTGACATGGTCACTTCTTACAGGAAAACTGCATGGCTGGGACCACCAGCTGTACCTCCTCGAGGTGTGGGGGTCTCCCCTCACCTATCAGGGCGGCAGCCTGAAGGATGGGTTCGTGCCTGATGGAACTCTCTGGTCTTCTTTCCCCCTACTGCTTCAATCAACTACATTTGGGCTGTTCCTTCTTATAAAAAGAAAATTTTCTTTTCTCTCATTCTTGTCTTGGCAGGTACCTTAACATGGGGAACCTCCTAAAAGTTTTGACATGCACAGACCTTGAGCAGGGGCCAAATTTTTTCCTTGATTTTGAAAGTGAGAAGATGATTTTATATATCTATTACTCTTTGCCTGCAGTAGACTGCATTTGTCATGTACTTAATGTATGTTTTCATTTTGCCATCCTTCTAACTGCTTTGTATGCCTGAGCTATGGATAATTGTTCAGCAAACTTTGATATAAAGCAATAACCTGTTCTAAAATATCCTCAGGTTCTAAAATGTAAAATCTTTATTTCAGAGAGGGCTTTCATATTATGTTTTACTGTTGAAACCTGATATGGTTCTTATTTCTTAAATTAAAATTCTGCCTACTTTAAATCAAAACTTTAAAAAGAATTGGAATTATTTGAAAACTTGCTGAAATTGCAAGGAGATGGATGCATCTTAAAGGAAGGACTGAAAATGAAACATGATTCTCATCACTTCCACTTAATAATGCTGTATATACAGATTTGCTCACAACAGCTGTTCATAGCTCCAGCATCATCACGTTAAAGGTGTATATGTGAACCTTATTTGATTTGGCACTGAAATTTAGCCTCATCCCTTCTTAAAAGGGGATCTCAGAGTGTATAGAAATAAAATTTCTTTTGAAAAGAGATGTGACTTGGCTGATCAATGCCAGGTGTTATAGAAGGTTCACATATTGTCTATATTTCTGCTTTTAGTTTTTGTTGCATGATACAGTAAGGCCTAAGAATGGCAGGTAAGTGTTGCTGGCTTCTGCTATGCATGTTTAATTACTATCTTTTGGTATGTGCTGTTGCTTTACCCAGCTGTACATCAGCAACCTTAAAATTAAAAAAAATAATTCTCAAGTGCATTTTGACCATGTTATAAAATACAATGAAACAGTGTAAAAAAAAATTATTGAAGTATTGTGATATGGACAATTTGAGATGCATTATATCTTCTTTTCTTCCCCTGAATTATTTTCAGTTGTGTTTGATGAAACAGTAGCTTGTTTATATTAGTTATAATATGGAAGCAAATGCTTGGAGAAATATGGTTTTGCTTCGATGACATTTAAACTTACAACTTCTCTAAACCCTTACCTTATAATGTTGATTTTTATCAGTTGTCTCTTATGAGTATATTGTTATTGGAAGATGATTATTATATAAGTTATTCATAAAGGGAAGATTAATCAAAGGCTGTGTTCAAAAATCAGGAAACAAAACCTCTTTAAGACCAAATCTTGCATATTGTCAGAATAGATACAAGTTAGTGAAGCAGGGAGAACTCATAGTGAGAATTTTCGAGCTGTGAAGCTCCAGCTTAATCTGCAAATGTTCAACATTTAACTGGAGTAAATGCAATTCAAGTTAGCTGGATGGAAGAGGCATAATTCTTAAATAAATTGCAATAAAAATTGCTGTGGTTTTTTTTTCTTTTTAATACAGATTCTTTAGCTGTCAATTTTGTTTTAAAATGCATGTTTTGAGCATGAACAAGATTTGGCATGAGAGTAAGCAGGTTGCTGACATGAAATGTTTACATACGCAGTTAAATTAAGTGACTTATATTATGGCTGAATTGTTAGACTGTTCTTTATTCATTTTGGACCCTGTCCTGCATTTGTTTCTGCTGCTATACTGTGTATCCATGCTTCTTTCTCCTCTGTTTCAGATAGCTTGCCTTGACAGGATCTTGGCTTTGACACAGTCAAGATCTTTCTTCAAGACTTGGCACTTTATCTTGTGATACTTAATGTTGTGTTTTTATGTGGAAGGACAAGTAAGCTCTGTATTAAATACAAATTTGACAATTCTGTGTTACGTCTGGGCCAATAATAGGCAGTTGGAAGGCTTTTGTTGTTTTGTTCTTGAATCCCTATATATGTATATCTTTGGAGTCAGCAGACTAGTTAAACATTTCTTGTGAAGTACCACAAAGAGCTAAAAATCAATGTCCATAAAGCTTTATAGTACTAAAAACTTCAAATCTAGAAAGGTTTTAGACTGGGTTTCTTACTATTATTTTTCCCCCAGATATTTGTCTTGGTGCTAAATTCTAGTGACTACTGTGGCAGACTCCCAGAATGTATGCAAAAAACATTCTGATAAATGATATGATGGGCTGTTGGCTTTCCTTTGCCCCAGCACTGGTTAAGCTTATGCTTTCTTTGGTCATTCACCTTACCTATTTGAAACAAATAGTTGTCCTAAGTATTCTACTGAAGTCTGTGCAGTGCCAGTTGAACGTGAGCAAAGTGCACAGCTTTGTAAGGGTGATATTGTTCACGTGAAACAGCCACCTGTAATGTGGGAAACTTACAGCTCAACTTTTACATTAGAGTCATTTCTGTCATGGTGCAAACCCTTTCCAAATTTAGTGATTTGAATAGTAGCTAAAATACAGTGTACTTTCAGATGGTGATCTCAAGCTAGGGCTGACAGTGTTCTGTATTACCCCCAGAGAGCTTGGCCAGGTTTCAGAGGAGCCACAGAGACAGTGTTCTCCATAGTAATGCTGATAGAGATGAATAAATTATTTCATCTCCAGCAGTCTGGGATTTTTCTCTCCCTTGTTTGTGAGTTTTGTCCCAGACAGTTTCAGATGATTTGACGTGTTCTTCCCTGGGAAAAATCTTGAGTTTAAGTAGTGTTTGCTGTGCAGTGTAAACTTTTAACCCCAAATTTCTCTGCCTACTAGTTCTGTAGGCTAGCCAAATTTTTTTTAAAATAGTCACTAAATGTGTGTGTTCCCCCTCATGCCATATGTTGTCATATTTTTGTAGTATTTAGTTCACATAACAGTGTTTGTATATTGTTGCAAGTCTGCTCTTCTGTGTTTAATACTGTATGGTGTGAGCATTCTAAACTCTAAGTGTATATTGCTTTTAGCACAGTAACATTCTGATTAAATTTAAAATTAATTTAAGGATGAACTCCCCACTTGCTTGCAGGACCTCAGTCTTCCCTTTTCTTACTACTGGATTGAAAATAAGAAAGTTGCCCTAAAGAACCAGGGGTCAGCTCCCGTGGCAACGGTATCAAGCCTCAGAACATCTCAGTGAGCTGTGCTGTGCTTACTGTGTTTGTTCTTTCTATTGTCCATAGAAAATGGAGAACCATTTGGTTTTCCAATGGAAAAGCATTGGTGGGTAAAGGCACGGCCTTGTTGTAACATTGTAGCAGGAACTTAAATGGATGTGGGGAAAAGGGAAATCCCTGACACTTTGTCTCCTTCATGGTCCTGTTTGGATGCCTGGCATTGCTGGCTGCTTTTTCTTAGTTGCCAAGAGTAACTCTAGAAGTACAACTCCCTTTCCTGCTCTGTGCCCTCCACATTGAGGAAAACGAGTTCCACAATTAGTGATTCTTGAGCCAGTCCCGTAGCTTGAGTCCTCAGGTACATACTGAGGGATGCTACTCCCATAATATGGGAATGGTACCTTGATCTAGTCAAGGTGACAACTGTGCTTAGGAAGAGGGAATTCTCCTTCTTTCTCCACCTGTGATGGGCTTTCAGAATACAGTGCCCTGACCAGCACTGAGAAGCAAATAAACCATTTGCTCTGGGTCAGCCATCACTAGGTCTTGAAGATTTTCTGTATCATGCTTTTTATCTCTATCCTAATAAGATCTTAAATGTATTCTGAAGGGATTATAAAAGAATTCAAGTTTGCTTTTTAAAATTGAGCTCTCTTCTAGGTGGAAAAAAAATTACAGATGGCAGAGGAAATTAGTTGGGACAAATCAGGTTTACAGATTTCTTTTATTGGAGAGGACTAGATCCACCAAATGAAAGGTCTAAGATGAAATACATACCAAAATAAATAACTCAGTACCTACAGGGTTTTAAAACAGTTTGATATTTAGAAGTTAGTAATAATCAAAACAAACAAACAAGCAAACAAACAAACAAAAAACCCACCACTCCAAATTGGTTTAGGTTTTCTGGAACATTTTAGGGAAATGAAATGCAGTAGTTGGCTGATTACATCCTACACTATCAGGGGTGATGAAGGTGTTGACTTGCCTAGCCAGCTGTTCAGTGAAGACCACTAAAATTGTATCTGGAAGATGGGTTTTGTTTCACGGAGGGTCATAGAACCGCAGCTGCTCTGCTTGTTGGTGTGTTTTGAAATGAGGAGCAGGAGTTCTTGTGGGCCCTTCTGCTCTGCCCTCCCAGTGTCGAAAAATGAGCTCTCCTTACTACACAGGGTAAAGAAAAAATGACATGAAAAATTAAGTAGGCAGGAGATGTACTCAGTGTGAGACGATCCAAGTGACAAGTCTTGATTGCATTATTTAATAACACAATCTGGAATGCTACAGAGCTTCACGTTTTAGTCTGTATTTCACTGTAGCATTTCATGTTCGTGCATGAACTGCTGCCAGTCAACTGGTGCTTCCCTGTCTGCTCTTTTCCCTCATTTTTTGTCTTCATTTCTTACAGCAGTCTTCAGCAGCTTTCAAAATTATGTGACTTTTGTGATGATTTGAAAAGCACTGGCCACTTTTACTCGATGCCTAATCAATGTAGTGCTCTTTATTTATTTTTAAAGGAGTGACCAGCTTTTTTTTTAACCTGTGCTAATTCTTGATGTTTCTCAAAATATCAGTTAAACTGTTGCAAGGTCTATATGTAGGCATATTTGCCAATAACACAGACTGTCTATGCAATAAACCATAAAAATAAGAAGTATTGTGCAAAAATTACAGAAAAATCCATAGAGGCAATGCATGTGAAATTTGTTTTCTCTTAATACAAACTTCATTTTCTCTTGTGTCTTTCTAGTGTGAAACACTAGAATACTGTGGTGGTTTTATTTCAAATGTAAAGATTTACCTAACTTCCATGGGAAGTTGTACGTATGGGTCATGGAAAAAGCACTTTTAAAAAGACATTTTCCAGACTCCTTAAACTGCACAAAGTCATGAAAATATATTGTCCTTAGATAGCTTTTGTTTGTCCCTATAAAAAAGAATCTGTTGTTAATACCGTGATTTTTGGCATTGGAAATAGTGGACTGAAATACAATGATATTTATTTCATAACATATTTTCCCCATGTAAAGAGAAAAGTGGGGGGTTTTTATTGTTTTGTTTTTTTTTTTTCTTACAAAAGCTTCAGTAACTAACAATTATTTTTTTAAATATTAGTCTAAAAGGAACTAACCTTGTAGATTCCATCAAAGTTTTTTTAAAAAAAATATATTTCATTTCAGGTAAACCATGTCCAAGATATTTGTACTAGGTGATTCTTTTTAAAAGTTAAAGCCTTTTGTTGATTCTTCTCAAAACATACTTTTTACAGATTTGCCTTTCTTTAAAAGTATATGTATAGCTTTTTGAAATTATGATCAAATATGCATTTGGGAAGTCCTTATTAATTATAAAAAACGTGAGACACAGCATATATCTTTAAAGACAGGACAAAAAAAACCCCACAAGCTCACACAAGATCTTTTTGTTCTCAACTCTGTGCAATAAGTGCAATAAAGAATATGTTTTGAGAATTAATTATATTTAGAAGTAAAAGATATGGCTCCTTTCCCGGCTAGTTAAAGATGAGGCAGAGAAGATGGGAAATGACCTGATGCAATGTTTCTAGATAACAATAGACATGGACACCTCCTCTGCTATCTGCAGTGAGTGTGTCTGAGTGCTTACCTAAATCTCTTCCAGTGAACCTGTACTGCACCCCAAGGTGAGATTATATCATAGTCATGAAGACAACTCATCAGGATTTCTTCTCCTAACTCAGTTTTAAATATGTCAGGAAGGATAGATTCTGGGTGGGTTTTTGGGATGGTAAATGAAGCTAAGAGACTACTAAAATGAATAAAATTACTCTCCTGGAGTTCCTCATACATTGTAGTAGCTCTTCAGGGAATGGAAATTCTTGATGAGTTGCTGCATGAAGAATTTGTCCCATAGGTGATGGTGTGCCTATTGAATTCCATATTGTTGTTAAATATATATATATGCATGTAATATGTTCTGCTGTTTAGATGCCCAACCTACAGAATCTGAAAAGGAAATTTATAATCAGGTGAATGTAGTGTTAAAGGATGCAGAAGGAATACTGGAAGACTTGCAGTCATATAGAGGAGCTGGCCATGAAATACGAGAGGTGAGCTAGAGCATTACAATTGTGCACAACCTGTGGTTGTTCATTGATCCTAACCAAATACTGCTGGGTTTTAACTTTGCTTGCAGGAGCTGTTTTGGCAGAGCATGTTGTCTATTAAAATCACTGTCTTGAATTTCTGCTCTGGAATGTTTCTTTTTAACAGCGAAACAGATGTCGCTTGTTTCAGTCATATTAATCCACATGTGTAATAGCAAATGATGCTTCTCAAACTTTTCAGGCAATTGTTGCTATTGATTTTTCTTTGTGTTCCCACATGAGCTCTTCTTGAGTTAGTAGTGAATTTAGAAAGAGCGTGGTGTGACTACAGTGCAATACTGAGTAGTGCCGACATCTTCTTGTGCGGTAATTGGAGAAGTCTGGTGTGGTAATCCTAACACAAAAGACATCTCATTTTCAATCCCTTTTAGTTGGCTTTTATTTACTACTGTAGACATTTGGAGAAGCAAAGTTTCTGTACAGAATGTCACTCCATTTTTTCTTTATGTTTAAGAAAGGATGGGATAAATCCTTTCCCAATCTCCTTTCTTTCTTCCTCACATGCAGCAATGGGGGCTACTCTAATCCTGAAGTTAGGAGTTACTCACTGTAACATACCCTTAAGAAATAGTATTAGATAGGAGGGCTCTCTGCTGTCTCCAGACGACATTGAGATACTCATAGACATTCAGCTTTGAGAGTTTTTTTCTCCATTGAATTCATCAAGTAGGTTTAAGAAGGGTAACTGTGTCACACAAAAACCCTTAGGAGGGGAGATGGCTTACTTGTTCTTTAAGGAAGGAGCAGGATCAGGGAGAGGCTGTAGGATCAGGCAGGAATTTGTGGTTCAGTGAGGAAGCCTGCAGCTCCCCTGGAGAAAGGAGAGGCACTCCTGAGAGGAGGGAGGCATCTCAGGAAGGAATCCTTCTAGGGACCAGAGAGGAGTGTGATGCAACTCACAGCCCAGGGTTGACCAAAACGTATTTCGAAATCAAGGAGTTGACATTGAAAATGCAGCAGGAGAATTATGAACATTTTTATTTCTCTTTTCTTAGTATATTTTCAGTTGCTAAGTAGTTGAGTGCCTATCTTTAAAACCTAGAAAGGTTGAATTTAAGGTATTATGTTTGGGAAGTTTACTGTAAAGACAAGATCTATGCATATATACCTCAAGGATCTGGTGCACACCATGTCCTGGTGGTGCTTTATGTTGTTGATTATGCTTAAATGCTCCTACTGTAATATTTAGCCTGAATTTCACAGCAAAGTTGTTGATATTTTTTTTTTCTTCACAAATTCAGGAATTGGTGATAGAAACCAACATTAGGATGAGGCTTTAATTACTAAACTTTTTTGCTTGGAGGAACCACAATGAAATTGCTGATTTTAATTAATGAGGTCTGGTTACGTAAATTTTCTTATCTGAGTAGCTTTATTTTTAACAATTTCTTTCTACTCTCTCCAAGTTGTTTTCCTGTTCAGGATACTTACTTTCAACACAATTACTTAGACCTTTTTGGAACAGACTTGGGTTAGTACAGGCTTGTCTCTCAAGTGGAAAACCTCTCAGTAGGTAGAATTTTTAATTATTAGATCCTCAAACAATTGTCCTGTGTAGGTTTTTTTATAATTTTTTTAGTCAGCAGTGCATCAGTTAATCTAAGCATACTGTTTTCCTCTCCTTTTCTGATTTAAGGCAATACAGCATCCCAATGATGAGAAGCTGCAAGAGAAGGCATGGGGTGCAGTTGTGCCACTAGTAGGCAAACTAAAGAAATTCTATGAATTTTCTCAAAGACTAGGTAAGTGGAAAGGTATTAACTTGTGGGGTTTGTCTTCATTAATTAGTATATTTGGCATATGTGATCACATCTAGGTCAGCTCCTTAACAGAAAAAAGCTTATGTTGCATAGATTCCTTCTATACACTGGATTAGATCTTATTTATATCTGTGTACTACCTTCTTGCATGCAACAGCAGACTTGCTTCAGTGGGTACCTGAAAGGAGAGAGAGAATGGGAACATGCTTGTCATCTTTCTTCCCTACTACTTTAGTAACTCCAGAAAGCAGTAACCAGCTGATTGTTTGAAAATTAGTGGACTAAATAATCCAGGAATTAGTTCTGTTAATGTTTCTCATACCAAGAGAATTTAAAAGTGTCTGTATAATTTGTCCCTAAACACCAGAAATAATTTGATCTGTGGAAATGCCTGGTCTTGGTTCACACAGTTGCAATACTTAAGATGGTGCTTCATACCTCTTATGAAATCAACTTGACTGATGTGGTGGCTAAGCTGATTAAACCTATTAGACTTGTTTTTTTCAAAAACTATCTGTTGTTATCTCACTTTTGATCAGAGTTATTAGCATAGCTCATGAAAAAAATGAGTTCAAAACATGGAAACTTTTTGCAGGCAAGTTCTGCTTTGTTAAAGAGGTCAGGCATTTTTCTCAAGAAGATGAACAGGAAGTGGATTATGAGTTTATCTTAAGACATGACTTCTGCTTATAGTTATGTGCCTCTTGAATTCTGTGTTATCTTAAAGGCTTAAGTCTGCTAACACAGGTTATTGAAATATGTTCTACACAAATGTTGCAGATGAAGCTTTTCAAGAACTTTTTTTTGTGGCCATCAGTGCTGGTGTGACTTAGTCTGTAGAGCAGTTTGTAAGTAAATATGATGAGTGACACATAAATAAGAAATAAATTGCTTACATTAACCACCATGTATTTTGGCAGATGTATATTTTAAGTCTAGCATGCAAGATATCAGCCAATAGAGATACGAGAAACAGATGCAGTTGTATATGGCAAAATACTGTCCTCTCATTTTAGAGGCAGGATTGCGAGGCCTGTTGGGAGCCCTGACGAGCACTCCGTATTCCCCAACGCAGCACCTGGAGCGAGAGCAGGCTCTCGCCAAGCAGTTTGCAGAAATCCTTCACTTTACACTCCGATTTGATGAGCTCAAGGTAAGAACTCGTAGTTTTGTAAGCACAAAGGCTGGCAAAAAGAAGCCAAGTCTGTTTACTGAAGCAATCCAGGTTGTGTTCTCTTCTAGAACAGAGTGTGCAGTACATACTCAAAGATCTAGTGTACTTGGCTTGCTTGCATGACCTAGAGTTAGATTAGACTGGAAAGAGATGAAATAACATATTTGCTTTAGGCACTTGTTATATTTCAGATCATATTAATCATGTTTCTTCATCCAAATTTGGCATATCTCTTGGGATACTGCTGCTACTCTTAGTTTGTGCACATGCATAATCCAGCTATTTTCTTGCTAATGTGCAAAGAACTAAGCTGAAATGATTATTAATTTGCTGGTCTGATCCTTGGAGTCAAACCTTTTCAGCCTGCTAATTTCCGTCTCCTGCTCCTTTTCTTTTTCCTGTTAGATCTTGTTCTGCAAAATCTGAGAAACTAACCAGAAGGCTTTACTTTGTGCTTATCAGTTCCCAACATGTCATGGGCCTTTTTACTTCAGGAAGTCAAATATTTTCTTGTTTGGAGTATTATATTTTATGAAAACTTGTCCTTATTTTTCTTGAATTTGTCACAACTCTCTTGCTTCCATATCTATATAGATGACAAATCCTGCTATACAGAATGACTTCAGCTACTATAGAAGAACTCTGAGCCGTATGAGGATTAACAATGTCCCAGTAGGTAACCCTTGGAGGAGATGACATATAATCTTATGCTACCACCCCTCTTCTTCATGTACAGAACAATTAAATTTTTTTTTCCTCCTGTTTTGTAGGCAGAGGGAGAAAATGAAGTAAATAATGAGTTGGCGAACAGAATGTCTTTATTTTATGCTGAAGCAACGCCAATGTTGAAAACCTTAAGTGATGCTACCACAAAGTTTGTGTCAGAGGTAAGAGTGTAAGTGTGTGTCCTGGATAGTGTGCTTCAGAGCACCACAGGGCCAGGCATTATTTGGAACACAAAACTTCTACCAGGCTTAATTTGACATCTAGAAACCAGACTTGTTTTTTGAAGCTTCAAGAAATGTGAAGTATCTTTTCCCGGATGCTGTAGAGGTTAATGACTTCAGCCACTTTTTGTGTCACCAAAAGTTAGTGCCTACCATCACATCGGTGCTTATACCTTTCCTCAAAGAGGAAGGTGGGACAGGTAAGTATTTTGCCTCCATTTTGGTGGTGGTTTAGAGCAGAAATTACAGAAAATTGAAAGCAAAACAGTTTGATTCTGTATGCTTGAAAAAAGGAATGGAATTGAAATGTAGCTTCCTTTTCTCCTTCCCAAGAGAAGGTTACACTGTGTAAAGTCAAGTATACTACATTATTGCAAAACAGGAGGAATCTGAATGGGAAAAGTATTCCATCATTTTGACACATCCCTATTTATGCTTAATTGCCTAGATAAATATTGGTGGTAAAATCCAGTCACTGCAAGTATTGTGCTTGCCTTCTGGTGACTGTGATGATTTTTGGCTTACATGCAAAGAATGCACACTATTTCTTAATTAAAAATAATTGTATGTTACATGATTAATGCAAAGATACATTTGTCTTTTAATATTTTTTCTAAGTTCCGCTTTATGCTTGAAATGCCTCAAGAAAATTGGCCTCTTTGTGATGTTTGTCTGCTACAATTTTTTACTGTCACGGCAGATGAATGTATTTGGCTATAGAAATTTCTGTCTTTAAGGAGCAAGTTAAATGATTCCTTTTAAAATTTACCAAAAGTCAGTCATGTAAACTTGTAGTAGTGACTACACTAAGCAAGAAAAACCTGTGTGTTGACTTTGTTCTGGAAGTTGCTAACCTATATGGTAACATTTAAAAAAAAACAGTGCAAGACTACCTGACTTACCATAGTTGTGTTGATGTTTTTAATTCCCCCACATTGCCACGCCAGCAGATCACTGATTTGATTTAGGTTTTGTAGCACATTTCACAATAATTGAATTGGAAACTGTTAATCTTCTTTTGCAGAATAAAAATTTACCAATAGAGAATACAACAGATTGCTTAAGCACCATGGCCAGTGTGTGCAGGGTCATGCTGGAAACCCCGTGAGTATAAACAGTGCTTGTACTGGGTGTGAGTCATCTCTGTATCTCAGCCATGACTTGCGATGCATAAGGTGAAAGAAATATAATTGGGGTAATTAGGAACTATGGTGTTTTCTTTTTACCAGCCTAGTTGTTTACCTTGACATGAAACTACCTTGTCTCATTTTGCTAGCCATGCAAATCATGTGGTCTACTTTTCTGAACATATTAATATTTAAAAATAGCATGGCTAGGGAAGCTAGACAACCTCTTGGCACTCTTTATAAGTGGTTTTCTCATGTATAATTCAGAGAAATAGACTATTTGAGCATGATTGCCTAGGGCCTCCTGAAAAAGGGGCTGTGGGCAATGTGCTAGATGGTATGTCCTTGTGGGCTGGCCCAGCTGATGGCTGTAACAAAATGACAGTGCCCCTGTCTGGGGAATTAAGAGATGATTTCTAGGCATGAAGGCAGTCTGTTGTCTCCTGTACATTGGAGAGGCACTGGGAGTATGACCAAAAAGTCAGACTAAGCTTTAGTTTTTGGTTTTGGTTGGGGTTTTTTTGTTTGGTTTTTTTGTTTAGTTTGGTTTGGAGTTTTTTGTTGTTGTTTTGATTTGGGTTTTTATTTTGTTTTATCTGTTTCTTCTGTGTTCTAAATAGTTTTACATTGGTAAAATTACTTGCGCATGAGCTACATCTTATTTAAATAATTTTCTGTCCAAACACCACAGCACATTTGTTTTGAAGTACATTAAGAGCTCCAAACATTTATATTCTTACCCTTCTTAGGAATGGACTGTTCCATTGAAGAAAGCAGTTAAACGTTGTTCATTAGCTTGCTTTCTTTACCTTTTTTTTTCCCTGAGTCAGAAGTTTGGGTGTGTTTTATAGGGTGGCAGGCAAAAGTGTAGGAAGCATTGAAAGCAAAGTTAGTATGTATTGTTTCAATCTTTTTAGCAGCAGAATCCTTTTTTAGGTTTGAGAATCTTTATTAATCTTCAGGTAACTCCTTCTAAACTGTTGTCTGATTTGTAGGCAGGTTATTGAAAGGAAAAAAGAAAACTACCAAAAGCCTGGAGTTGGTGGATTTGGTTTTTTTGGGCAGGGGATTCTTTTTTCTCTCTGAGGACTTAGAGTAGACTTTTTAATCTTATTTTGGGTGTTACCAGTATGTACTCTTATCCTGTGTTTCATAGATAATATCTGTATTTTTAAATTACAGTGAATACAGAAGCAGGTTTACAAATGAGGAAACAGTATCATTCTGTCTGAGGGTAATGGTGGGTGTCATCATACTCTATGACCACGTGCATCCAGTGGGCGCTTTTGCCAAAACTTCGAAAATTGATGTAAGTTTATTGTTGCTAAATAATCTCTTGAATATTTAAATTGTGTAAAGTGTGTAGGTTCCTTTTCTGTCTTTCAAGTTCTAGTAGCGGATGTATAAGTTGGTTTGATGCTAAATGGGTAGTGGTAGCTGTGAGCAAAAATATATATTTAAGTAGTGAGAAATACAAGCTAGGCCTTCAGTCATGTAAGGGGTTGTTGTTAGACATGAAAAATCTGTTTTTATGGAATTCAGGTAGTGTCTTAAAATACTTGTAAATAGTGGTTGTGCTGAAAGATCCAAATCAGAATGACTGAAAACAACAATGGCATCTGGCTTGGTCCTCACTGTCTGGTAAATAGCTCAGTTCATAATCCACCAGCTTTCAAGTGTTTAACTTTCTACTGCTAGTTCATGAGTCTGTGGAATACATGCTGTTACTGTATGTGGCTTCATGGTTGTTTAAAATGGTCTCTTATCCTGTTGTAGTAACTACAGAGTTGGTCATTATTTCACTGACTGAGTGTAGTAATTCTTAAAGGATTTATGATAAACAAGTATTTTTGTTTACAGTTCCCTTCTTTTTTTCTTGAGGTCGATAAAGCAGAGCTTGACATGAAAATTGCATTGTCTAAAGTTATCGTAGAATGGTTTGGGTTGGAAGGGACCTTGAGGATCACCTAGTGCCAACCCCCCTGCCATGGGCAGGGACACCTTCCTCCAGACCGGGTTGCTTAAGGCCCTGTCCAGCCTGGCCTTGAACATTTCTAGGGATGGAGTAGCAGTCTAAAGCCGTTCTCCCTCATGCTATCACTCCAAGCCTGTGTAAAGTCTCTTTCCAGCAATCTTGTAGCCCCCTTTAGGTACTGGAAGGTGCTATAAGGTGCTATATATATATATAAGGTGCTATCCCCAGAGCCTTCTCTTCTCCAGGCTGAACAGCCCCAACTCTCTCAGCCTGTCTTCAAAGGAGAGGTTCTCCAGCCCTGGAAGCATCTTCGTGGCCTCCTCTGGACTCTCTCCGGCAGGCCAAGTTGGGGACCCCAGAGCTGGGTCCAGGTGGGGCCTCACAAGAGCAGAGTAGAGGGAGAGAATTGCCTCCCTTGACCTGCTGCCCAGGAGATGTTTGGCTTTTTGGTTTTTTTGTGGGGTCATGTTGAACTATTTGTCCACCAGTGCCCCCAAGTCCTTCTCTTGGGCAGCTCCCAATCCATTCTCTGCCCAGCCTGTATTTGTGCTTGGGATTTCCCTGTCCCAGGTGCAGGATCTTGCACCTGGACTTGTTGAGCTTCATGAGGTTCACACGGCTCCACTTCTCAAGCATGTCCACGTCCCTCTGGATGCCATCCCTTCCCTCCAGCATGTTGACTGCACCACACAGCCTGGTGTCATCAGCAAACTTTGCTGAGGGTTCACTCAGAATGCAGCTTTTTAAGTAGCTAAGCCAGTCTGTCATAGGAAAATATAATACTGAAAGCTTAATTCCTTTCTAATATCCAGAAAATGTCTTTATGGTTCTGCTATTTTTAAATACTTATTTTTTTCTTTTTGATAAACTGAATATAAAACATTTCTATAAACTCAGAAGGTACTAGCATGAAAAAAACTGTATCTTTTTTTTAACTCCTAGATGAAAGGATGCATCAAAGTTCTTAAAGACCAGCCTCCTAACAGTGTAGAAGGCCTTCTAAATGCTCTCAGGTACTCTTTTTTTGGTTTAGATTTTGCTAATATTTTGATGTGAAATTTCATGAATTGTCCAGGGCATTTTCTTCAGCAGCAAAGTAATCAGTCACTGTTACAGGGAAAGGTGAATGTGATTATTGCAGGCTTGTCTTCCAATTGTCTTGAGATGAGAGTGCATGAGAAAGCGAGTTCTAACAGCTGGGTTGTAAACTTGAAGTTGTCATGCTAAGATAGCTTTTTGTGTACATTACCTGCATGCAGGTTAAGAATGAGTCAGTATGGTGTGGCAAGTAACTATAAATTGTTCCTCTTTCAGAAAGTACTTAAGGCACAAGTCTCAATGCTTTTGCTTTAGAATAGATGAGGCAAGAATTTGCCATATTAATTGGAGAAGTAAGGAAAAGTTAATAATTCAGTGTATGAATCTAAAACCTGCTAATTTGGGTCATAGAGCTGTATCTATAGTCAGAAACATGTTCTTTGCATGGGTGTCCAGCATTGGAGGAGTGGCAAAAGGTGCCAAAATGTTATAGGCAAAAATGTTCTTGTCCTTACTTGGAAAAGTATCATATTACTTTGGTAACAGATAAGTGTAACTGGATGTTGTTACTCATGCACTTGCTTTGGAATGTGGAAGCTTTAGTTTGTCTTGCCTGAAAGTGTGCATTTATGATTGCTTTTTCTTATCTGTAGTGAAACTGCTTTAATTTCATTTGGCCTCTCTTTATTTTTTTTGTGTTATGATATGGTAAGAAGTGAAATAATGTGGTAAGTGGGTTCATTTGCAAAGTTGTTTCAGATTATTAATTAAATGAAAAAAATATCTACACTTAATTTGAGACTTCATGTGAGTATTTCCATGCTAAAATGATGTTGTTGATCATTTCTGAACTTCCTTACACGATCAGCCTTTGAGATGGTGATCAGTAAAAACACAAACTTCTGGAGGGAGAAGACGGCATTAGCATTTATTTTCTGGCTAGTTTATTGTGATTGCAGTTAGAAATGAACACCAGTCTTTACGGGTACCTAATTTTTCCCATCTTCGTTGACACTTGTAAAGTACATGGAAGGTATAGTTCTGGTTCTCACTCACTCACTTTGTGGTTAGCAGTGTAAATTCAGTCCATGCTCACACTGACCTTTCCCTGCACCAACCCTTTCCATCCATGGATGCTTCAACAGTCCTGGTTTCATACACTTGATTAGTCATTTGGCTAGGATGTTCAAATGTTTTTTTAAATCACTTTTGGCAATGTTAGGAAGAGATGTGGGGGTGAGCTGCTGTGTGATGGAAGCAGGTTCAAGATTATGTCATGCAAGTTAAGTCCAAATCTGAGTGATTCTGGAGGAGTGTTAGAAGTCCTCATGTTTCCTCAAGAGATGGATAATATGTTTCAAAAGCAAATGGAAGGTGGTAAGGATTTTGGAAGGAGATCAGCTGTTTGTAATTTGAAATTCATATGGGCATTGTAATCATGTTCAGCTTTTTCACATGGGCAGAGTACCAAGTACAGTAACTTTTCAGGATTTCAGAAAACCTTAGGCTGCTTGTTTATGGAAAATATAAATTACCAAAGAGTGCTGAAATCTACATTGATATTAATTTCCAAACTAAAAAGTCATTATATATTCTTCAAGTGAACAAGTAAATATCACTGCAGTTGTGGATAACGATGGAAGTGCTAATTTAACATGTTAAATTACAGAACAAGTTTTTATTTGCTTTTAGATTAGTTAGGGAAATCGGGGAAATTAATCATACAAAGAAACCAATATTAAGGATATACATTACTCTTTTAAAAATAGAGGTAACTAAGCTTTTTATAGGGATTTAAAAATGTGCTATTGTCCTAGAGAATTTTGAAGGGGAAAGGAGCTGAAATAAGCACACACGTTCTCTTGTTTTAGCAGCAGTCACTTAACTAAGCAGGAAATTAGGCTGAAAAATTATTAAATCCATTGTCATCGAGAGATCTTAGGAAGGTTTGATCACTGGAAGTTTTGAAGAGAAGTTTCTGATGCTGTTTTATTTTGTTTCCTGTGGGTGGAGACCTCAGAGTTAGTCTGATGTTAGTCTGTCACAGGTGATAATATGAATTTACTATGAAATGAACTATGAGCACAGAAGCCAGTGTCCAGCTGAGGCTTCTTTTGAACTTCTCTTTGTGCAAGGTTGCTGGGTTATAATTCTGATTGATAACAGCATTTTCTGATCAGAATGTCTGATTTGTGCTCTGGGTAACCATGGATTGGGTGGTGATCGATGGCTGAGGGTTTTGCTCTGGTACAGTCAGGTTGAACTATTAAGAAATTACATATTTGTTAAGTCAAAGTGCAGTAGCATCTCTGCTCATCTCAACTTTTATTTCTGTGTTTAGGTACACAACAAAGCATTTGAATGATGAGACTACCTCCAAGCAAATTAAATCCATGTTGCAATAACAATTACCTGGAATTCGCACCTGCTGTAGACAGTATTCTGCAATGACTGAGATGCACAGATTTATTTTTTTTTTAGTGATTGCAACTACTATCTCGTTCATTCTTGCTTTTTATTTTCTCTCTTCCTGTTTACCCTTTTTTTTTTAATCACTTTCTTGTTCCTAAGTAAGCTCAGACTTCTTTTCTGTGCCAAATCAAAGAAATTTATCAATTCTGGAAAGTATTTCTACTTTTCAGAATAGCCATCCTAAGTGGCAGCTAATTATGCGTTGCATTTGGATTTCTCTGTACTGGGGAAAGATTTGTGACTTGAACTAAATATTTTTAAACTTGTGGTTTTTTTCTTTTTTTGAAAAACTAATATTTAATATTGCTTCTTCTGCATGGCAAGACTGCCTACTTCTGCTATTTAAAAATCCCTTGATGACTTCATTTTCTATTGCAGCTTATTTTCATGTGCAACCATGAGGAAACTAAAAGCAGATTTGTTTAAATTAACTGTGTTTGTACAAAATGGTACCCAACACAAAAGTTTTTTTAAATGAGTAAAAACTGTTTTGTTTAAAAGTTACGTTTGCATTTTGACTCATTTTTGTAAGGATGTATGTTGTATGTTTAACCTTTAATAACTAACGTTAAACTGTGGTGTGTGCGTAGCAAAATTACGTATGCATGTTCATGTCAAATGATTGGCTGTGGATAAGATAATAAAATCAGCTTTCATTTTTCTAAGTGTGGTTTGATTTACCAGTATTTGAGTGAGATGTCTTCGTGCTCTTTGGATTTTTACAAAAAAAATAAATTTATAAATTTTATATAGTGAAAACTCTGCTGTTTCATTACCAGTAATCACCAGCCTAATCCACTGATTTAAGCCCAGTGTGTTTTAGGGTTCTTGCTCTCCACTCTGTGCTGCATCCCTGTCCCCGGAAATATTACTCAGAGTTTGTGGAAAGGAACTTTTTGCAATCCATATAGATCTCTGTGGATGTTGCTGATTAACTTGCATTTTGGCTACCCATGCTGACTCCTCAGTATGGTCATCAGAAATACCATTCCAGATTAGGCTCTTTGCATACCAGTGGTGGGGTGCATGCTGGTGTGTACACTTGTTGATCTAGATACTTGAACTGTGTATATCCCAGTATACTAAATAATGTTTCTTCTTTATGTGGCATTTTAGAGCAACAAGTGTTAAATAGAAGAAATTAAAGTTCTTTTGGGAGGAAAAGAATTAAAGGGGAAAATGTGCAGCTCTTCAGAAGGACCTCGGCCGGTTGGAAAGTCGGGCGGAGAAGAGCCGACTGAAATTCAAGCCAGGGCAAGTGCAGGGTCCTGCACCTGGGGAGGAGTAACCCCAGGCACCAGTACAGGCTGGGGGTTGTCCCTGGGCCAGCAGTGCCCTTGTGGCCAAGAGAACCAGTGGTCTCCTGGGGTGCATTAGAAAAACCATTGCCAGCAGGTCGAGAGAGGTGATCCTGCCCCTCTACTTAGCTCTGGTGAGGCATCACCTGGAGTGTTGTGTCCAGTTCTGAGCTCCTCAGTGCAAGAGGGATGTGGAGCACCTGGAACAGGTCCAGCTGAGGGCAGCAAAGATGACTAAGGGACTGGGCCATCTTTCTTATGAGGAAAGGTTGGGGGAGATGGGCTTGTTTCAGCCTGGAGAAGAGACGACTGAAAAGGAACCTCATTGATGTCTATAAGTATCTGAAGGGATGGTATCAAGAGGACAGAGGCAGGTTCTTCTTGGGGGTGCAGAGCAATAGGGCAAGAGGCAACAGGCAGAAACTAATGTACAGGAGGTTCCACCTGAATATGAGGAAGAACTTCACTGGGTGGCAAAGCACTGGAACAGATTGCCCAAATTGGTTGTGGAGTCTTCCTCACTGGAGATGTTGAAAAAGTGTCTGAAAGCAATCCTGTGCCATGTGCTGTAGGGTAACCCTGCTTGAGCAGGGAGGCTGGACCAGATTGACTCACTGTGGTCCCTTCCAACCTGGCCCGTTCTGGGATTTTGTGAAAATGAATTGAGAATTACTAGGGAACATCTCTGGGAAATGGCATGTTTTACCTCGAAGGGCAAACATTAGTGCACCTCATGTGCATGGTGCTGTTGTGATTATGCCTAACGTGAGTTCTGGAAAGGAGACTTGAAACCTCCAGGCAAGTGTGAGCCCCTCAGCTTTATTTGCTGGACTAATGTTTTATAACTTTACATAGCGCACTGGTTGCAATACAAGGTATTAGTGTGATCATGCTGGATTTCCTGTGGATACCCCTTCTACACCATCAAGAAATATTCTTCTTATCTTTTATTTGTTTGGTTTTTGAAAGAAGAGATCTGCAAAATTGTCAATCAGGACACTTGAAGAGTTTGAAGGAGGTTTAAGTGTGTATTGTGGGTACCTGTATGTCCCTCTCACCTGGACATTTTTTTCTTTCCTGCCAAAGATGCTTAGCCATGGTCTCTACCACAGAGAAACCAACCCAAGTGCAAGGCTTGCAGTAGGAATAAAATACTTTTTCTTTGACATAATGCTGCTCTCTAGTCCTTTTGGCAATATCATAGTTGTATCAATCTGAGGAAGGACAGAACTAGATTTGTTTAGTTCTTTTTAAAAAGAAAAAAAAATATTTCCCAGAATTGTATGAATATTACAGACTGTATACAACTGACCCTTCTGCATGGATCTGAAAGAGAAACCGTCCTCATCAGTTCATTACCCTGAGGAAAAAACAACAATTTAGTGTCGGCCTTGTTACTGTGAATACAGTTAAGGAATAATAATCCCAGGAGGAGCAAACCATCCTCCTGTCCAGTGTTACTTTTTGGAAGTAGAGCTTTCTAAAGGAAACCTGAGTTACAGAGAATGGGTTTTAAGCACAGCTTGTGTAGTTGACAGTTTTTACTTCTGATTAGAAAACACTTGAAACAGTAAATCCAGCCTGGGTGCCGTTGTGGAAGAACCAGCCATACAGCAGATTTCTTCTTTGTCTTGCCCCAGTGGCTGCCGACTAAACACAATTTCTTCAGTCGACTGTTTTGGACAGCTCTTCCTTTCTGCTGCCCTGCCAACATCTTTGCTTTTAAACATTGTTGTTCTTGTGGTCTAAGGATAATTGGAGCTTTCCTTTTTTTCCTCTGGTATTTGTGTTCTGAAGTTTCTCTGTGTAGGCAGCTGGGAAGGGAGATTAGAGCTGGCTTACCTGGAGTTGGCTGGCCCACAGCTCCACAAGCTTTCCCCCTCGTGAGCTTTCCAGGAGAAGAAAACAGGCCCTCCCAGTGTACTAGGCATCAGCTGTTTGCAGTTTTGAACTGAAACTGCTGCATGTTCCTGCTAAAGCTTTGGTGCTTGTTCCTTGCAAACCCACTTTAATCTTATCCCCTTTGTTTTAGCACTTATATGTGGCAGTGGACAGGAGAGCAACTGTGAGGCCCAGCACTAAGTATTGGCCACCAAACAGCTTCTGTGTAAGTTTTTGGGGAAAAACTGTGCTGTTTGGATGGCACCGCCCTAGTGTATGTGATACCTGGAGTCTTGGGATGCTGGGCTGGGTGGCACTTAATGGTTTAAATAAATGCTCTGCTCAAATTGGCCATCCTCCCTGTGCTGTGAGTTGGTGTAATCACCCTGTGGCTGTTGTGGGTGGAAGGCCTTCTCCTCATGGTGCTGTGTCTCTGAGTGTAAATGCTGTTGCTCCTTTCTTGTGAGTCTCAAATTCTGGGTACAGATGTGTCTCTGGGGGAAACAGATCCACAGTGGTGTGTGTGATGTGTGTCACAGGCAGTATAGAGGCTGCATGGCTAAGAATGTTTGCTGCTCCCAAGCTCTGAAATGTTTCTGCAGTTCTTTAGTAGTAGCCTACTTGAGTGGTGTTGATATGGTTCTTTAAATTTCACATAAAAAGTAAATTATGGAAATGTTTCTTCTAAAAAAGTGTACTTTCCTGTCCATGCCTTCTCCTGCTTATAAACCACATCAGGGTTTCATTTCACCAGAAATGCTGCCTATCTCTGTTTAGTTTTATAATGTTTGGAGCAGACCTGGAGAGGCAGGCCTTGAAATGGCTTGTCTTCCACAGCGGGAATGTGATTACTCTTTAGACTGCTGCTTCATTAGAAGGATACTCATCCTCCTTTTCTTTGGATTTTCTTTTCAGTGTTGTCTTACTGTCCCTAAAAACACTTAGACTTGTGAAATAACTAATGAAGTAGTGTATGCAGTCGCTGCAGGTTTATAGTTAGTTGTGGCATTTCAAGAGTGTGTCAGTGTAGAAGGTCACTGTGATGTTCCCTGGGTGCTGCAGACACAAGTAGTCACAAGTCCTGCTTGAGGTGGGAGCCATCCTTGAGGGTGCCTGTCCTGGCTGTGGTGATGGGGTTGCTTTTTTCTCAAAATTCTGAAATACCTCTGTGAAGTGGCTTTTTGTACCAAAACAGAGAACTAGCTCTGAATTACCAGGCTGTTTGCTCTTGCTTGCCCTTCTGGTCATTTTACTGGCCTAAGCCAAGTTTTCTCACCCCTTCTCCCAAGCCCGGTGTAATGCCTGGGGGCTGGTAGCAGCTCCCCATCTGGGGACAGTGGGACAAGGACTAAAGCAATCCCAGTATAAAGTTTATGGTATCAATTTGCATATGAATTTTGTAATGAATTGCTATCACATGGAGTAGTTAAAAACCAGATGATTGCAACCAACTCACTGCTCTGGATCTGAACAATGATTTGCTTCCCCACATGCTAATGACTCTTTCAGGCTGATCTCATCCTTCAGTTTTATTACTGTGATGTTACAAAGGTGCCTGGACAGGGTTACCTGTTCTGTCAAGGTTACAACACAAGAAGGGCTGGTGAGCAAATCTAACCAGGTATAAGCTGACCCTGTCTCTTGCATCTGTGCAATATTGTGGACCCTTTGTGTCATAGCTATAGCAGCGTGAAATGGGCGTTTGTGGGGTTGTATGGGGCAGTGGTAAAGTTATCTAATTACTACAGGGGTGTTACAAATTACAAGAATTGGCCAAGTAGAATTGAGCTTTCCAAGTGCTGCAGTTATTTCACTGGCAAATGCTTAAGTGCATGGTAGGCTGGCAACAAGTTACAGGGACTTGGTGTGTCATGAACATACTTACTGATGTTGCCCTTGAGCCCTGTCCAGAAGCCAGCACATTGTTGCAGGGGTCACAGGGGTTCAGTAATTGAGGTGAGGAGTTACAAGCACCTAAGGACCATGATAGTAAAGTGGGACATACAGGAGCTGTGGCCTGTCCTTCCTACCATGGGGTTCCCTCACTAAAGATGGCAAATCCCTTTTTATCCCAAGGTCTCTGGAGGAGTGTTTCTGCACGTTCTCCCCTTCCTTACCATTCAGGGTATATCACTGATATCCTCATTCTAAGAAGCAGGGAGAGCTCCTGTTGCAGGTGACATCTGTATGTGCTTCATGGCTTTGTTTTTTGCTGGTAACTATGCACACTGTGAAGTGACTGGAGCAGAGAAGAGGTGGCCTCTAGGTCACAGGAGTCTAAGGCAACCCCAAGTCAGAGCTGGCTTGGCAGGAGCATCTGTCTGGCCTGATCTGTGGCCTGGCCTACCTCTTCCTTGGATGCAGGCTAAGAAGAAACCGAGCTGTTTATTTTATTGTGGCTGCCCCATATTCTTGCATTGTGATTTCACATGTGCCCATTGTGTCAAAGTGATTCTTGAACATTGGCCAAATGACGGGCCAGTGTCCAGGCTTGGGAAAGGAGTATGTGTGCACATCCAGCTCATCCCACGGGCTGGAAATACATCCATTGTGTGAAGGAGCACATGAGACGTGTCCAATTCCGGGGTGGAGGGAGATGTTGCAGTATAAAACTGATGTCCCCATAACCAGCTATGTGACCCCTGATCAGCATTGGTGTAATTAAACACAGTGCAGGAGTGCACTGCTGAAAGACATGGCCTTCAGTAATGTGGGCATTCTAACTGAGCTACTTCCTAGCTTTAAAGCAATTCCCTTTAGTATCCTTCTATTGTTTTTAAGATGAGAGACTCTACATTCAGCTCTGTGTGTCTTTGAAATAGCTTGTGCTTGAGAGTGAAATGGTGCTTCGAGGCCCAGGATAGAGATGCTTTCTGTGTGTGGCAGCTGATTGACGGTGTCCTGGATAGAGGAATGATAGTTTAATGTCATTGGCTGATGTCACAAGGAGTTTCCTAACACCTCTCTTACACAAACGTAAATATCTTGCAAAAGAAGTGGAAGAGGGTGGCTCCTTAGAGAAATTTCATCTACACTGAATAAAGGGCCAGAGATGTCCATTAGGAAATGTTACTGAACTGAAATGGGGCAGTCTGACTGACAGGTCTTAAACTGAAGGATGCACTGCAAGTGATGTTTATGAGGTTTTCCTGCACAGGCAGTTTGAGGCATCAAAATCCAGAAACGGGTAGGCATTGGACCAAAGCATCCTCTGCAGAGCATCAGTAATAACTAAAAATATAACTTCGGCAGTTTGTAGAAAACTTTCCTTTGTATTGCATAAACCAAAAAATGCTCTCAGGAAAGCTACTGTGTATTGGGAAAGAGAAAGTGACTGTCCTGAAGATGGCAGTGATGCTCTTCTCAAACAAACCATATTTACTAGCCAAGCACTGCTGTTCTTTGAGAGTGACTGTCATACCCACAAACTCTCCCTTCTATAAATTACTGCAATATTCCTTTTCCCTTCAAAAACTCAGTGATCCATTGCTCTCCCTATTTCTCCCCCCATTTCGACACATTAACACAACTTGCTTCATGCTCTGGCTTTGCAAATGAGGAGCAATTAGTGTAGCGCCGTAATTGCATGTCTGCTCTCAAGGAGGGAACGTGTTTCAAAACTGAACAGCCCCGGACTCCAAAGTTGTGCCTCTGCTGATCTGCAAGTCTCTAAAGGATTTTGAAATATGCTGTTAATCAAAAGCTAATTAAATGTTTTAATTAGTTTTTACAGAGTGGGTTTGGTTATAGAAGGCTCTGTCTAGGTCTTTGTCATGGGAAACTCTTGCTCGGGGAGCAGAGCAGGTAGAGCAGAGTGGGAGGGTTTCAGTGAGTTGTTTTGCTGAAGGACCTTCAGCCTCACAGCCATTATCATCTTCAGTGTTTGTCCCTCTTTATCAGAGAGCTGTCTCTCATCAGTGAGGCTTTGGGAATGATGCTGTTTGCAGGGGCAGCATCAGCTGCTTTTGTCCAGACGAATGTTGTTCCACGCTTGGCCAGCTCACAACCCCTCCCACACTTTGGACTCAAATTTTCTCTTCGGGTCTGAGCCCTGGTCTCTGCAGCCCCAAGCAGCTCCCCAGCACAGAGATGGCTCATCTGAGGCTTGGGTGTGGAAACCCTTAAAAGACAGATCCAATGGGAGACCAAGCCCACCCCAGCTGCTCTGGGGATAGATTTCTTCTGCAGTCTAGGAGAGCTGGAGATCAAACCATGGGAAATTTCTGTGGTCTGAACCTAGATCAGCATTTGCAGCTATTGCTATGAAGTGCTCTGTGCATCTGTGTGTGTACATCTCTCATCACCTTCTGCATTGCTACTGTCAGTGCTGTAAGGTTACAATTAAACCTTTGCTGCAGGTAAGGGAGGAGCTGACACTGGGCACTGCAGGTTCTTCAGACTGCTGCATCTCCCTCCCACCCCTGGGCTGGGGCTTTGGCTGCATTCTTCTTCCCCAAAACTGTTGGGTTGGGGTTTTTTGAGCTGTTTGTTATTTTTTTGTTGTTTGTTTGTTTTTTTTTTTTAAATAATGTGAGTAACAACAGATGCAGCTTGAGACCACATCCAATGCAGGGAAGTTTCTGGGGTCTGATTAGCCTGAGGCTAGGAATATCCCACACTTGATTTCTCCTGTAAAGGAAGACTTTGACTCTCTGAATCTTCACTTTATTTTCAGGTCTGAGCAAGCGGCCAAGGCTGTGCTGAGACGTCCAGAGAGCAACTCCGAGGGGCTGTGTAAGGGGATTGGAATTTGGTCAGTCTACTCCGCTTCCTCCTCAGCAAGGCGTTGGAGATGGAGGAGGGCTGCCCAGAGTTGAGCACTGGGCTGGGTTTTGGGGACGTGCTGGAGGAGTGGCAGCAGGCACGTTGAGCCCTGCTTCGTATGCAGCCTGATGCTTTGATAAAACAAGCAACATGTGAGCATCAAGGAGCAGGGCTCTGGACTTCAAGCAATGTCTGTGTGACCAACTCACAGATTTGGAACAACTTTTTAAAGATTTTTTTGCAAGGATAATGTATATGCTGATGGGCACGGTGTGGGCTGTAAATGGGGAAAGCAGACAAATTTCCATTGCGGGAGTTTCTGGGGATGCTAACTGAATTGTGTTTTTTCTTCAGGAGTGATTCAGCCACTCAGCATTCCTGTCACCCCTTCTAATCAGCAGCCTCTTGCCAGAAATGCCCATTCCTCAGCCGGCAAACAACATCAGTGCTTGCTGAACCTCAGGTTTCAAGCACCAGTTTTGGATTTGGGCCAGGAGAAAGGGCTCGTAACTCCGTAGTAGCATTACTGGAAAATCAAAACCAATCAGGACACAGAGTAAATGTCACTTCCCACCCCATCAGTGTCTATTAGCGCTGTTGACCATTAGGTGCCGACTTGCAGAGGAAGAATGTTTCAGGAAAATGCACAAAAATACTTTGAATTTTTCACAGGGAGGCTCACACAGTGAACAGCAGCACCAGATGAGCTGCCCAGGACTGGTGTTGCTCAATTTCCCAAGTTCCACAGGAATCACCCTCTTCTCACTTTTTTATTTTGCTGTCTGTATGCAGCCACTAGAGAAGCTCGTTAGGTGGGCTCAGTCCGAGCGCAGGGGCTGCGATGGTTTTATGTTGTGTTGCGTGGTCTGTACCAAAGGCTGACCATTGCTCCTAGCGTTTCGGCTTGTGATTATGTGTGCACAGCCCCAGCTGGCTGACACCAGTGCTCTGGAGATGGTGGCATCGTCAATATTTGTTGGTGCTGCCACTGCACCCCCTGGTTTGTTGGTCATGACACTGCCTGGAGTGCTTTGCTTTCTATGCTTTTATCAGCTCCAGGGACTTGGCACAGGCTCCAGAGAAACCTGTCCACTCTTTTCTCCTCCAGTTCAGCCATGGCTCAGCAGGGCCCCAAAAGGATCCCAAACAGGCACATTTGACTGGGCATCCCTGCTGAGGGTCACCTACTCCCTGTGTCAGCACAGGCTGACCTGCACACCTGGGGTATTTCTGTACCTCCTTCTTGCAGAAAGAACAGACCCACCCTTGGTGAGACTAAAGCTGTAGGGTAAATCTGGCACAGCCTACTGCACGGGGGGGATCTCACTAGTCCAAAATGGTGCTGTGTGTCTCTGGACCAGCTCTGGCTGCTCCAGTACATCTGTTGTGGTTCCTGCCCTGGAATGCTGCTTTATTATAGAATCATAGGATGGTTTCAATTGGAATGGACCTTAAAGGTTATCTAGTTCAACCCAGCTGCCATGGGCAGGGACACCTTTCACTAGATCAGGTGGCTTAGAGCCCCATCCAGCCTGAACACCTTCAGGGATGGGGAGTCCACAGGCTCTCTGGACACCTCTCTGCATTCCTGCAGCATTCTTCAGCTTATACCTTCTCCGGGGCATTGGTGTGCCTGAGCCTATAATATACAAAATATCACTACGTGCTGGAGACAGAAGGTTGAGGTTTACCACTGAATTCCTTTGATGACCTGTTACAGCAAAAAAACCCACATTTGGGCAGGAGGTGAAATATTCCTGCGTTGAGGTTGTGGATCCGAGGACAGCGATCAACCTTTACAGCTGTAAGGAGCATCTCTTGTCTCTCCTCTGTATAACACCAAAACCCAGCCACTTCCACAACAAACCACTCCAAAATTCCTGCCTTGGCAGAGTGGAAGCAGAAGGGACGGTAACCTGAGCACACATAATGATGTATATAATGAGATCTTTGTATTGAGGGACACAGTCAAGGTTGGAGGCTATTGCTTTGGTCCTTAAAAAATGGGTGGTGAAAGTGAGTTTTCAAAAAAAGAAACAATGAATGGATCCAACACTGTATGGAGGAAAGAGGAGTTAAGCAGGCTGCACGTAATAATTAAAATTTCAGTGAATTGAATAAGATCATATTTTATATGAATGAGTGCTATGACCTTCCCTTATTTTTTTTAACAGTTTATCTGTAAAAGTGTTTGAGCTTTGGTCTCCTGCAGTGGGAAGCTGTTTTCTCATTCCAGCTTTCTCATGTGCCAGAAAAACACTTTAACGAATAATTTACAGCACCCAAATTGTGTGTATATATGTGTATGTATATGTATATATAAAATAGATAAGATATAAATAAATCCCAGATATTTGTAATGGACAAAATATTAATTGCAGCTCCTGGGGGGAAAAAAAAAGGTATCTATGGTAATGTTTTGCTTGTAACAAAGCATCTGATTTTAGATAATAATATATTTCTATAATTAGTGTAGAAAATCAAATGGTTATAGCAGGCAAAGTATAAGTTACAGTTGTTTTTCTAGGAATTTAGGAGCTGCAAATCTCCCTCGGACCTGCAAGTCTTCTAGCCTGGGATTTTGACAATGACCAGAACGGGGCTGACCAAGGTTGTTCCAAGAAACCCTACAACAAGCAGTTAGGTTATCCCTTATCTCAGAAAAGTTTCCATTCCTCCCCTTCCCTCTGTAATTAGAGGTTAGCTAATGCCTCTCAAATCATAGGAGTTTACATCTTTCCTGAGACTTCATTTCAAAAATAACTTTAAATATTTACTGCTGTTACTCTGGTCATGCTCGTTATTCATCAAAATGTCTAATCGTGGTGGGAGTCTTGCCAGGGCTTTGTTATCTTTCAGCTTCATCCCATTTTCCTGCTGCATGATGATCTAAGGATGAGTGAGAGCAGTAATCTGTAGAATGGCCAAATAAAGAATGGTAAGAGTTTGAGGAAATTACTGGAAATAATAAACTTTTTCCCTATATGTTTTTTCCACTTCATGTAACATGCTGTAGCAGAGCACAAAAGCACAACAATACATTTTGGGATTGTTTTTCACCCTGATAACTCTATGTTGGTGGCAATCCCAAAGCATGTTGCCCAGAGCTGGCACCTCCTGATGGGAGCTGAAATATGCTGCTGGTTAAGAGTCATCTCAGGAGCTGGGGTCCAAGCCACTTCTTCATCTTTCCTGTGCACTGAGGGCAGTGCTCGAGGACTGAGCTGCAAATAATGCCCTGCAGGGACAAGACAAGGGGACCACTGATGACCCAGGCACAGAGATGTTTGGGTACATAGGATTTTGGAGAGCCTGGGCACAGCATGCTGTGGAACCTGTGCTATCTGAGGCAGGTAAGTCATTCCAGCATGGAGACAGATGTCGCTCTGGTGAGAGTCGTAGCCATCTTTGACATAGAGGAGAAGCAGAGTGAGACACAGAGGTCAGCTTCATGAAGATGCATGGTGGGCTGGACACATCCGGTGTGCCTGGGGATGTGGGATTTATCTGCATGCATGCATCTAGCAGTTCTTTTTTGGCCATTTTTAGCCAAATGTCATTCTCGTGCTGATACGTGGTACCCAAACAGCCCACAGCCATGTCTGGGTTTCCTGTGAGCCATAGGCTGGGGCACCGTGTGACAGAGGAGAATGGCCTCATTACAGCCTCAAGGTATGAAGTGATGGTGGTTCACTGCAGCTGCCAACTCATTAGAGCACAGAGCTCTTCTGAGACACCTTGGTCCCTCTGGGATTAGCCCTGTGGGGGCTGGGTCGGTATCTTTGCCAGGCACGCTGATACTGGGATGAAAGCAAGGCACTGGGGAATGGAACAGGGCTCTGGTGGGATGATAACCTCGTCACAGACTCCCTATTTGGAGTTAGTGATGAATGAGATCTGGCTGATAAACTATCTGCCATGATATTATCAGGATGAATCTCAGTGTTAAAAGCTGGTTTGATGTAGTGGAGTTTGGTTTCCTTCCCACTCCTATCACAGTGATAAGACAGTGATGTTTAGCTGGGATAAATACTCTGCTTTTTTCCCCCCTCATTTGCATTAATAGCAGGCATTATTATAAATGTATGAGTGTGTTGAAGAGGGAAATGTGAAGCAGGCATTCAAGGGTCTCTCAGTCTCTCTTGTAAGAGGGAGGCAGCTTGTGCTCAGGCTGAGTGAATATTTAATCTTAGATACATCCTTTCCCATACCTCCCTTCATGGTCAAAGCTGCTGAATAGAAAGCAAAACAAATTTAAACTGCCTTTGGAAGGTGAATGAGTATTCAGTAAATAATCTGTTCACTATAGAGGCAACCTTGCATTCATAAGAAAAATTCAGAGGTACTTTCCAATGTTGGTAGGTGAATCTTCAAAAAGCAAAGCATATTCCTAAAAATCTGCTAACAATACTGGTGTGTTTATTTGTATTTGAGTGCAGCTGAAGTTACCTCAAGACCTTTGATTTAAAGATCAAGCCCTCACAGTGCTAGGAGACATAGAAAGAGGTAAGAGATAGGAGAGTTGCTATTCTGGTGGTCAGATCAATATGATTAGTGGTTACACATTCGGATAAAATATGGAATGGAAGAGACATATGAACTCAAAGAACTGAGTCATAAAAGAAAATTTTTCAGAAAAGACAATATTCTAATTCATGACTTAGTGGTCCCCAGATGGCATGATTTAAAGTAGGGCAATGTGGTCGCCATGTAGCAAATTTTGGTGGGAAGTTTGCCAAAAAGTGGAAAAAAGCTGTGTGACTCAAAACAATCCAAGTCTCACAGCTCCCAGAGGTGAGGAATGATCTCCCAGATGCCTCATGACCTGGCCTGTCTCCCTAAAGATCTTAAGGTAAAGAGAGACACCTTAGGTCAGCTCTGAAGGGAACTCTTAGGAATGAAGCTGAGGCTGTTCAGGGTGATGGTTTTATCCTATCTTAACCATTGCTTAAGATCACACTTGTTCTTCAGACTTTGGTTATTATTCTAGCAGCAGTTTATCTGAATGAGCAAATAGCACCACACTCTTTTCCTTCAGCTACAACAGGTTCAGACCCTATTAGTGTCTCCAAATCCTTGAAATTGCTCTTTGGTGGATTCATTGCCTGGTGCTTTCCTGCACACAAATGTAGGGGCTGATGCAGTTGAACAAGGCTTTGGCCTCCGTCCCCAGTGTTCCTGACAGAGAGGCTGAGGTAGCACATAAACCCATCCTCATGCATTTAGATGTCTTCATCAGCAGAGAGCACCGTTTGGGAAAGAGACATTTAAAAATCTCTTTGTTCGGTTTATAGGTTCTTTAAAGCCACTTAGTCATTTGATAGCAGGTTAAAACTAGTCCATACAAGATGAGGCATCAACACAGTCTTTTCCCAAAGCTCCTTATTAGCATTGATTTTTCAGTCAGGAGAAGAGTTGAGTAGTGGAAGATTAAATTAATGATACTGCGGTTGGTATGGTTTGCCGGAAACACCTGGCATCTTGTGTAGGGACCTTGTCACATGGTTTTTCATGAAGATTCAGCAACAAGAACACAAAAAAGGTCATTCCACATTTGGGGTGTTATTTTTACTGTGGTGAAAACTATTTTTACCGCTCTGCCTTTTATTTCAGTAATAGATGGTGGTTGACGTGATATGATCCTCATTATTCAGAACCTTATTTAGATAATTTCCTGGTGATTGTGGCCTTTGAATTCATCTGAGTACTTAGAAATAGTACATTGTTTCTTTCAGAAAAATCCAGTAAAAATGATCATTTTTTTAGTTGGTTGGTTGGTTGGGTTTTTTTTAAAGCCATGTGTGAGTCTTGAAGCACTTCACAGACCAATTCCAGCCCATCACTGGCTGGTCCATACTTACAGGCTGCAAACCACTGATTTAGCAGATATTTGGGGATTGGACTAATGCATCCTATGGGAGGGGGTAAATTATGAAGTGATTCCTTTGAAGGAGCTGGCCTGAAGGTGACCATGGAGGGGTTGTGGTAAGGATCCTGCTCTGTTTAATGACTGTCGGTGTTGTGATTGTGTGCTGAGCTCTGTAGGAGTGGTGGCCTCCCTGGTGAGATGGGACAGTAGCTAAGGAGAATTAGAAGGAAGGAGGGACTGGAAATAACAATGGCATATCCGCTTTTACTGATTTCTTTTGAGACCCCTGGTGGCCTAGTGGTTAGCATGCAGGACTCTCACTGCTGCAACCCGGGTTCGATTCCTCGGTCTCCCGGGCAGATGGAGCTCGTTAGCCCTGTGAGGCCATCCATCTATGAGAAGGTCACTCTAAACAAACCTACGTCCTGAGGACCTCACTGCCATTGTCCAAGCTTGCTTGGCCCCGGCAGATGAACCTTAGGATTAAAGGGTGGGCTCAGTTCAGCGCAGGCTGTGTCTCACCTAAAAAATCCATTGCGCAGGCTTGAAAGGTAAAAGACCTTTCCCCAAATCTTCGTTCGCGAAGACTGGCCATTATTATTATTATTATTCACCTCCAGACTCTCTTTTAGAGGGATTATGCAGGTTTCCAAGCCCAAATTTTGACTTGTGGGAAAAAACATGTTCCAGCTGTAGTTTCTTGGGATGCTAACATGCCAGGCTGGGGTCCTTGAGGGAGATGTAACCCTCTGTCTCTACAGCTTCATTTGCTCTCCCCAAAACCATGTGTTTGAACACTGTAGGAACATCATTTAGTCAACACTGTAGCAGCCAGTTGTTTCATCCTATTTGATGCCATCATTTCATAGATCAGAAGATGACACTGGGTCATTCTGTCCTGACTGAAGTGATTAAGTAGATCTGTGCTATTAACTGCAGTTATCTTCTGAAAATGTCAGACTTCCTGCCAAGATCTTGCCATGAATTAAATAAGCATCTGCTGGCTGAGGATTCAGACTCCAGAGTGGAGGTGATTGTATGTAACTCCGAAATGAAAACCCATGGATCAAACTGCCCCCTTGGACCACCAGATCCTTTCTTGTGCTGCCCCTCAGTGTTGTGGTTTTACAGAGAAAACTCCTGTGCTGAGCAGCTTTGCCCCAGCTTTATGGGTTTTGTCCAGCTGAGATATCATGTAGCTGACAGTTGTTTCTTGGTGGGGGGTGGGAGGGGGAAGGGAGAAGTCCTAAGGAATTTATATATTCTTTTTAAAAGGCAGAACTTTTTCTGTGTATTCACTGTATTAATTCAGTGGCTCCCCCAGACATCTGGCAAGTATTTGGGCTGTGTCTAAGAGATTTTGGAGAAGGAGCCTTGGCACTCCTGTTAAATGCAATAAGGGAAAGCTGAGAGGAGAAGAAATTGCTGCTCTTAGGAGGGAGAACACTTGCCGCATTGCAAAATGGCACAGGGAGCTTTTACTGCAGGCTGAGATGGAATTAACATCCCTGCAGCAGTGTTTTGAACTGCCTCCTGGTTGTCTGGAGGTCGTTCAGGACCTGCCACCCCCCCGCCACGGCAGTGCCGGCCGTTAGCATTCTTCATCCACAAATGGATGCTGGATCACACGTCGGCTCTTTAATAGTTCCCTTTAGGATCTGAGGACATAAAGCATTAGGAAACTTGCAGTGGTGTAATAAAAGCCACTGGGGATGTTTGGTAAGACAAACTATTAGAGGTTTCCTTCTGCATAAGTAGTCTGTGTGTGTATATATATATATGTGTGTGTGTGTTTATACATATATGTTTGCTTTAGGTTAAGTGCAAAGACAGAAAGTCAGAGCTTACCACCATCTCCTAGGTTAGGGCAAGACCTTTGATGCTGCTAACATATGAAAAACAGTCCATGCTGAAATTTGTGTCTTGGGTTTTATTGTTTTCTTAAGATTGCTTTGCAGCCTTATAAGGATTCTGCAGAAGTAAAATGAAGAGTGCCCTTTATATTGACAGTGGGAAGGCAGGACTCCCAGCTTTTATTTCCCTTGGAAGTTTTAATGTTATCTTGCCTGTTACACTAAACTTATCTGAGCTCCAGTTAATTTTGTTGCTGCAACAGGAATTCCCCTTGTGCTGTGAGCTGAAGGAAGCAGGCTGAACTGGTGGAACAGTAGGAGAAGGACGATTTATGTCGTCTGGCCTGTACCTGTGTCCTTGCCTGTCACTGTCCCAGGACATTGGCTATATTTACTTTACTTTTGCTTCCAGTGGAAGGATTAAAAATTGTGGGTGTTAGGAAGAGTGTGTTCACTTGCAGACAGTCAAAGATATGGTATAAGGTCATTGTCATTCAATTTCTGATGTGATTTAATGGCAAGGTTCATCTAGGTTTGCTGGGTTCAACTTCATGTTTGTAAGGGTATCTGCCTGAAGAAAGACCATTTCCTGGAGCACCACTGCAAGAGTACCTCAGTTTTGGAAGAAAGATGGACCGTGGGACCTGAGACAGATGGTAACTCCTCAGGATGGGGATGGTAGATCCTCCAGCCAGCATTGTGCTGAGGGAGCTCATCCACATGAGTCCTGTGGGATTAACCCCTCTCTCCAGGGGAGGATTTTCCATTTGTGAAGGAAATAGTGCTGAGCTGTGCAGGACACATTTCTTTCCTGCTAATTCAGTGCTGTGCCAGGAGAATTGGCCCCTTGTGGGCTGGTGTCAGTGGCTCCAGGCATTTCCCCTCTCAGCATGCTGCAGCCATATGGATGCAAGGACACACAGCTGGCGGTTTTGCTGCAGCTGACTTTTTTCTCTTTAAAGTTTTGATTGCCTGAGATAATACTCAAGCTCCGGAGCAATGTGGCAGTGATGATCCTTTGCTTGTTGGCCGTAAGAATTTATTTGCTTGTTTATCACCCACATTTGTTATACCGAAAGCACAAGGTCAGGACAAAGAAAGATTAAAAAGCCTATTTTATAGGCTCATGTAAATACCAGGGCCATCAGTGGCGTTATCCCAGCAGGATGTTAGACCTCAAATTCTTATATTCTTGTATTTTTGCATAACTTTATTGACGTTCACAGTGAGTGAAAACTGTTGCGTCGCATCCTCAGCTGTTACAAACTGGCACTATGCCACTGAAGTTAAAGGGGGAACAATAATTTACATCAACTGAGGTTTTTGGCATTGTGAAGTGGTGAGGAGGGGACCCAAATGGTTCCCCCACATATAGTGACTGACCCTCTGTGTCCAACTTCTGCATGGCAGTTTTTTCATTTTCTTTCACTACTTGGCAGTTTCAGTCTAATCCCTTTTCCCCACTTCTTCCTGCCAAAAGTGAACTAAAAGAAATGAGTCAGGTCTCCCTTGCTCTGGATGCATCTCAAAAACCTTTGGAAATAATGTTACTGCATTCTAGCAATATTTGGCATGGATTTTTTCCATCCATGGCCTATGGCTACTAATTATGGGCCTTTCAGGCAGTTGCAGAGGTCTGTCAGTGGGAGTCAGGAGTACTAAGCATCTTAAAGCAAGTAATTCATCACAATTTGGGGTGACAGATGCTGTTTTGTGAAATATTACAAAGAACCCCAAAGTTCTGTGGTAGATGGGAGCACCCTTTTTGCATTAGGAGTTTTAACAAAGTAAATATATACATGTGTGCGTGTAATTTCTTAAATTTTTTTTCCCCTTGTCTTTCTCAGTTTTTTCATGTGCATATCATCTCCTCTAAAGTTCCTGGAAAAATGTATTTCTTGACCATGGAATTACTTTTAACCACGTATTTATTTCCTTAAAGACATCCACCTACCAATTATCTTTTGCTGCTTCCTCCCCTCAGTTTTTTTGCTTGCCACAAACAGACAGACTCATTCCCAAACTCTAACATTAGTGATATGCAAGGATAAGTCTGAATTTTGCACAAACTTGGCAGATTATTACTGAATTCTTTGGGAGAAGAAATGGAGAACGTTCCACATAAGCTGAGTGTCCTTTACCTTTCGTGGGCCCAGGTACCACAGTGATGGAGCACAGGTGGGGCTTGAACACATAGGTATGGAGCAGGGAGCTGTACCGGCTAAGATACCAGGATCTACACTTTACCTACAAGGCTGTATTGCACTTCAGCCTAGTGACAAGTTCTCACCTCTTTCATACCAAAACGTGTGCTGTTAAAGGGAAGAGCAAAGAAGACTCATTTATTTCTCTCAAGCTGCTGGTGTCCCACACATGGGACCTCCCAAACTTTGGCAGATGATGGGGAGAGAAGATGCCCTCAGATGAGATCAGGCAGAGGGTGAAGGCAAGGGAAATCTGCTTTACTTCAGCCTCTCTCACCTGGTTGATCTGAGCCAGCACTATTTCAACTGAGGGTTTGAGACTGAAAAGTGTCGGAGCTGGGAGATCTGCAGGTATCTTTGGTACGAAAAAGCTGCAGTTGCTTCTCCAAGCTCAGGTTGATTTGGGACCCACCAGAGTTACAAATATGCTTGGCTTGGTTTGTGTGAAGTAATGAGCTATTTTGCTGCATTCAAATCATGTGCACACCATATGCTGTGGGTGAAGAGAAGGCAAGTTGTGCTGGGTTAAAAGTACAGCCTTTTCACGTGCTCTCTTCCCTTGTCCTGTCCTTTCCCCAAACCAGGAACCCTTTTCACTCTCTTGCCCTTGACCTGAGCTCTGTAGGATACCAGCTAAGGGAACATATTTGCTTTGTATGGTGAATTAATGAGTTCAAATGGTCACTTTACACAGCAGAGATGTGTGGGTATGAAAACCTGTGTCAATGTGAAACATGTGTGTGCCTGTCCAGCGGATGAGGCATCTGATTCATAAGTCAGTGGCAGGGAGGTAAGGAGAGAAGTGAGGGTTTGGTAACAACTGTTGGACTTAAATGGTGCATTTTACTCTGTTTCATCCTAGGTCTCCCAAAAAATCATATTTTTGACTTACATGTTTTCTCTCCAGTGTTGACCAGAGTTTAAAGCATATAGAAGGTCAGTGTGTTCCTGTTTCATGTTATCTTGTGATTCCTGGAGATTCTCTGGGCACACAAGCCATGTCAGGGTCTGCAGAGTACTTGTTTGGGGTAATGAAGGAAGGCTGCAAAAGTTGTCTGAGAGCTGTCTCTCGCCTGCCCCTTTGGGCGCGTTGGTTCCTTGGAGTATATTAATGCTGCAGTGAATAGGACATGAGGAAATTAAAAAACTGTTTATCTGTGCTGGAAGCATTTCTAACAAAGACACATGAATATGTCTTAGGGGAGGACACAGAAGATATTGTCCTGCTTATATCAATTGCCCCTTTAAAAAAGACTCTGACTGAGCTTGCAGTAGCTCTAGACATCAGACAGGGAGTTGTCCTATTGAAGGGAATCTGCATCCCATGAAGAAGCTGCCCACTGCAGGCAGCTCCTGGAGATGGGGTTAACATGGGTCTGAGATCCCAAAATAGTTTTGTAACTGACCCTGTAGTTGGCAGGATCTCCTCTTCCCTTGTGTGATTTCAGGTTAGTTGTTGCAACTGTGGAGGGTGAGGAGAGCCCCAAACCTGGGGTGTTGGCCTTGCCCATGGAACCAGGCTAAGGTACAAAGAGCTGGTCTAGGTCAGAGAGAATATAAGTGAAGAGAAACCTGCCCATTTTACCAGGAGATAGCAATTCAATCCGATATTTTAGAAAGACAGTTTTTGCTCTTGCTCTATCTGCATTAGCAGCCTCTGAGTGTTCCCTTCTGGACTCAGGGAGAGGAAGACCATGCTGAAGCAAACGACATCATGTCTTTTCCCACACCACAAAGATCAAGCAGGTCCTACCATGACTCTGAAGTTCTTGTTTATGCCATACATGATGTTCCCAATCCCTTCAGCACTTGTGGAAGTTTCTGCTCTTCCTCCATAACTAACTCCAACCGGCACAGCTGAGACACCAGCACGATGAATCCTTGGAGCGCAGCCAGCTCTGACTTTTATTTTGCACTTGTGTCACTGATGTCAAGCCTTTGAACAAGGCCTCGGGCCCCCGCTGCAGCAGGGGGCAGACATGTACAAGAAGGGGGCTCTTGTCTTGTGGGGACGCCCAGAGTCACAAGATCTCCAATGAGATGCCAGACTGCAAGTGTTTGTTGTGGTCCAAGCCACAGCTTATTTCCTCCAGTGACGCAAACTTGTGTCATTCCCTCTTGGTGGTGAGCGCGTGTGGAGGGAGGTGCTGACCACCGCAGCATTCCTCTACTCGTACATGCGCATGTGTTTGAGCAAACCCAGAAATGATGGACTTGATTCAAAGATGACTGGGTGGGGTGGTTTGTTCCGTGGGCTGCCGGAGGTCTGAACCGAGAGCAGTTACGCAGGAAATCTCTGGATGGAGATCTGGAAGAAGCGTGGGGTGTGTGGCACCTCACATCGCTGAGACTGGCAGAGGCTGGTCCTTTAACTTCTCGAGATGCAAAGATGCAATCAAGAGCTTCCCAGCAAGAGCTAAACACTTGCTATCGACATCTGTAACAGCTGTGGGAAAGAAATAGCATGCTCTTCATTAGTCTGTGATGATAACAACACTCCTCCTTCCTGGTTTTGCTGTAGGTGTATGCTTTTTAGCCAGGGCAGGACTATGTGTGAGAGCAGCAGCTGTTGACTTGCATCTTCTCACTGAATGCTAGGGGTGGAAAATGCACATGCATTGGACATGAAAATGGATTTATTGTTTCCAAAATATTCTGTAGAACTTATTATTTTCCAGGGGACACTGATCAATCCCTTCCTATTCCTGATATTGCATGGCTCCTTGAAAGCATCACTCTGTTCCTGTAAATCACAGCAATTCCCACTGAGCAGGTGTAACAGTCTGTACAGAAACCCTTTCTGTTTTGAAATGAAAAAGCCCTTTTTCTCTGTAGAAAACAAAACTTTAGTACATGTAAATTCTTCTAAAGGAAGTCGATTTCTTTTCCTTTTCTTTTTTTTTTTTTCTTTACATGTAATAGAAACTTGCCCAGTATTTTTCTGGTTTATAATGAAGATTTCTAGATGCTACAACAGTAATGAGATTGCTCTGGTTTTACTGTGTTGTTTTGTAGACAAGTGCACACAAAATGAAGGTCTGACTTGATATCCTCAGCAAGACATGGGACAAGTTCAAAAGCCCGTACCCAAGTTAAAATATTTGGCTGAGATATTTGGCCCTGTCACCTGCAGCTGTGAGGCTTCTGTGCAGTGTGTCTCCAAAATGCTGAAGGGGATGTGACTGTGTCTTAAGCAGCTTTTTCAATAGGAATCTTTGCTCTTATATTTGTGGGAGAGTATTATTCTAGAGAGCCAAAGCACCATATGCTTTCATTTGCCCTTATATGAATTGCAAAATATAAAGAGGATTACATAATGTTATATAAATATTTTTCTTCCCTGACTGATAGATTTCCCCCTACAAACACTTTAAAATATTGGGGTTTTATTTCTTTAAGTCTCAGATCTGCTTCTCGAAATAATTTTTTTCCTATAATTCCTAAAGGTTGTAAAAAAAATAGATTCTCCGCTATTATAGATTAATTAAATTACAGAACAGACTAGATTGTTACTGCAGGTGCAGAAAGCTTTTCTCTGCCTTCCTAACTTCTCCATTCTTATTATCTGGCATGAAAAATTTCCTACAATTGACCTACCAGCTTTCCAGCAGTTATGGCCAGTCATTCTTCTTAGTGAAAATCAGCCAATCCTTTTTTAACATGGAATTAATGAAGTGATGAAAATTTACATCAGCAAAGGATTTATCACAGTATTTTACACACAGACTTACTACTGAATTCAAAGTATTTATAGTTCCATAAATACCAAGCATTATTGATAATCCAAGGCTTGAAGTCTTAATTCTGTCACTTTACAGTTAAACTGGTAGAGAATAAGCATGAAAGAGAGATATTTTCCCCTCTTTAGTTCGAAATATGCTTACTTTGTTTCTCTAGTAAGGAGAAATAATTACATGAGCAAAAATTGTGATCATGCTAATTGGTGATCTAAGAAATCTAAGGGGTTTCCACAGTAGGTTTCCATTGTGTGCAGTGAAAAGGTATTCTGGTATCCCTAAAGCTTTCCTCTTCTCTCTTTGCATCTGCTACACAGAGTAGTCAGGTCTCAAATGCCAATATCCACAGGGCCAAATGGGCCAATGAACCCTCCTCTTCTTCCTCACTGACCCTGAAGTCTTTATTTCGCTTTAACGAGCGGAAGTCAGAGGTAATTCACATGGCCTGACACCTGAGTGTTTGCTATAGTTTAAATTAGACCTTGAAGAACCTGTGCAGTCCTTGTGAACCTACTCAGGAAATCCTGAAATAACATTCCTAAAATATATATACTCAGCAATTACTTATTTTGTCAATTGGATGGGTGGGTGCCGTTGCATGTTGGTATGGCAAACTTTTCCTAGTTCTTTTCTGGTGTGTTTAATAATCCACACCTGGATTTGTGCTCATGCCATTGGATGTAGGCAGTGTCTGTGTAAAGTAAACACTGGAAGAGAGGGAGAAGGTGCAGGCTGGCAGTGAGATAAAGACTGGATGCAACCTGTACTCTTATTAAGCCAGATCAGGAGACAGTGACTGCTTCTGCATTAATAAGCAAGGCCAACTCCCAAATGTCATGACTAAACTCTTCTTGTCTTCTGCCAAGCAAAGAGGGCATATCTAAGCAGTCCTGAAACATACTGTTCCCCGAACATGCCCAAGTGTTGCCCATGGGGAAGATGGTTGGCAGAGGTAAAACCACGTCAGGGAGCCCACTAGCACCTCCATGGTGAGGGCTGCTGTGGTTCAGTGCTCAAACCTCTTCCCTGAGTAGTGTTCATTTGCCAGTATGGGTGTAAGGTTGCCAACCATGAACATGGATTTTGGGCAGAAGGCAGGACTGTTGGGCATTGCAATCATTCCGAATTGGTGCCTATGTTCAAGTGCTTGCTTAAGGAAGAACATATTTAGATTTTATGACGTGTTTTTGTGTCCCTGGGAAGTCTTTACTCCAGGTCCAGACATAGACTATTTCTTGGTTCTAGAATGATGCTGATACAATACACAAATGTGCAATAACATAAAAGGACGAAGTCTCTAATATTCAGAAGAAAACCAGAAAGAGTTGAGCTTTTTATTTTTGCTTTGGACTAGTGGTTTAAGAGACAGAAAGACTGAGAACTGATGAACTTTGTTTTGCTGTATCAAACTCTTCCTCCCTGAAACAGATACAAAAGCTGCTTCTACTTCAACAGGTAACTGGAATGGATATCAGAGTGAAACTGCTTATTGTAGCCTGTTTCCCAAACCCACATCCTGGCTCCTGAATTTGTAGACCCACATTCAATTGGAAAGTTACTATTCATCATTATTTCATAGGAAAATGGGAGATGGGATAGCTTTTTCATTTGTTTTTTACATTTTCAGTTACCTAGGAGCAAAAGTAAGAACCTACATATCTGTTCAAAAGGGCTGCTGTTAACCTCCCTCGGAGAAGCACTCCTGATGCTGGGTGTTTGCTCTGTGTGTGTGCAAACCCCCCAGTGTAAACGGTAGAAATGACAGATTTGAGAGAAAAGCAACTAGATCTCTAATAAAGGTGGGTGTTGACTGCTGGCTTCAGCCCAAAGCCGCATCCTTTCGGTGCTCCTCTGTTCTCTTAGCACCTAGATCTGACCTTGATCTGAACTTAGCATGACTGCCCTGTGCTAGGAATTGCCTTTCTGTTCTCTCTAAATGCCAGATGTTCCTTATTTTTAATTCTTTGCTGCCATGAAATAACTCAGAACTAAGTATCTTGTTTGTTTTCCTTTACCTTGAATTCTTCAGCTTCCTTGGCCATGCCCCAAGCCTTGTTTGGCTCATGTGGGGCTTATCAGCCCACCTCACTGGTGACAATGCTTGGTGACACGGTGATTTGTGTTGATGGTGGTTGGGCTCTGAGGCAAGTGTGGTGAAGGGTACTGGAGCTAATTTACACAAACAGCACTTGGAGTGTGATGTGTCCTTTGAAATACACTCTGCATCCATAGAAAACACCCACTTGCCTTCTCTCTAAGGCACTCTAAGAAACTAGAAACTCCTCTTTTTTGGCAAAGATGAGAAACTCCTGCTGGCACCAGAGAGATCAAAATGAACAAGATGGAGTTTGTTGGATCAGATGGGAATGAGTGTCTGTTGACTGCCATAAAGAGACAGTGGGAGGGCCTGGAAAGAAATTTCCCTCCTCTTGTGTTTGTCAGTGGAGGAAAAACAGGCATGAACAAAAGCCTGGATCAGGAGCCCAGCTTGGGCCAAATTAGGGTAAGGGTTGAGCTCAGATCTAGATTGTTCTCGCTGGAGTTTGGCTGCCAGTGGTGGATATCTCCCAAGATCCAATGGCTGCACAAGCCTTTGCAATCTTGGCTGGAGATCTGGAGAAGATTGTTGAGCTTCATGCTGAAGAAACAGACCCTTTTCTGAAGGGGAGTGTATAGAAAGCATTTTCTGGATTCGTAGACATGGGTTTAGAGGAGTAAGGTAAGAGAATGTTGTAATTCAGGGACCAGTTTGGAGAGTAACAAGTGATGCAAATGGTCCAGGAAAAAGCTTAGACTGGAAATGAAAACGTTAATTTCTTTCAGAAAAAGCTGCTCTAGGAGAGATTCCTAGAGGAGCAGTTAGCTCGTGAGCAGATTTTCCCAGAGGAGGCTGTTGCTTCCTCGCTATTACTGCCTTCTGCAGATTTTTAACCAAAAGCCTTTGTGGAAGTGTTGTGCCAGTGCAGACAGCTGTGACAGCAGTAGATGACTATCATTACCCAGTGGAGACACAGTCATGTTGGGACAGAGCCTAGACAATCAACAAGGACCATGCAGACAGGAGGTATCCTCCAGCAAAGTCACCAGCAGTACATAAAAAATGAGGTTGTGAAGGGACAGTGTTTGCTTTCTGAGTCCATTTGCTGCTGAGAGGCCCGTGCACAAACTCAGATATCCTGGAGTGCACTGCTGAGCACAATTTTGTTGGCTTTTCTGTGTAGCCCAAGACCTACACACTTTGCTAAGTTTTTGTCCTTCAGAGTTACCTCTTTTTTTCTTATCCTTGCTTCACTTTTTTCTGGGTCAGAAATAACAAAAGCTGTTGACAGTCCTGTCAATGTGGTGAAGCTCTGAAGACCATGGGCATCTGGGGCAACAAGACTGGGTTGCATTCATTTCATGCTGTAGGTATCAGCAGTGTAATCTCCTCCCTCTCTAACACACACTTACCTGTTTGGTTTTACATTTCTTCAGCATCACTTTGGGTTAAATATGTTTGCATGTGCCTGGTGCATGCAGTTTCCCCAGCTCTCTGCTTTGTTTGATCTGCTTGCTAAATACATTTTTTGGCATCTTTGCAGTGCTTTCATTAAAAATTTTCCAAAAACTCCATGGCACAATCATTGAAAAGACTGTTCATGAAGTTGGGATCTAAAGCCCCTTTAAGTGGGCAAGAACTCTCCTGTGAAGAGATTTTCTGACTCTATGACTAACTGTGTTTTAATTTATTTTTTTTGGCCAGTTGATGCAGTCCTATCATGGAATCAAGTGGTTGAAATGTGCCAGTCTTGCTGTGTTTGAATGCTGTAGGATGTGCTGGGAATCTTGGCATAGAGATACATTTTCTTTTCACCCCTGATTTGTCTTGATGCCCAACTTAAATAAGCAATAATCATCCAGAAAAAGGGAAGGGGAGAGGAAAAGGGAAAAATATGGAATGGAAGGGGAAAAGGAAAGAGTAGAGGAAAGGAAAGATAAAAAATGTTAAAAAGAAATGGGATTTTTTTTCCTCTGACTTCTTATTTGCAATAGTTGCTGCTATCCTGGAACACGTGGAAACTTACTGAGAAAATCCTTTCTATAAGAATTAATGTTTGTTATTTTTATATTGGGGTAGCGCTGTGAAAAATGCTTCTGGATACTGAGGGAAGAGAGGATGATGTGGGAATGCACCTATTTGCAGCGTGAAGTAATTTGGAGTGTTACAGGGGATGCCTGATCTTGACTGTGCAGGGTCTCATGCAAGTTCCCACTGCCTCACTTTCTCCTTGTTCCTCAAATAAAAGCAATCATTCTGCCTATGAATGTGTGTGATTAGAGGTGAGTATTTAGCAGCATTAATTCATGGTCTTTGTGAGAGCTCCTTCATTCCTTACCCCACCCCAGAGCGTTGAAAGCTTCTCTCTGCCAAAATAAAATAAATTGCAGGTCTGGCCCCTAACGATTCCTCGTCCGGGAAGCCAGGGATGCAAGTGATTTATCTCCCAATGATTAAACCTGCAGAAAAAAAAAGGGCGAATTGCCTGAATGAAACTACTGCCCATGCATTATTCAGCCCCCCGTGGGGAGATCTGCAGGAGGACAGGCAGAGGCCAGCATTTGCCATGGCTCTCGGGTGGGTTCCTCCGGGATGGGCATTCCATGCCAGTCCCCATCCCGTCCCCCTGGGGCTGTAGATGGCAGCAAAGGCTGCGGGATGGGAAGGCACAGTCAGAGCTGGCTTCATGGGCTCCCGCGGAGGCAGTGGGTGCATGCACGATGGCTTGAGCTGTGCATGGCAGTGGGAAGGGGAAGGGTGCTCACTCCACTGTTAGGGCTGAGAAGAAGACATTGGAGGGGATCTGTCCTGTAGACAAGAGTGTGACAGGAGGGGAGAGGAGAGCCCTCTGCATTGGTGTGTGTTTGGCTGCCCTGTCCAGACTGTCCAAATCCCACCCGTGCTTTGCTGCTGTCAGTCTCTCTCTGGACCCGTGTCCGAGGCTGGTGCTGCATGCAGTGGCCAGAGGGCTCTGCTTCCTCCCCAGGTGCAAAGGGACCTGTCCACTGCTCAGGAACCTGTCCACTGCTCAGGAGGGGGCAGTGGAGGAGGCACATCAGATCACGTGTCTTGCTGCTGTGTTTTGGTGGTTACTAAGCAACATTTTTCCCCCCAGTTTCAATTATAGTGCCCAACTGGATCTGCAGATATTAAAGTTTTGGGTTTGGATGGAAGTTATGGATTCTCCCCTGACCTGCCTCTGTAGTGTCTCAACCTCTGTGGCTGCTTGACCCTTGTCTTCTCAGTCAGACAAAGAGCCAATGGGTGGGTGCTCTGGAGTGAACTCTCTGATATTTGCTCCTAGAAATGATGGGGTTCCTAATGGAGCTGGGGCTAATGATTGGTGTGTCACATCTGGCATGTGAGGCTGCACAAGACTTCAATGCCCATCCTGGTCTAGGGGCAAACTCTGCTGGCTCTCCTGACCAGTGGGGCAGTTTTGGTGCATTAACCCCATACTAACCCTTCCCTTCAGGGTAACCAAGCTGGGAGACACCTGATGGTTTAAACACGGTGTTGAGAGATACAAGTACAGGGGAATACATCCGAATCTCTTAAGTGAACTCAGGTGTTGGCCTTTTAGCCTGACCCTGACCATAATGTCCCTGGCACTGCTGGAGAGAAGAGAAAATATACCCACACAACTGCTACTTTACAAACTCTTTCCTGAGCTCTCAGTTGCAATGCCCTAGAAAACTGATCAGAGGGCCACATGTGTATTTGATAATATGAAAAGCTGTATTTTCCTCTTGGACAGTCCAATGAAAGATCCACATTCAGTCTTCAGCAAAATCACCTTATATCTTTTCCTTTAGACTCCTTCTGGCTTGGAATGATATAAGACTAGGGCAGGGGGTGTGCACAGCTGCTGGGGAGAGAGAGGCTCCAGTGCTATTCACTGAAGTAACGTTACTTGGCAGGCTAAAAATCTGAGTGCAAGCCACCTTTTAACTGTGCCAAGTGGCTATTTTGAGTCTGGGAAATAGGCAATACCTCTAGGGTGCTAAAAGTTCATGAACTTTATTTATTTTCATTGTAATACATAATAGAGAAACCAATGCCCTTTGCTCCAGTAAGATGTAAGCAAGCATTGAAAAGTAGAAGGCTGATATCTCCCCACAGTGAAATTCCTCTTCTACTTCCTGATCTCAAAGTATGGGAAAGGGTTTTGGCCAGTGAACAGGATCAGGAAGAGGTTTTCATCCCAGAACAGTAACAAAAAATGGCTGACTGTGGGTGAATGAGCAATGGCAGTGCTGTAGGAAGTAGGTTGGCATCTCTGTACCAGGGATGGATGGGAATCCCAAATGGCTGTTCCAGTGCAATGTGTAGCCTCATCCCCTGTGAATCAGACCTGCTTCATACTCAAATTTCCCTGGGGCAACCCTTAAATGGCATAGCATGTCACCGAGATTCACGCAGTTACAAAAGTCAGCCTGGCTGAACATTGGCAAGGAGCACTCTGGGGTCTGTCATTGCAACCCTTCTGTAACAGCTTGGGGACTTGCATGACAGGGTCGGGTGTTGGTCTCACTTACATCAATATCTGTCTAAACTTACTGGAATTTGTTGAACTGGGGGTCATGTGAGGGCTGGTGAAACTGGATGGATGCAATTGTAATGTGAGAACAAAAAGAAATGGTGTTGCACCCATCGACTCTGCTCCATGAATAATAGAGATTCCTTGTTTACAGCATGTGGGACAGTTTTTTAATTATCTCAATGTTTGCTGGCATTTTTCCTTCTTTTCGTCCCATCTTTTAAAGCAGTATGTTTAAAAACAAGGTTCTAGTAGATGGAGTGAATCCATGGAGCCCTCATGCCCATTCCTGGAGTACAGACCTCCACCAACAGTGACCTTCAAGAGACATTCCCCAGGGAGATCACCTTTCCCATCTCCATGCCCAAGGGTGCCATGGGATTTTTGTTCATTTGCTCAAAGGGCCTTTGAAGGACACGGTGAGGGCTCAGGCAGAGCTAACAAACGATCCCTCCTGCTCCAGGTTGCCCTCCTGGCAGCCTGGGGGCCATGTGGCTTTAATTAATCAGTCCACTCACATAGGGATGCTGACACAAATGGCACCTGCTGTCGTCCTCTCCCACGTAAATGCTGGTGATAAATGGCATGGGGTGTGCTGGCCAGTGATTCCAGTTGGCTGAGCAGAGATGGATGCTTGTGTCCCTCTCTGTGATGGAGGAGTTAATCATGATGGAGAGTGAACATATAGAGCAAGTGTCTCCAGCCTGCTCTTCCAAGGAGGGTGCTGTGGTCCAGTTTGCAGAGAGCCTTTACCAGTGGTTTAGAAAGGCACGTAAGGTACCATCTTCTTCCTTGTTAGCCAACAGGTGGGTTTGGTGCAGGTTAGTCACATTTTACAGAATGTTTTAGGTACCTGTGTATGGGAGACTGGTAGCTGCTGCTCATCCTTAGCCCCTCCTGGATGCAATGTACTGTGAGTACCTCTCCCAGCAGAAATGTCCTGGCTGGTGCCACCAAGAGAGCAGCTCTACTCCAGCCCATGGGAGGCAGATGCACTGCTTCTGCCATGCCTGTGTCTGCCAGACAGGACTTCAAGATGCGACAAAGTTCCCCAGAAGAAACAGGCACTAGGTATTTCTTCAGGTCCTGCTGATCCAAACAGTTTTCATGGCCCTTTTGGTACAATCAGGGCAGTCTGGAAAATCTCCAGTCTCTCTCTCAGACCTGGCCTATCAGATCCAAAGATCACAAATGACTTCCACCGAGGGAATCATTGGAGCCTTCTCCAGCAGCCAAGGAGAGCACTTTTAGCATCTACAGTGTTCTGTTGACTATGCTACGTGACAGAAAAGTTGATATTTGTGTTGTTATTGACTTCTCCAGGATGATTTCAGCAACCCCTACTAAGGATCATATTCTTGAAGCAACTCTACAGTTATTAAGAGTAATCTTTATAAATGATGCTATGCCTCTGCATAATCTCATCCAATCAATCTTACTGTATCAGCTATGATTTTTTTAATAGAGGAGTTGGTGCGGAGTTCCTTGTTTTTTTACTGAAAGAAGACTCTGAAAAGCCTTCCAAGCACCAGCTTTTTTTCAGTGTGTGCTGAGCAGTGTGATTTAAGACAGAAAATACATGTTTCTGTCTTGAGTTTTTGACAGTGCAATTTGAATGTGAAGAAGTGTCCGGTCCTTTGTCCTCTGTCAGCTCATTGTACAGGTCTGTGTGTCAGTGCACCATATGGGGACATTACCCAGACTGGGGTCACCAGGGCGACCTTTACTCATCGCTCTGCCACTGAGCTGGACATGCAGGGAACCGGAGATGCTGTCTGCATGCCAAATGAGATCAATGTTCCCAGTCTTCCCTCTTCTCTGCTTTGGGACCCATTGATCACTGTCACTGAGTGTCTGCTGGATCTCCCCTGAAATAGAGCTTTTCTCTGTTGCTTGCTGTCCAGATTCCATAAAGGGCTAAAAACTCCTTCTGACTTCAGTGATATTTGGATATTTTTCTTTGAAAAAAGAGAAAATAAAACATTATTAACTCTGCTCCAAATCCCCTGAAGAATTAGAAATAATATCAGGAAAAAAAGGTGGGGTTGACTCAAGAACAAGTCACGCTGCTCTAGGGAGGCAGGGTATGATTTGCAATGCAGTTGCTGTGAGAAAGTGGAGGATCGTGTTCCTCAGCCAGCATGTTAGTCCACATCCATGAACCAGCTTGGTTCTCCTGGTGTCTTCTCAGACTACAGCTTCTGGCTGCTGTCCAAGATGGGACACAATATCTTGCCTTGGATTAAATGTTCCTCATCCCCCTATCCATGTGAAATAGAGAAAGCTCTTTCTATCCTCCTATTGCTCCAAGCTAGAAGTTGTTGAAACTGAGAGCGCTGCATGTGGGCTGCCCAGAATCTTACTGTTGACTTCTTTTGTACCAATGAGAGTAGAAGGAAATTTTGAGGTATATGGGGATGTACACTCCAGGGCATTCAAGAGCTTTGTTACAATGACCCCAAATTGCTCAGGTTTCCATTCTTTTTTACAACACTGGACTGCTGATCCTCCTGGAGAACTGCTCCTGGTTGATGCTGGTGTCCATAAGTGCAGAGATGTCTCTGCCATCTCACAGGTGACCCCTGAGCAAGCTGACACAAAGGATTAGAATTTGATGGATATCTCTTTATTTCCAACCTGCACTAACCCTTTCAGGCAGTGGTCAAATTTTCTCATGGAAAGTGGAATGAGATGGTGGGGTTTGCTCACCTTTCAGTGATCACACGTGTTTTCACTCTAGGGTACAACAGTCCTGTAGAGCTACATTAGCAGCATTGCTTGTATTCAATCTCTTCAACAGAGACCTTGATGTGTCTTGATTGTGGAAATTGATCTCCTTCACCCACTGTGGTGTTTCTGGGGGCAGAAATTAAATGCAGTTTTGTTGCACCAGTTTTGTGGGTAATCAACATTCTTTGTTAATTATGTGGGGGAAAAGTTAAAGGTGCGTTTGTTCCTTAAATAGCTGAGCTTCATTTTCTAGAGAGATCTCAAAACACCTAAAAAACCAAGTGTGACATGTGCAACTTGTACATGAGTACTTAAAAAAAGTGTGTAAATTCATATTGCACAATAGTATAACTAGATTTTCCCAGGGTATTCCCTGTGCCTTTAGTTCCCACAAAATACGTTCTATTTTTTTCCTTTTGGATCACTTCTAAAATGTGAGCCCACTGTAAAAAACTTATTAAAATAACATTTATGCTGGAGGAAAGATAATTTAGTACTCTATCACACTAAGAATTTTGTTCAGGCACTGCCACCAAGGCCTGCTTAATGAACAGATGAAAAATTCTTAGAAGAGGGAGAAAGTTTGGATAATTGAAATAATTTGAGCAGATTCTTCCCTTGGTCAATATGGCCATGAATCATAGTGAGAGGAGAGGCACTGACAAGACTTCTTTTCATAGAGTGCTTATTGACTGCTCAGGTGTCACTTCTTTAAGCTCTTTCTTGTTCCTTCCAGGAATGTGATGGATGCTTTGGAGGTCAGAAAAAATGAAGAAATCAAGAACTGGCACAGTGCTGCCTTTGATATCACCTCCTGAGCTATGTACGACATGGGAGTGACACATGACTATAGAAACATTACTGGCTTAAACTGGAACACTTACAAGTTCCTGGATTTCACCTTTTTGTGCAAATCCTTGTGGCTACATCAACTTTCAACCAATGAACTATCTGTGTTTTACTTCAAGGAGACTCAGTTTTTGTATTCCTCCATTTTAGGTTCACTATTTGAGACACTTAGGTTTTATTTCCCTGGAATTATTTAAAGACTGGTTGCACAGGGCTTTGAGCAACCTAATCTAGTGGAAGATGTTCCTGTCCACGGCAGGGAGGTAGAACTAAATGACCTTTAAAAGTCCCCCCCCAAAAAACCCCAAACCATAATTCCATGATTTTCAGTGAGTCCAAGCATCCACAGGTTGTTACTGCTTAGTCATGTACTTTTATCCAAATCCCCCTTTACAGCACTTTCTCCCCAGCTTCAAACTTTGGTAGAACTGTGATTTGGCACTGTTTGTTCAAAACCTACTATAAATATACAGCTACTCCCTTGGTTTCTCCCCAGTATTTTTACTTTATTATGTTTCCCAGACACATACATTTTAAAATCCCTTGTCACGTTACTATCAGACACAGGGGGAAGCGCAGACTACTGCGTTAAATCACACAGCAGCAATGAGCCAAGCAATACTCAGTGGTGCATGGATTTGCCAATTAAGAGTGCATCCTACTTGCACAGTCTGGATGATTTTCTCCTTCAGAGGGGTCTAATTGTTTGCTTGCAATTATTTGGTGAGTCTAATGAGGCCGAAAAGAGGTCGGATCACCTGTAAATATCTTAGAAGTGTGGAACCAGACGTGATTCCATGTCTGTAAAATGTAATGTTCCAAAGACTTTAAAGTAAACCAAAACAATTTCCCTGGAGTCCTGACTCTGCAGACTGAATATAAAAACATTTATCTCCTAGTCTACATAACCTTTGGGACCCTGGAAAGAAACTGTCTGCCAGAATCAAGGACTTTGTTGCATTCAGTCTGTCACTTGTCAAACCCAATGCTTCCATTTCTGAATAGATACTAATATGCTGATATTTCTGTTCATCATGACCCGACTGTGGACTTCACTGCTAGAAAAAAACCCCACAGGGCTAATGATGCTTTTTTACTTGGGCCACAGGTGGTTTCTTGCTGATGTTTGTGCAAAATTTCCACTGATTTTCCCAGATGAAGTACTGTGAATGTGTTTATTAGTCATAGTAAACTGTACTTTATACAACACTGAGGTTACAAAGATTGTGGCTTTCTATGATATGTCCTGAGAAGTGTTCCTATCCCAGAGAGTTGAGGGAACATATATGAACCTTAATCTTGTTTTAAATGAAGCCTTCTTTCACCTTTGGAAAGTTGTGATGACCTGAGCTGGAGCATAAGCATAGTTGAGTTTGTCCCTTTAAAGATTACTTTTTAGTATTGCTTCATTATTATATTATTAGTAATTTTTTATAGTATTGTTATTACTTTGTTAGTTTGTTTTAGGCATGGAATGAATACCTTTAAGCGTAAAATACCTTTAAGATCACTAGTCCAACTGTTAACACTGCCAAGTTCACCACTAAACCATGTCCCTAAATGCCAGATCTGCACATCTTTTAAATCCCTTCAGGGATGGTGAGTGAATTACTGCCCCTCGGAGCCTGTTCCTATGTTTGATAACACTGTGGGTGAAGAAATTTTTCCTAATATCCAATCTAAACAATTCTGGTGCAACCTGAGGCTGTTTCCTCTGGTTCTGATGCTTGTTGCCTGGGAGAAGAGATCGATCCCCTACCTCACTACAACCTCCTTTCAGGTGGTTGTAACATTATAAGGTCTCCCCTCAGCCTCCTTTTCTCCAGGCTAAACAATCCCAGCTCCCTCAGGTGATCTTCATGAGACTTGTGCGCCAGACCCTCTTCCCCAGCTCCATTGCCCTTCTCTGGACACACTCCAGCACCTCAATGTCTTTCTTGAAGTGAGGGGCCCAAAACTGAGCACAGGACTTGAGGTATGGCGTCGCCAGTGCCGAGTGAAGAGGGACAATCACTGCCCTGGTCCTTCTGGTCACACTATCACACTATTCCTGATACAAGCCAGGAAGCCATTGGTTTTCATGGGCACCTGGGCACATGCTGGCTCATGTTCCACCAGTAGCTCTGCAGCCATACTGCCCGCCGCCTGTGGCACTGCAGAGGTTGTTGTGGCCCAAGTGCAGGACCTGGCATTTGGCCTTTTTGAATCTCATACCATTGGCCTTGGCCTGTTGATCCAGCCTGTCCAGATCCTTCTGCAGAGCACTCCCACCCACCCAACTTGGTGTTGTCTGTAAACTGACTGAGTCTGCCCTCAATCCCCTCATCCAGATCGTTGATAAAGATATTAGATATAATTACCCTCAATACTAAGCCCTGGAGAACACCATGTGTGACCAGCCACCGAGTGGATTTAACTCCATTCACCACCACTCTCTGGGCCTGACAATCCAGCCAGATTTTATGCAACAAAGAGTGCACCTTTCCAAGCTATGGGAAGCCAGTTTCTCCAGGAGAATGCTATGGAAAATGGTGTCAAAGGCTTTAGTAAAGTCCAGGTAGACATGTCCAGCCTTTCTCTCATCCTCCAAGCTGGTCACCTTGTTATAGAAGGAGAACAGGTTGGTCAAGCTGGACCTGCCTTTCATAACCCCATGCTGGTTGGATCTGATCCCCTGGTTGTCCTGAATGATGACACTCAAGGTCATCTGCTCCATAACCTTCTCAGGCACCAAGGTTAGGCTGACAGAACTGTAGTTCCCTGGATCCTCCTTCCAGCCCTTCTTGATGACCTCCAGTCAACTGGGGCCTCCCCAGTTAGCCAGGACTGCTGGTAAATGATGGAGAGTTGCTTGGTGAGCTCTTCCACTGGCTCCCCCAGTACCCTCAGGTGGATCCCCTCTGGCCCCATAGACTTGTGTGTGTCTAAGTGCTATAGCAGGTCACTGACCATTTCCTTTGGATTATGGGGGATTCATTCTTCTCCCTGTCCCTGTCTTCCATCTCAGGTGGCTGGGTACCCCAAGAAAAACTGATATTACTCTTAAAAACTGAGGCAAAGAAGGTGTTAAGTACCTCAGCCTTATCCTTTGTCACTGTGTTTCCCCCCTCATTCAATAAAGGATGGAGGTTCTTTTTCACCCTCTTTTTATTGTTAATGTATTTATAGAAACATTTTTGTAGTCTTGTGTGCTAGTAGACAGATTAAGTTCTAATTGGGCTTTAACCCTTCTAATTTTCTCCCTGCATAACCTCATGACATCCTTGTAGTTCTCCTGAGATGCCTTCCCTTCTTCCAAAGGTCATAAACTCTCTATTTTTCCTAAGTTCCAGACAAAACTATCTGTTAAGTCTGGCCGGTCTTCCCTGCTGGCTCATCTTTTGGCACACGGGGTTGACCTACTCCTGCTCCTGTAAAATTTCCTTCTTGAAAAACTTCCGGCCTTCCTGGACTCCTTTACTGTTCAGGAGTGCCTCCCAAGAGACTCTGTCAGTCACTAAAATGTAGGTTACTGACTGTCTTTGCTCCAGAAAGCTCCTAAACAGGAAAATGCATGAGAAGATAATATTAGCAACTCTAGTTTTCAGAAAGGTCTAAGCACAAGCTTACACATTAACATATGTATAACACAAAACACACATATATTCTCCAGGGCTAATCACCAGTACCAGATTCAAGAGGTGCCAGGTTTTTTTTTTCAAAGTTTCCTGAAAAAGTTCACACTGACTTCCCATAAAATCCATAATGTCCAGCTAGAGTGTACTTTTCGTTTGGATAACCATTTTTTTAAAATACCTTTGAATTTTGGCTTTAAGCAGTTTTCCTAATTTCTTGTTGTGTATTTCAGTTGGGACCGACACGGGAATCCAAATTCCCACAGTCTCATTCTATTTCCTTACAACTTCTCATCCTGCCTTTACTTTACAGAGATACAAAATAGAGGCACTTGTACCCATTCAGTATCCTTCTTGAAGCTCCATGGAACTATGTTGCACAAAGTTTGTAGAGTTCCTGGAAGATTCCCAGTTGATAAAGCGTGGCACTGGAGCTGACATCTTTTTTTTCTTTCCTCCACTTTCTTTTTTTTTTTTAAGAGTTATAAATCTTCTTGCCAATGTTCCATCCTCCTGTGGCTTGGTCGTTGGTCTGCTCCACATCAATGTGTTCATTATATAATATGCTGATGTGGAAATTGCCGGAAATTATTGCTTCCTATTACATAACTGTTGCTGCGTATCTGATGTGTTTTCTGGTGCTCAGGGGAGTGGTGGCTCTAATTGCTGTTACACTTTTTGCAGATCCTTGACTGTATACCATCATTAGTTTTAAGTAGTTGCACAATATGATTTTATTGGAATGTCCCATGTTTTTCTTCAGATGTATTTACGGGTTCCTTTGTTGTTGACGTGTTTTGTTTTGTTTTTTTTCGTTTTAACAGGTGTGCTGCAAGTTGTGGAGGTCTAGATCCCTGCATTGCATGGGGATCTCAGAAAATGGTGTCAATCAGCTTAAATCAAGCATACCTAAGGCTCAAACATGCAACAGAGATGTGGCAATCAAACTCACAGAGCGTAGGGACTGGGCTGATGTAGCTCTCCACAACCCTCAGAGCATAAGCTTTTGACCTGATGATGAGGTCAAGTCTTTTATCTTAAACTTTGATAAAGACCATTAAAGGTGCATTATACTTTCACATACCTGAAGACAAGCACTCATCTGGACAGTGTCCACCATTCAGCTGATCAGTGATAACCAATGAAGCCACCGTTTCTCAACTGTGTGCACCAAGTCCTTGGTGATATTAATACCAGATAGGGCTACTGGCTTCTGTGAAGTGGTGAAACCCCAAGGCTGTCACAGTGGTAGCCCGTGTTCCCTCTTTTAATGTGCTGCAGAATGATTATACAGCAGCATCAGACTAAACTGTGCCAGTGGAAAGGATGACAGTTTCACATTTCAGCAAACTGGAATCAAAGTTATGTGGATGGATTTGAGTTAGTTCTGAAGTCTCAAACCAACAGTGTAAGTAATGAACCCAACCAGAGTATATGCTATAAACTCTTGTGTCACAGCTCATAGCATGTCATCCAGCAAACACTGAATCAATCAAACATGCCATACAACTGGGGCATATAATTTTGGGAAGACAGTCACAATGGAATCAAAGTGTTCAGAGTCAAATAATATGCTGCATCTATACAAATATAACTTGTAGACTTTCAGTAACACACAAGAAAATTAATTTTGCAGATTAAGAACTTTTAAGTGCTTCTGGGATGTGTTGGATATTAATGACTATTCCTAGTTAAAAAGTAAGATCCTTTTTAACAGCTGTTTTTTAAAAATATTTAGAGAGGACAAAGTTGGTCTGCCCCACATGACATTATGTAAGGTAAGACACCAGTGCTACCTTCTGCTACGGGTTTGTATCCTGTTGCCTTGTCCAGCCCTGACTGCTCATTGAGAAGATGCAACTGGGTCCCTATTGACCATGTGTTTTGCAGTCCAAGTTTGTTCAGCAAAGTCAACATATTTAGTCTGAGACCTGTATGCTTGGACACATCACAGTGCAAAGAGCTTTGTGATGCTTCCAGTGGCTCTGCTGGGTGGTGTGAGTTGTTATAGCAGGTAGACAGAGAGGGGAGCACAAGATTCAGGATAGGCCAGGAGATCAGGTTTCAATAACTCATTTATCACAGTGCTATCAGATTTCCTAGTGAAAATTATAGACTTGAGATCAATGTTAGAAAGTGTTTATGCTTTCTGACTGCTGTTGGAAACACCACTGCTGGTATTGATGACACAAATTACTTTTTTGTGTTTAATATAAAATCCACGTAGACAGAAGAGATACCGTTATTTCTGTTTCTTCTAGTGAGACACAATTTAAACTGAATCATATTATAGAATTTGGAACATCTTTAAATTAAGAATCCACTTCCCATGCTGCTGAGAATCTGTCTCGCACACTAAGATCATGAGATCATGGAATATATCCAGGTTGGAAAGGACCTCAGAAAATTTTTTGCCCAACCTCCTACTCAAAGAAGGGTCAGCTGTGAGATTGGAGCTTCATCCCATCGGGCTTTCAAATCCTCTAAGAATGGAGAGAGCATAACCTCTCTGAGTAGCCTGTTCTAATACTTGTATGTCCTCATTATGATCTCTTATTGTCTTTTGAAAAGTGTATTTCAAGGGTGTAATGCTGCTTGCTTTCCTCAGACAAGCCAGTCTTGACACTGCATTGGCACTAATCACCTGAAAAAGGTGAACAGATTCCTCAGGCTTTAGGTAAGGGACAGAAGTGTTTGGAGAAAGCAGGAATAAATTTTGAGCACCTAAAGGCCCATAGTCAAAGGAAATCAGGAATCTTAGGATGAGGAATTAAGAAGATGTCTGAGAACATGCTAAAATGGGTTTTGTTAGAACTAAGTGGCAGTTTTTCTTAATTTTTTTTTAAATGTTCATAATTAAAAAAAAAAAATCAGATTTTTTAAAGTGCTCTGTAACGTACTTTACCTTCCATTTTTGCAAGCATTACAGGACTATGAGATTGAGTTGTAGTTAGGGAGGGTTAACATGTGGTTAATGTGTGAGGTCAGGTGATTCCTGTATTTGCTAGTGACTGTGACCAAGGAGCTGGGATCATTGATAATGATGTCATCAGATATGTCTGTATAAGGAGTATTGAAGTAAGTTAGTACCCCAAGCCCTTTGCAAGTGTAAGGAAGATCATTCTCTCAGGAGGCTATGATTAGGGAATCTTATCAGAGTATTAAATGTTCTTTTTGACTTGGTGTTCCATCAATTTTCCCAGAGCCCCTCAATTTCCATCAGTGTATTACTTGACCAAGTTATTAGTTTTGCAAAATGGGTGGTCAGAGGGTGATACATATACCCCCATACATACCCTGAGGGACAGAGATGGTGCTGCTAATTATTCAGGTGGGATTACCTATAGAAATCTTGCCTTGAATAATAATATTTTGTGTCTACTCTTTCTTAATTTGGATTGGATAATTTGTTCCTTCAGTGATAATTAGCTAGATAAAGACTGTTTGTTTACTGTTCTGAAATAAAAATGCTTCTAATAGCAAGTAATAATACTCCATACACGAATTATCAAGTCTGATGACTACAGTGCACAGGACTTCATTTAGAACTACTTTAAATTTATGCCCATATAAACCTCACGATGGTGATGGCATAGTTTATGGGTTAGCACTTGATACCTGACTGAATATAGAGTAGTACCTTATTCCAGAGGATGCACTGTTCCCTTCAGTCAGACGTGAATGAGCTGCAATGTCATGTAAAGTCATGTCTTAACAGCTGCTTGTCAGTGTGAATAAGGGCCTTATCATCTTGATGTTGTTTTTCCTCTATTTAAAAAATTTAGTTGTAAAGGGAGATGTTCTGCTTTGGGTTAACAAAAAGAGTTTGGCTCTTGGTCTAAGTATTGTCTGCTGCCTGATGCAGAGAGGGAAGCACCGTGAGCAGTAGAACTTAAAAAATCTAGTTTCTTATGTACTTGTCTATTGGTGGATGAGAGGTACCATTTATATGGATTCTTTGTATCCAAAATAAATTTCTGCACATTGACCTGTCATTAATAAGCATCGTTCCCCTACTCAGCTGCTGCTATCCAGAAAAACTCTGCAGCATCTCCAAGGTTGCCGTTCCTTTGCCACATTCCGTTGATATGCATTGACATCTTCAAGCTATTGGTGAAGGATTGTCTGACTGAAGATATGATTATCGTAAGCCCTATACATTTAAGGAGCCTAGTTAGAAAGAAATATAAACTTTGGGATTAGATTTTCCTAACCAAGTGTCTTAGACCCTTTCAGCTGTAATGTCTGGTGAATGACTGACATAACACCTGCTACAGCTGTTCCTGATTTAAACCACAAGGAATATTAGTTGGTTTAAAAGAAATACAAGCCTTTTTGTTCTACAAACAGAAAACTTGGAAGTAGATATTGGATTAGTGACACAAAACTACAGACTGGAAAAGGCCTTGGATTAGACTATGGGTCTCCTGCTCTAACTTGTCTGTTCCCTGCTGCTGAAGCCCCAGTGGCAGTGCTAGCACAAACATGGGTGTCGTGCTCTGATAAGAGTCATTCTGACCACAGGCATTGAGACCACATTTGGCATCTCCTTCCCACTAAATGCACAAGATACCCTGTGCACAAAGTTCAGTATAACTCCTGTGGGAAGTATTGGTGCAGAGTCCAGTATTAGTTTTTCAAGCTGGATATTGATGGATCTTTTCTATGTCAATTAATGAAATGCTGAACAACAGGGGAAAGAGTTTTCAAGGGACAAAAACACTCATAAAACTAATTGCCAGGATATTATAATGCTCATGACTTCATCAACTAACCAGCAAATGCCTTTTCTTTGATTTTATGCTTGACCTTCGAATGGCAGAGTTTTAGTTTCAGAGTGCACCAACACTTCTCTAACAACAGAAATGTAATCATTGGCTGGACTGAGATTTTGGTCACTGTGCAAATGGTTTAAGCGTTTTGTTTACCTGCAGTTCGCAATTTGTCGAGATTGGAATGACTCAAACATGCAAAGTTTTTCTGCAATAAAATAAGGAATTAAAGCAATTGAGAGGCTCCTGTGGAATCTTTATGACTATTCTTGTTCTTATAGAGGCTGTCCTTTAAGATTTAACTGTATTTTTTATAGCCTACAAAGTGTGAAATTTAAGTATTGAACACAAGCTACTTAAACTGTAGGAGAATCACAGCACAAGCAGGTCTGGAGTCAAAAGGAAAAATGAACTGGAAATACTCATAAATATATTAAACATGCATTGGGAAGTAGATGAGGCTTGTTTCACCTATATAATCTACTTACAGAGATTTGGTCATGTGTGTATATGTTAATACGTCTGCATTTCTACTGATACAGCCATTCTTGAACAGAAAAACAATTCTCCACTGATTGCTAGGGCTATGCTCGTGTTTTTTGCAGATGGACTATTGGATGAGGAGTCAGAAATGAGAGAGAGAATTGAATGAGGTTGTTTATCACTTGCTGCAGAGATGTGGCTTACTGGAGACCGGAAGGACCAGTTCAACTCCATACTCTTCATTTTGGGTGAAGGTGAATCTCGCTGATTACCCCAAGGCTGCCTAATCAATTTCCTAGTTTCTCCGTTAGCCTCCATTGTGATCCTAAATGTATTTTGATTTTGTTAGGACTGTCTCAGGGATTGAACAGGTGTTGAATACAGTGTGTTTCAAAAAAAAAACACCCTGCCATCATCAAGTCTGAAAAATCCTACAGCTTTGAGCCATGTCACTCACGGGGCTTATTGTGTGTCTGTCTGAACTGAGAGTGTTTCGTGTCCGAATTCCTGCTCACAATCATTTGTTTAGGACCTCACACAGAGACCTCACTTAAACTCTGCAGTTGCCACACTGATTTGGTGCAACAGTTTCGGATATCTGATTTTTCTTTTTTTCTTTTTTTTTTTTTTTTCAGTATTCCATCCATTGGAACTTGATTGCATCCTTTTAGCACTTTTCTTCTGGCAATTACATGGTATGATTTTACAATTTTTTCAGTTTTGTCACTCTGTTGGAGACTGGCTGGGCTTTTTCTCTTTTATGAACAGGGGCCTTATATTTAAAAAAGACATTCAAATGAAGTAGATAAAATAAACTATAGTATACAGCCCAACAAAATTAACTCTTCCTTCAGTAAAACTGTATTTTCTTCAGCTTTGCCATAAGGAATTTCCCAATTTTGTGAACAATGTGGAATTTGTTAGTCCCTACTTAAGTCCAGTGTAGCTATGACTCACCATATCACATTCATAGTTAAATGCTATAAGAAGATGTGCTCATTGTTGTGTCTATCAGAAAGCACTCTGGAACGTTTCCCCATCTTTCTCACAATATCCCTAAAGTATTTTGCAATAGGTAGGATAATGTTTCTTCAATCATGGAAAAAAATTAATGAAAATAGACCATCAGTTTTTTTCCACAGTGCTACAAACCTGCTTGGGAGCAGACCAAGGGAGCCTTTGACAGATATTTAGAATGCATGTTTCATATATTCATGACATAATTTTGGTTTGAATTCTGGTAAGGATTTTTTTTTAAAGAGTATTTGTGAATAAGTTCACAAATAGGAATTTTCTTTTAGAGTTTTCAACCTAGTACCTGATGAGGGCAGGATTTGTATGACAAGTGTTTCTTATCACACCAAAATGTTTGAGTTCCTTTAATCCCATTTAAAAATCTAAAGAATGAAGAGTCTTCAGCCAACCCATTATAGTGGGTTTTGGGAAAGTGATGATCCAATAGCAGCAAGGCATATGCAACCATATGTAGATATTCACACTGATGCTTGAATAAACAGGCATTGGGACTGCACAGTTATTGGGAGGGTTACAGGAACCAGTTATGGGGGCAAAAAACACTGCTGTGATGAGAAAGGACTAGCCATTGAGATTGGCACACGAATATTTGGAGAGCACAGCCTCATACAGACTTATGAAACGGGGTACTCTAGATTTTAATCAAGTGTCTCCTTGGTTTGAACTCATTCCTGGTATGATGTATTTGAAATCTTGGGATTTTGAAATCAAGTGGATGGAAATTGTTGCTTTTAGAACTATGTAGTGAGGATGCAAGAAGATGTGAAGTTGAAAGGTGATTTTGAGAAGGAATACTGCTGAAACCTGGCTGACTTCCGCCTGGTCTGTAGTATTAAGCTCAGCTGTTATGAAACCATCCTCTGTATAGACCTATTTGTGCCACTAGCCAGGAGTATTTTGGCACTTTAATTCATGCTGGCCACAGGTGGTGTTGTGGTGCAGCAGAGAGACATGGGACCCCATGGGATCACGTCTGCCTGTCTGCTGGGGTGTTGACTTTCTCTCCACTCTGCCAAAATACCCATGTGGGAAAGTGTACCCTCACTCAGATCTTGAGGGGTCAAACAGGGAGCAATGCTTGGACTCAGACCTTTTGAGGAGACCAGTTTAGGCAGCAAATACCCAAACAGGTTATTGGTAGAACAGAGGAGAGTTGACTTCAGATGAAGAGAAAAATAATGGTGAGCTTCTCAGGGTAGGTTGGCAGAGTAACCTTCTCCAAGGCTGACCTGCAGCAGAACTGTCTGTGTTATTCCTATGTCCTGCTTGTTTCCACTCTGCTAGACAGCTCAGAGGCCTCAACCCTGTCTGTCTGTGCAGTCTTTGGATGTAAGCCTGATCTTCAACTCAGCCTGTCTGCCAGCACACTCTCCCTTCTCCCTGCTCTCTCCTGCCTTGTCTTTATTCCTTATACCCTGTGACTTTGCAGCTCATTAGACACAAAATATCAGCTCAACTTGACACTCTGGGAACTGCGATTTACATTTTTTTTCAGTTGATTTCTCTGCTGCTTCTCCTGGGTTTCCAATGAAGTGGAGGGTTATAGACACTTTGACCATCTGAATGGTTGGTAATGACCTCGGACTGAGGAGTACCCGAAACAAACTCCCTGAATTATGAAGCTTAGGTAATAAGCAGAGCAAGGGTCACCCAGACACAGGCATATTTTTCCCCCTACTGCCTCAGGGTTAAGAGTGGGTAATTGGTATTTCCAGTTTGGCTTCTTTCTCATTTTGTGTCATCCCATCACGACATGCCAGGATGCATTACATTAAATGGCATCAAATAGTTGGGGAGTGTGACACTATACATTATCTGACATGTCACCTCACACCCTGTCATAACACAGTGTACTCAAAGATCAGTGGGGACCAAAAATTCATTTGTCTGATTCCATTTTACCAGTCAACCAAAAGGGAGGCAAGTGTATTAATTATTTGCATGGTCGTTTGCGTCCAGGGCTGGTGGGAAGAGGATGGGGTATGATGGTAGAAGGACAAATTCTATGCAGAAGGACAATTTTTATGCTTCAGAAAAATTTTACATCTACTCTCCATGTATATAAGTGGTAGTCAGCAGGGTGTGACAGCGAAGGTTGAGTCTCTAAAACTTGAGGCATCATGCAAAATTAACAGAAAAATAATGAGATATTTGAAGGAGTTCTGGTTCCTCAGCATGAGAGGGCACTGGAATGTGAATTAAGTATCTGCTCTGCAAGAAAGAGTGATTACAAAAGCCTGAATTGCAAGGATTTCTAAAAAAATTCTTTGTTGGCAACTCATCTTTTCGTGTGCTTCAGAAAATTTGGTTCAATGGGCATAAAGTATCTGATTAATGAACCTTCAATGGATTTAGCTTGGCTGCTTTGGGACATGTGTTACTTGTTTTTAAGGTCTAAAATCTGAGCAGAAGACAACAAGTGTTGGTGTCAGTTATACCCATATATGATCTAATGTGTTTGTTAATATTCTCAGAAAGGTTGTCTTATGGCATGAGACTCTGGCCAGGTGAGAACAAAAGGTGAGAACACCCAATTTGGACACCTGAAAAGAAAAAATTTCCATTTCTAACTGATTTGCTAAACTAGAGATCAGTCTGGACTCTTCCTGACTTCTTGATGTGCTTTTTGTGAGTAATTGTGACCAGAAGTTTGGAGCCCCAAACTGAGATTTTTATGAATAAACGAACAGAGGTTCTTTGCACTCATCGAGCAGATGAATGTCACAGCAGCTTGGAAAGTGTTACTTTATAAGCTACAGGTGTCACATGAACTCACAGACATAGTGTATGACTAAAAGAAGCAGTTAATCATCTCAGTGAGTGAATTTAAATTGAAATACAGGAATATGTGCTGCAAAGAGTGAGAGCAATGTTTAGCTTTATGATTGCTTTTAAAGAGGAAGAGGCTGAATTGCGGAGCACATCACAGGAATTTGTGCCTTAGCCTTGCTGTAGAAGGTGTTGCTGGTAACTTGCACTGTGAGCAAACCACTGGTGGTGTCTTGTATCTCTGGCTGTGGAATTAAGCTTCTCTAGTGCATGAGTGAACTCTGTTCTCCATGTTACTCTTGTTCTGTAATGTTTTAGCATTAGTTTTAAGGCACTCCTTGAAACGGCTTGTACAGGATGGTGTAAGTAGCAAGCAATGTGAGCACTGGAGTAACACAAAGCTGTGTCCAATGCCAGGGTATTTGCTTCTGGCCCACATTTCCCCATGCTTCTCAGACCAGTATGTCTGAGACTTGTAGATGAAGGTTCACATCAGTTCTTCTGCTGTGAATACCCCCATCTGCAGAGAAGAGTACACACTAAACATCTGCACAGGCAGCTCAGTTTTTTTGTGGTAGGAAACTGCATTCCCCTCCTTTGGCTGCAGATATTCTTGGCAATGTCCCAGGTTTGTGGAGTGGGATGGTGGAGAGACCATAGTTTGCCTCTGGGAAACAGGATGGGAAGGCATTGCTGATTCCAATGATGAGTCTGCAGCAGGGAAATGGATTTCACACACAGGCATCCTTCAGGGAAATATCCTCAAAGGCTTTCAGCTTAATGACTTGGATCCATGCAGGCTGTGCAGCGGAGAGATGCGTGAGATCAGAATGTCAGCGAACAGTGTATCCTCATCCTGTACAACCTGTGTTAAAGTATATGGGAATGTCAAATTCCTTTTTAGTAGGTGACGGTTCCAGATGAGGCTTTTATTTTGGAGATGAGCGTTGGAGCCATGGTAGACAAATACAAAACCCCCAAAGACCAGATCTGTTCACACAAACTTCGGATAAAGGACATTTTTGAGTAGAACTCATCATTGCTTGTAATTAGACTATGCTTTCATCCCCAAACAAGACCAAAAAAAAGTACCCCAAAACATCCTTAGGATGAAGTCATCCTGTTCCTGAGTTCATAAAGCAAGTCACACCTAATGGCAGATATGCTGTGCAGGGTATTCTCGGCTGTTTCAGGAAGAGAGCTTTCCACTTGGTGAAACTTGCTTTGGTCCAGATGTGGTATATTATTAAAAGGAAGAAAGGAAATTAGTAGGTTTTATCAACCACGATATTAAGTCAGTATGGACAAAAGGAAAATTATTTCTACCTTCCCAAAGAAGATTCTATGCAAACAAATGCAGAAAGTGGGAGTGAATTCTAGGAAAGGGGAGTATTTTGTACAGAACATGACTTATGCCTCTCTTGTGGCTCAGACCACAGTACAACAGGGCTGCAATCTTTAATACAAACTCTTATAGGCATGGTAAAGGAGAGAGTGGGAAGGAGTAAGGCATGGGAACTTCATGATTCATAGACTTAGAAAATGTCAGAGGAGAGGAAAAGATTAAATGTGAGTTGAAGGAAGAGAATAAAGAAGAAAGTACACTTGGAGCTTTAAGGTGTGAGTTTGAGTGACACTCCTGATGGTTGCCTGTGCTCTTTCAGGTTGCAGTGGGAGAATGTATCTGCAAAAGCAGGCAAAGGGCTAGGATTATGATTGGAATGTGTTCTGTAGAATTTGTACAGATGACATATCCAAGTGCTGCAAAAAAATAACTGCAGAGAGCATCAGGAAGACAGAGATTTAGGCTACCGCATTTCAGTAGTTCAAGTGAAGTGTCTCATTTAGGAGCACAGCAACTTTAGACCCCTTCAATAACCAATAAAGGTAGGGAAGGATACAGGTCTCACAGAAGATAAGCATCCTTCTTCATGCTCTTAGCTCCTGTTTGCTCTGGTACAAAGCCAAGGTAAGTCAATAAAGCGGATTTCAATAACCTTACTGTCACATCCATTGAAAATTGCCTTCTGAAGTCAGAAGTATGGATGTAATTCAGTCCACCTAACATGGCCATCTGCACATTTAGTGCCCACATGTCATCAATAGAGCAAGATAGGCATGACCCTAAGGCAGCTCTGCTGGGTTGGATGAGTTACGCTAAAATGAATATTTTTCCTTTGACTACATAGAGCCCAGACAAATAGCTTAGACTAGATAAACAGCAGAAGATGGATGAAAAAAAGGCTGTACTAGAAGTTATGATATGATGTTCTGCTCAGGACTAGTCCATATCATAAACAAAAGGCATGGTTTCCTAAAGAGCCGCTTAACAGATGACATCTCACTTTGCTGGCCTCTGACTGGTGTGGCGGATGTGGAGAATGGAGTAAGAAAACGTGTCTTACTCATGGCAGAGAACTAGCCAGGCTTGATTCAGATGAATCTCTGGTCCACATGTCTAAAAGCGATTTGAAAATGTGGGGGTTTGATTTTCAAAGAAGCTTTCTCACAAGTGGCAGGACTGATTCCAGGAACAGTGCTGTGGTGGCAGGGTGTGGAGAAGACAATGTGGTTCCCCCTGCTTGCCTCATTGTTGTTTTGATTATGCAACATTCCCCACTCTGCCCACAATGCTTGGGTCACTGCACCATAACTTGTGAACTGTTTTCCCCCTTGGCCACATTTTATTGCTGTTATCCCTCAAGACCGTCAATATCTAATTGAATGTGTGTTTTGTTGTATGCTCAATGAATTCCATGTGTTCATCTCCTAGAAGCAACTTGACAACAATTAAGACAGGAAAAATTGCAAAAATAATGAGGACTTCTTTTTAGGGAAAAGTAATTGAAGTGATACAAGCCCAAATCCTGAGTGATGCTGAGTTGTACTGTCCCTGACTTGGCTTGAACAGAAGGTGCTAGAGGTTCCAGCAGGGTTTGCTATGGAAACATATGAAAATGCCCAGGAAAATCTTCATTTATCATCTAATGCCATGTTGATTCACTAAAATGCAGATACAGGTTTAACCTCTCTGTCTGTTGCTAAATTCAGAAGATTAGAAAGGTATGGTTAAAAGAACTTTATTTATGTAAAAAATATAACAATAAAAAATAAAACACATAGGATACCCTGATCAAAAAATGCACAAAACCATGTAACTGCTAGACCAGGTCGAGAAAAGGATGTGACATTTGCACCAGCCACCTTTCACAAAATATCAGATTTCTATAGTCTGGGATGTTATGTTGTGTTGTTGTTGGTCTTGTTTGATCACTGACCAACTGACAATACAAAAGAATAAATACCCACTCATACCCACACACAGAGAAAAAACAAACAAATAAAGAGACCAGGCAGGGGAAGCAATAACTTGAGAGCTGGTTAGGGACAGAATATATTTTGCCCTGAAGAAGAATCAGTTTCTTGTGTAAGGGATGAGAAACTATCAAATTTACTGTTTCTCTCAATTTCTTAATTAATCATGACCGTACATAAGCATTTAATGCCTTTCTTCTCGCTCTGTTCATTTCCTCTAATAGACATTTTTCCTAACAGTGTGTGGCTCATTAAGCACTCAACAGCCTATTGCATGATGTTAACCCAGTGCTATCTGACTGTGGGCTTTGTGTAGATTTCCAGTTTATCATATTTTTCTCCTATATCCACTCTGCTCGGTGACTGTGCTCAGTGTAGTAGCTGTGGTGATAGCCCATTCATTCACATCGTGTTGAAGGGCTGACTATAAAATTCTTCTTTCTTTCCCCCCTCCTTTTCTTGCAACTCAATGCCTCCTCTTGCTCTTTGATTCTGGCTGCATTCTTCTGGGATTAAGGGTTTTCTGTTTCCTAGAAGGAATAAAATATGGCTATTTGAGCCAGAGGAGTAGGAAATCTCTCCGTAAACTCCTTAATGGGGGTTTTTATGGGATATATTTTCACCTCATTTAGTTTTTATTTCAGTGTGGCTCTTTCATCAGGCTCAGCATCTGAAGGAAATGACAATTTTATGGGAAGGCAAGATGGAATCATTGGATTAAAAGAAGATATGACAACAGAACTCAGAGAATAGAAAGGTTTGGAAGGAATAAAGGCCTAATAGGTGGCTCACTGAAGTCAAAATAAAAAGGTTTTTTTGGATGGAGAGATTCCTGAGACATTCTACATGATAACCAGGAGGCTGTATATGATGGTCCATATAAGTGGGCAGGTTAGCTTTCTTTACAGGTTTTGAAATCAGGAAAAAGGCTTTGGTCTCAAGGGCCCTGGTCATCCCCATATCAAGATGAATACTTCCTTCAGCCAGGTCATGGCATTACGGAAGATACCTGGCCTTTCAGATATCATGAGATTTGCAAATCTACCACTTCCCTTGGTAAGTTGTGATTATTTTAACTCATTATTAATATATATAAAACGTATATTTTATCTTACCTGGGTGATTTCAAGTTCTAGCTGTTCAGACATTGCATACCTTTTATCTGCTAAATTGAGTAACTTATTATTGTCAGAAATATTTTCCAGTCCCCAAATACAGACTGTTAAGTCATTGCCTCTCAGATTTTTCTAAGAGAAGTTAAAGAGGTTGAGCTTCATATGTCTTTTGTTTTAAGGCAGAATTTCCAGACATAGAATCATTGCTGTAGCCTTTTTCTGATCCCTTTCCAGTATTTCAGCTACCTCCTTGGACTGTGCATGTTATTTGAGTAATGGAGTCACCAGCACTGTATGCAGAGGTAATAACACTCCATTTTGGCACAACATGCTCTTTGTATATCCAAGCATTGTATCTTCTGTTTTACAGGATAGTATACAGGGTTTTTTGGAATACCTACTTCTCAATATGTTCTTAGAGTGACTGTCTGAGATGAAGAAATAGTGTGTTTCACTGCTGAGTAACGTTCAGAATAACGCAGTTTACCAAGCTTTGAGGACAATTGACCCATTCCCATTATTGTTTATTGTTCTTCAAGTGTTTGTGTCCTCTGAAAACTTCACCATCCTGGCTAAAGATGTTGAATAACATTTGACAAAAGGAGATCTCTGAAGGACCACAGAAAATACCCCCCTTTGATGATGATTTCCTATTAACAATTGCTTTTTAGGACTATAACTCTGGAACAGACCTCCTGGGCCATTGAATCTAATCCTCAGCTGTTTCAAGTAACCACATCATACAGTTACTATTAGAAATCTAGTTTAATTTTAATCCATTTAATATGTGCTGCATTGGTTTTTATATAGTGCTGCTTTTGTAATCTGAATGCCATGTGATAGTAAATCATTAAGTCATTATTTTATTTCTAGTAATGACAAAAACCAGCTGAACTGTTTTTTATATATTGCAACTTCAGTCTAGAAACAATGAACCCCCAAAAAAAAGAGCCTGAGGTTTTTCTTCTTTACTAATTTCAAATGAAATGTTTTTAAAAATTAAAATAACAACCAAGATGACGCCAATAATGCACTGAGACGTGATGCTGAAAAAATAACATATGGGATGTTTTTAGTAGGAGAGTTCAAAGTTCCAAATGGATTTTTTCCTAAGGATGTTGATTCATAAGAATGGGAATATTAGATGACAGAGTTAATTGCCTTCTCCAGTACTTCCTTTCTCCCCTGTCCCAAAGGTTGCTCCTTTCCTTTGTCTGGAAGCTGAATCGCATGTGGAGTGACTTTTGTACTACAACCATTTGCATCTGCTCTGTGAAAATCACCCAGGTTGTAGATGATGGTTTGGAAACTGCATCACACACAGTTTGACTGTATCCTCTGCAGTGCCACAGTCTCCAGGAAACGGAACAGGCAGTTGGGGGAAGTGCCTCCTCTAATTGTCCCTGTTTAACCTTCCAGTTGCCACGAGTGAACAGCCCCAGGGCCAGGCTTCTGCTGGTCTGGTGATGCTCAAGAAGGCCAGGCAGTCTCTGACACAGTGTCCTGCAGAAATGACAATCTGAACAGATGAGTATGAGATGGCCAACGTCACCTATTGCGGAGTTCAGTGACAGCCTATTGCACGTAGCTCCTCATGGTACTGACGATGTGCTTCCTCCTCTGTATTTGATACCCATCAGTGATCAAACAAGATACCTTTGTGTGTTTTGGGAGGAAGGAATACAGTACTTAAGCCGGATGCCTGTGTGTTCTGAGGATTTTGCCACATAACTTCCTTTCAGTTTGGTAACTGGGAACTAGATGGAGCTTATTTGCTTACAGAGATATACTTTAATTTTTGTCGAAGTGGATTTAGGTAACATGTATATCCTTCTGTCATCCAGCCAGCAACTGAGCCTCACAGAGCCACTTACTCACTCTCCCCTGGTGGGATGGAGAGATAACTGGAAGAGTAAAATGTAGAAAACTCGTAGGTTGAGATAAAAACAGTTTGAAGGCAAAACAAAGGCCATGCATTCCAGCAAAGCAAAACAAGGAATAGATTCACCACCTCCCATGGACAGGGAGGTATTCAGCACCTCCAGGGAAGTAGGGCTCCATCATGTGTAGCGGTGACTTAGGAAGACAAGTGCTATCACTCCAAATGTGCCCCCCTTCCTTCTTTTTCCACAACTTTATAGGCTGAGCATGGTGCCTTATGGTCTGGGATATCCCTTGGGACAGTTGGGTTCAGCTGTCCCAGCTGAGACCCCTCCCAACTCCTTGTGCACTCCCAGCCTCCTCACTGGTGAGGTAGGGTGAGGAGCAGAAAAGGCCTTGACCCTGTGTAAGCTCTGCTCAGTAGTAAGGAAAACATCCCTACGTTATCAACACTGTTTCCAGCACAAATCCAAAACACAGCCCCTTACCATTTACTTTGAAGAAAATTAACTCTACCCCAGCCAAAACCAGCACATCTTCTTAAATGTTGGAGACTGAGCATTTCTGAGCTCATCTTTAGAGATGGGGATGGGAGAAGAGTGGGAAAAATCTTTGGAATGTTTTCAACATTGCAGTAGTGTCAAATTTACCCCGGTTTCCAAACTGACCACAACACTGCTGCCAAGGTTTGAATGATTTTTCTTCATATCTGAAGGAAATATAGTTCTGGCCTATTTACATGTTACAATGAGCCAATTACTGCTTTTGGTTGTTTTGGGCTGTATTTCCCTGTGAGATTATGAGTTTCTGTTCTGAGCAAAATTTGTTGGCACAAGGCCTTTGGCAATGTGCCACAGCATTGAATCTGAACTGAAACCCATTTTTGTGTGAACCTGAGTGAATGACCCTTCCTGGATCTCAGATATATACTCAACCTCATTTATTTAGTGAATTATACTTCTGAAAACCAGCCCACAGTGTTCAAGACTTCCCTGTCTCACTGTTATATCACTCATGCTTACTTGAGATGCTTTCATGTCAGTGATGTGTCCAAACAAAGAACAGGGGTTAAAAGCTTCAGAAGGAGTTATTCCTCCTGCTCAGTAACCTCAAAAATATCAATCTTGCTACTTCCACAAGTGTATTTCATAAGGGACCTGTTCAGGTTGGGTGTCAGAGCGGAAAACAATTGGGTAAGTGACTGAGGGGAGCCATTCCCAGCACAGCTGAGATTGGCAGGATGAAGGCACTGGTGTGATGGTGTGGGACTAGAGCCAACAGAGCATAATTGTAGTCTCAGAACTTTTCCCCTTCTATTAGATGGAGCTGTTGATGGTCCTGGTAGACAGCTTTAACAGAGGCTACTTAGGCAGAATTCAGGACCTGAAAGATCTTTGTCATCTGTAAAGACTGTGCTCAAGCAGTTTAAAAAAATCAGCTGGTTTCTATATCTGTATATTCACCAGCTGCATTTTACTTGAATTCTGCTGGATGGAAGGACTCTCCCATTTTGTCAGTGTTCCAAAATGTGAATGTTTCAGGGAATTTAATTTTATTTTAGATTTTTCTCCTTGCTCTGTCCAAGGGGGCATGCAGTCTTTCCTATTGATTGCTTAGGAAGCCATCTAGCTCTGGCTTTTTAAGCCCTCTGATGTGGCCAAATGCTTAATTTCTAGGCATCACAATATCCAGACTGAAGACAGTTAAGGCACTTTATTGTCCATAGCTTCTCTTATGTCTTAGTTCCCATCTCAGCATTGGGCCCATCCTCCCTGGCAAGGATGGAGTGAGAATAAATACATTAAAAGGGGTGAAGAGCTCAATTATTATGGTAATAGGATTCCTATAAATACCTAAGATATATATGTATATTTGGATTTTAGCAGAACCTAACTTACAACTTCAGTTTAAAAAAAACCTACCAGAACCCCCATATAAATTCCATCTGTGAATATTTAATCAGATGCTATGTGGGTGGAAAAGTATGTTTCATTGCTATTGTGATTGCTTTCTTTCTTTAGCTTTTCATGAGTAATAAATGTGAAGAATGTCCCAATGTTTTTATGCTCTCCCAGTCAGTAATATTTTCTCTGAACCTGTATGCGAATGTTTAATTCATTAAATGGTATCATGCAACTTTATGGTGAAATCATAAATCTTTCTGTTGCATTGCTTATTGGAAAATCTTCAATCCCAAGCAAAGCCCTAGCACTATAGCTTGCTTCCCTTGATTATGTCTTTTGGTGGCTGCTTCCCACTTTTTCTTAGGTTTTCTCCCTCTGTTTCCAAATTCTCAATTCTACTTAACAATAGTGAATCCCACTGGTTTGAGAAGAGGACTTGTTTACAAGTGCAAATAGCTGACAAAAAGGAAGATACAGTTTGTCCTGCCTTTTACTACATAGGGCTTTTGTGCTCTGCACTGCTCAGATTTTCAGGGTGAATATCAGTACAGAGGTGCTGGAATAATTCACTGTGGGCATGAGACACCTGTGATGGTACTTGAGGCTAAAAAATCCCCAAAGCATTCTTTTTACTTTCTTGTTAGTCATTTCCAGTGTTACCAAAACTGTGCAGGATTGTGTGCCATGTGCAATATCATACACTGCCATCCTTCTCCACATCATGCTTTGCTTTTCCTTTACTCATGATCATGAATAATCCTATAGGGCCTTAAGGAAATATCTCTGGAGACCTGGAGGTGGTTATCACTAGTCTGAAGAGCTCCTAGGAAAGCAGTTGGATAGCAAAAACACAGGCTGCTTAAATCTCTGCAGAAAAGTCCAGCATGCAGCCTGCACAACCTACCAGAGGGATACAAGTTTTGACTATGATTGTGGACCAAATAACTATCCAGACTGATGACAAATGAGCTGCCATTTCTAGACTTCTGTGACCATACTTTTTGCCAGAATCTCAATGAAATGGAGTCAAAGCCAGTATGCCTGTGAACAGAACCCCAAGGGAGAGATGAAGATGCTCCTGCTTGTGGCTTTTTGCAGCTGCTTATCTGCAAGACCATCAGCCCACGCAGCTGTGAGACAGGCAGGGCAAGTGACCCAATGCTTGACTGTTCCACACTCTCTTGGAAACTACCTTTGAATCCTCCTTCCTGAGCTACACCATACATGCTGTGGTCACAGTGGAGCTTGTGGGGCAGTTATTATTACTGAAGACTTGTTGGTGGATCTTTGATGAATTCTTACTGGTCCAACATCTGCACCACAGAAACTGCCAAGGCAATTGAAGATAGTTGGCAGCTTCTTGGCAGTGTCAGCAGAAACACTCAAAAGAAGAGATTAATCCTTAACTCCAAAGCTGGCTCAGAGGCCCATAAGTTATATAAAAATTGCTCTTCTCCTGCTACATCTACGGCTCGTGGCTGCTACTACCTTGGATCTCTTCTGTCCCTGTGCTCTGTTTTCCAGAGCAGTCAGCAGTAAAGTTTCAATCCAGTGAGATATGAGGCCACCATTATGGCACCATTGAGCGTAATTGTACCACTCACGTCTGTGCCTAAAAGCAGCTTTTCTAAGTGCCTGGGTACTGCTAAGAGCCATAGGATACAACAGTGATTAGGCGTTTAAATGCACAGAATAAGAAAACCCTATTCTTTAAAACTCACACATAACCTTATGCATAATTTTTTTAAATCAAATAAGCTCCTTTATTTAAGGTGGGCAAATGCTCAAGTGCACTGCTCTTTTTTTTTTTCTTTTTCGTTTCGTCTTTAAAGTCTCCTGTATTTTAAGAGAATGATTACATTTGCATCAAGGAATGTCCTCTATACAAAGAGTGGGATTCCAGTATATTTTCAGGAAAGTGAACCGTGCAATTGTCTTGCAGGACCAGTGCAGGCGCCAGAACGAGGAGGTGTGGTAAAGTGGAATGCGTGATTGATTTCTTTTCTATTCCAGAGCTGGATGAAATGCTTGACACAGCTGTTAGCTTACACTGCTTACAAGAACGAGGAATCAATCTCACCAGATGTTGTTCATTTCCTCTGTTGTTGTGTGGCCAGCTCTGTTGTACAGAGGATGCGGGGGGTGGAGAGGAGGGAGGGAAAAGAAAAGGGAGAAAATCTCAGTCTAAATTACACAAGAGAGCCCAGTGTGGGAATTCAGTGTAAACGAGGAACACAGGAATGAGCCATGACTGAGAAAGTGGAAGCTGGAGAGACAGACAGAGCCTACTCATTCGAGAATCTAATTAATTCGCTGGGGAGCACGACTGAGTCCTGTCCCCTGTGGGACAGTACATGACCATCTTATGAGTTCTCCTGAAAGCTATTGTTTTCAATTACAAGATGCAGGAGGTACACGGGGAGGCTTTGGTAGCAGATGATTCAAGGCCACATCTGCCAGCTGCATCATGTGCTGCGCTGGGTGAGTTTGTGGAACACTTACTCACATGTGTAGAGTCTTTGAGCAGTACTCGAGGAAGGGATCACAGTGACAGTGTGATGTGCTGTTACTGCAAACTGCAGTAACAGGGTACTTGGGATCCTGCATATGCCAGCACTGTTTCAAACCACCTTCTTTCCCAGGGCTGGAACAAGCTCCTGTGCCCAGAGGTGCAGCTGGGGAGACCAGTCATGACATGGGAGGCACCTGGTGCTGGAAAGCAACTGAGATGTTAAGCCTCTCTTTGAGCTTTTTTCACTAGAGCTAAGTGTCTTCCGTAGATCCCTTAAAGGTTTCTTTGCTGGTGTGACTGGATGACAAGGAAACAAGCAAAGAGGCAGAGGAAAGGACCTTCAAACAAGGAGGGCACTTTAGGCTAAGAGTAAATGCTTCAACAAGAGAGATACAAAATGAGAAATGTTTGCAGATGAGCTGTAGAGGTGCCACAGACCAGGAGAGGGCATGGTGATATCTGCTTCCCATGGAGAAAAGCTGTTTTAATAAACCAGTTGAACCCTCACTTAATGATCATCATTTGCTTTGAAAAGTCCATCCCAAAGTGAATTGATTTTTGTTGTCCACCATTTTGATACATTTTTTTTGCATATTCTCCATTTCTTTGCAGTATGGACCATGTAGGTTCCTGCCTCTGCTTCTCTACCAGTCTTAGCAGGTGTGAGGAAAAGGGGAATGCTCACGGAGCTAATGCCATGGGAGATTAGACCAAGCAACTGCTCACAAACAAACTCTGGTTTGAGCTCAGTGAGGAAGGGCTAGTGCCATGCTTTTTGACCTTCTGTCTAAAACACCTAAGCTCATCTCTCTCTGCCATATAGCATTTAATGTATTATTGATAAAAACTAAACTCCCAAAAACCCAAAAAGAGGATTTCAAAGCACAAAGCTGCTTTGGTTTTGCCTGAAGTGTTTGGCCTACAATAGAGCAAAAATTCTGTGGGAGAAAATAACAAGCAATATGGAGAGATACAGTGACAGGATTAGGATGGACTGACATGTTTCTCTCTTGAGATACAACCACCACCACTGAGGAAGGGACAGCAAGCCTCTTGCTACTTAGCATTAGGACAGACATATACCTGTTGAAGTGAGAATTGGAATGGAAACTGGGCCATAATGCTCCCAATAACACTGTTGTGTTGCACGATACATGACCATATCTGACCTACAGTTACGGACCAACATGGACCTACTCTTAAGATGTCTTCTGATGAAGTAGTTCCTTCTGCTGTGGGTGGGAGATCGGGTTATATGGAGCACTCATTTCACTGTTGTGCCAGTTTATGCGGTTTTGGTCAAAAAAAGGAATGTAAATTAACTGAGAAACATTTCGGTTGAAAGTAATGCAAAGATTCTGTTCTCCAGCTGCAAGGATGCAAAGCTCTGAGTCAATCTGTTGACATCAGTGCAGATAATCTAGATTTACACCAGTGAGAAATGTGATCATTCAGATGGATTAGCTGAAGTGATTCCTTAAGGGTGAATAAAATGCTCTCACAGGGCATGTTAGAGACTCTGGTGAAAGGACTTATTGTATGGTTCCTGGGAATGTGGAATGAGACATCCTGATACTCTGTAGTAACATTGATCAAATCCTTGCTATTGCTTAAGGCAACCTGGGAGTTATTCCTTGAAGTCCATCAAACAATTTCCTGTTTTATTGCAATTATAGCCAACAAAATCCTACTTTGTCACATGGCTTGAATAAACTGCTCTGAACATCACCTAGAATATCACTTGCTGTAGTTTGCGAACTCTTTTATGCAATCTATGAGGTGTGCCAAGGAGACCTGATCCTTCAGTACAAAGCTGGCAACTTCTGGTAAGTCCTTTGCTTTATGCAAAGCTTCTTTGCCATCGCTGAAAGGCAGAAAATGCATGTGCAGTTTGAAGCAACGGTTAAAATTACATGGAAAGAAAATGACAGGAGCAGCTGTCATATTTTTAACAAAACTTGGTCACTGCGGATATGAAACCTGAGAACTTGCATAAGAGACCCACTTCACTGAGTGTTGGTTTAGTCCACAGAGCAGCTGCAGGAAGGGGGGAATTTCACTGCTTCTCTGGCGCTCCTTGTCTGGGGAATTGTGGCTGCAGGTTCCCGAGGGTCCCCTGGTGTTTTGCGCAATCTATCTTTAGAGAAGTGCAAGTTAATTTCTGAGAAGGGCACTGGCTTTGAGCAGGGACTACCTCTAAACTGACAAACCACTTCCTGCAATCGTTAACTGAATTAAGAACTTGCTGTCCCCTTTACTACCCTGAAAAGACCCCCCCTTCCTACCCTTTCACCACCACTCCTCTTGGCTTCGTATCAAGAAATATGGGTAAAGACAAGAGGGCACGGAGGTTTGAAGTGATACTGGTTCATAGGACTCCTCCTTGCCTGTGTCTTCTATAAAGAGGTCTGGTATCAGTCCAATTGGCTTTCTGAAGGAGCTAAAGCCTTGACAATTCCAGGGTGTTTTCCAGTTCTGGGAAAGAAGGTGCTCATATGCCTGTGCATTTGGTGCTTCCTTCATATTGCAACAAGCACGAATCTCCTCTGAAATTGAGGCAAAAAGGTGTTGTGATTTTTGGCCAAATTGTGGGAAGTCATAGAACACCTGCACCTCCTGGGACATTATTCCCTTCCAAAAATATCCTAGATCTGGTCTGTATCAGCTTCCATTAAAGGATATGGCAAAACATTGCAATCATTAGTGCTGACTTCAATGACATATTCTTTTAGCTGTTGAGAAAAAGAACAGCAAAGCTGCTCTGAATTCTTCCTGTTTGATTTTATACTTGGTGATGGTGGGTCTTTTTTTTATTTTGTTTGTTCCCAGATGTGTGGTCTTTTAACTTCTACTTCACTTGGTCTTGGTACATGTGTGTCTCCAAAATGACTTCTGACTGGGTGAGATTTACAAGTGGTTACTCAGTACATGTTGCTCTCTCCCTAGGTTCCTGGTCCTCACTCTTCGAAGGTGCCCAGGCAGGCTTATTCCCTGTGAAACTTACAGATGCATATCAGTATTTTGCAAACTAGTGACTGAAATGGAAATGTTAACTAAATAACATTTTTCAGTTATGGACAGGTTAATTTCTTTGAAGAATATTTTTCTTTAATTTTTAAGATTCCAGCATCATTGCAGAAACCAATTGTTTCTAAACACATGAGACACAAGCACACTTAACATATCTGTTCTACTTCATTTTTGTTATATAAACTCTGTTAAAACATGATCATTGCTTCATAACTTAAATGGCCATGAATGATATTCTTCCTGCAGATATGACTATCAAAAAAAAAAAGAATGTAAGGGTTTTAATCATTTTCCCATAAAAATATAAAGAAAAGTTTGTTTTTGAAAACAAGTATTTTCTTTTGAAGCAGCTGTTTTCCTTCTCCTTTGCCACAAACATGATCCCAACAAGAATCAAGGAAGAGCTAAATGGGGAACATATGCCCTATGTTAGTATCCAAAGATGGGAAATGCACGGAGGAGTGCATAGCACGAGTAGAAGAAGCCAAAACCAAGAATATGCAAATATAGAAGAAGCCATTTGAATTTCCCATTAAACTTTGAACGCTACTTATAGGTGTTTGCTTTTTATACTGATGACATTCGCAGAGCTGAAGTGCAAAGTGTTAGAAGACCTTCCAAAGGATGCCAACTTCTGTCCCAAAAAACAGGCAGAAAAGGATCCGGAACCCTCTACTACCACTACTACTGTCTGTGCAGGATAAACAAGAACAAATGGCCAGGTATAGTTTGTCATCCCTTTCCAGCTGGAATGGGGACACACAGAGGTGCATTTTAATCCTTGCAGAAGATGGACTGAAGAAGTGCATAATCACTACAGTATCAACTGTTCTGATCCAGTATTTCCTATGTGTGCAGGGCATCTGAAAACAAGATGAGGCTTTCAATTAGCTCAAAAGACAGAACCAGTGAAGAATTTTTCAGCAGAACAGTTTTTTCATAGGGAAGTGACATTTCTTTAGAGTAAGAACTTTCCCTGGGAACACAACAGTGGGAACAAAACTTGTCAATGTCACTGCTGACAAAGCTGCAAACTCCAGAGGTTCATGAAAACTGAAACTGCATAGGAAATACATACAGGTACGTAGCTTGAATACATTCTACAATATATATACCCCAGGAGTCTGGAGTGTGTAGAAGCAGGCGTTTGCTCCCACCAAAAGCACTTGGAGTGTTTCCATCTTTCTTAATGGAAGCAAGATCAGGCCCTGAGTATGGAAAATACAGAGGCAGATAGTGTGAGCCCAGGGGAGCGGCTCATTTGTTTGGCCATTGCTGTATGTCTGTTGGATACTCACATTAGCTGCAATATTCCTTTTTCAGTAGGAAGCTATTGATGCCAAGGATGACATTTTTTACACCTGTGTGAGTTGCAGTTCAGTCCATAAATGCACCGGAGCCTTCACTGGCCCCCTGGCAAAGCCATGAGTGAGAACGATGTCTGTTTCCATTGCTGTAAGCAAGGTGTAGAAAGCTTTTTGAGATAAATAGATAAAATATTCTGTGAACACACGCAGGATTGTCACTCCATGGTTTGCACAGAGGTTGGCTGTTGAGCTGCCTTTCTCCCACGTAACTCACTTGAGATCAATAGGCTGTGGCTCACAGCCAGTCATGCACCCTGAGGTGTCAGAACCCAGTGCCCTCATGTCTGAGGGGAGCATCCTGCCAAGTGTGCCCAGAGGGCATCTGCAGCAGGATCAGTACAAGCTGCATTTTGAGTACTTCACTAATAGTGGAAGGTTCACAGGTCCCTGAGAAGAGCAGGAAGAGTGAGTGAGACTGTGCAGCCCAGTGTCTGTGGTGGACCTGAGCGGGGAGCCCAAGGCTGGGCCGTGGGGAGCCCCCAGTCCGTCAGCAGTGTCTGGGCTTCACACAGTGGCTGCCTGGTGTCACAGATGGAAAGCTGCATTGACAGAGACACTGAGAGAAAGCAGGTCAAGATCGTGTCTCTGTAAGGCCTTTCTGAACCCTGAGTCTCCGAATTATATATTTATCATCCCTTTTTGCATTTTTAATTCTAACTTGCAAATGTTCCATTTGATAATGGTGGGTTTGTTTAATGGTGTAATTTTCACCTAAGCACTTAGCCATTCGTCTAATGAAAGAGTAGTGTATTAAACTGCTCTTACAATCTCTGACCTAGGACTATAAAATTCTGTCTCAAGAGGTAGACTAAGGTTAGACTAAATGCAGATATGCTGTTAGCAGGTCTTTGTACTAACATATTTTTTACCCACCCAATGCCAGAGTCTCCCATCATGAATTTGATGCATTGTAAAGTCCTTTGACTCAAATTTCTCGGCAAAAAATGCATGCAGAAGAAGACCTACTAAGACATTTGGATGCTAAGTGAAAGCTCAGCTACTCATGGTGCATTTTCTGTGCTACCACACAGAGCAGCAGTGACTTTTGAGAAAGGTACCTAGATCTCATTTACCCTTTTCAAGAGGACAGAGCTAATTTTCGGTCATATTGGCCAGAGTTTGTCCCCACTGCAGGAGAGATTGTCATTGTATGAAGTTGTACTCCCATCTTCCTTGTGCAATCAGCTCTCCTTGGTGCTCTATTTTCTTGGCTTCTCCCTCATCCTCTCCCCCTCTCTGCTCCAGTTTCTTCTCTCTTAAGAAAGTTCAGCTTCTCACTGTAAAGCAATAGAAATCAGGACCTGAAGGGTCTAGTCCATTCCTCTTGCCCACAGAAATTCAGCTATACCTGAATTTGTGTATGAGGAAGAGGAAGAAGAGGCCGAGAGGCTGTCAGGCTCCAAACTACTTCTGGCTTGGCTCTAATTAGCACCAAGCACAGGTGTTAAGCACCTCTTTGCTGTCAGATTTTCCATTCAATGCGTGTCCTTAATACAGGCAGAAACTATTTTTGGTTACAACACAATCAGCTATCTTTATCAAGGGGTTTTCTACAGGGTCCATCTGTATAGCAGCCAAGTACTTCCCAGACAGATTCAGTCTTCATGGCAGGAATGAGAAAGCATTTCTCTGACAAATTATTTAAAAATAGTATGGGTAGATTTATTAACACCTTATAAAAACTTAGAGAGCGGTTGCCAAGTATAAAATCAGGCAGCAAAATGATGGGTAAAAGCTGGTTTATGTTTTACAAGAAGTTTTCTAGACATAAAAGATCACTTCTTTCAAAACTGATTTTTTTTAGAGAAATGATACCTTTGAAAACTTTTGTTTGCAATTCACTTATACATTCCAGATAGAAAACCCACAAAATAAACATATTAAACTTGAGAGCCTCAGTTCAGTTTACTTGATTCCAGTCAGTAATTATGGATATCAAATGTCTGTAACTAACATCTAAGCTAAGTTTACATTGTCTGTAGAAGGGTTTGCACCATTTAAATCAATTTGGAAATCTGTTAAGTAAATCTGACGCAAGTTTAGTTATAGCAAATATTTTAGCTAATAAATTTCTTGGGACTGGGTTTTATCTTTTCTGCATGCATGGATGAAACTCAAGTGCTCTCAAAGCCTCAGTGGATAAATAATAAATGATGCAAAATAGCTTTTTGATACATAATAATATCATAACTTTCTTTGCTTTTTTTTTTTCTCCAGGACTAGAAATGACTGCGGTGTGTCCCTCTGGGAAGTTATTAAATACAAAGAAAAAAGAGTTCTAGTGTTGGAAGCTGGTCAATGCATTTCTCACTACACTCTGGCTCCTGGTAATCATTTACACTCATCTCTTAAGCTTTTCCAAAGGAGCTGTAAATTATTGCCAACTCAGTATGTTGCACCTACCTTATCACAGGTGAAAATAAATTGCAAAGCAATGAAGATTTAGATCTTTGGTAAACACATGCACAGAAAGGCTGCTGCTTCAGCTTATCAGACACCTTTAGTTTGCTTCACTCCATCATAATCTTATAAATTACAAGTTTAATACTCTTAACCCTCTTTCAGCTGATATTTAAGCCTATGTATCACAGGTCTGCTCTCTCTCGTTTTGTGTCCATAAAGCTTTCTTACTTAGATTAATCTCCAATTAGACTTAAAGTGTTTAGTGATCCCTTGTGATTGTGTGGCTTGTTCTTGGTGCTTTTGGGTTTTTAGGTAATCCAAAGCCTAGCCAAAGCTGAAATCACTTAACTGATGTGGTCAAGTGGAGTATAGTCAGTGTTACAGGTGAATAGTATTTCTTAATCCATTTTCAATTATATAAAAGTAAATTTAAAATATTTCTTAAAATTGCTTTATTATAACCCTTAGATAACCATGTAAAATGCCAAATTTCCCTCTCTGTGATAAGTTTAAATAGAATTTAGACTTAATCCTTGATTTTGCTTCCTGCAGGAGCTGAAGAGGCTGAGGACATTATACCTAATACCCTCTTTCTCCTTCTATTTCCAGGGGCAATGTCCTCCCTTTCAACTAACCTGATATTCCCACACAGCCCACTGCAGCTGTTACTGTAAAGCTCAGAAGGCAGGAGCAGCTTCTTAGCACTTCACAGAGCTCTTGCCTGTTCCTCTGCTGCAAACCATGTCTTGGCCCCTGGGACACTCTAAAGACAAAGAAGCAGCTACTGGCCAATAACTTTGAAAAATGAGACCTGAAGCTTCAGGCACAGTAGTTCAGAAATGTTCCTTGCAATATTTGTCAAAATCTTTGAAAAAGTCCCTTTCATAAATATTAAAAGAAACCTACTGTGGTGGCAAATTTAAGTACTCCCAAATTAGGAGATAGAAAAGATAAAATTGTCTAGGCAGCTCCAACTTGATCTCTTCAGACCCCTGCACCTCCTGGGACTCCCAGGGACAATGGTCATTTGGCAGGACAGTTGATCATAGTCAGTGTGAGGCTCATCTTACGTACCAGACCTGCACAAACCATCCCCTAAATGCAGCATCACCTATTTTACAAGGGTTTTCTATCATGGTAGGAGTCAAATGCTAGACCAACTCTAAAGGAAATACTTTCTCACTAACACCAGAGATGTAGCTAAGTTATTATTCTTATTTTTGATGGCAGACACAGATTCAATAGCCTTTAATAAATGTCATGTTTTCTCAGAGACCTTGGTGTATTATGCATGCTCAGGGTATGGCTGCCTTCACCTCCAGTTACAGCTGAGGGCTAAAAGAGTTTTTTCCTGTGCACTGAATGAACATGGGTAAAGCAGGCTGAGTATGGGACTATGAATTTAAAAATAAAATGTGCAGAAAGAGGCTGGGTATGTGACCTTTTTTTCAGCATGTATTTACTAACTTTGTAACCTAAATATCCCTTTCTATCTCTATGTGGGTACACAGTGCATTTTTAGGTTTTCATGAGTTTCAAAAATTTGAAAACACAACATTTAATATCACATAGGAATCTGAACTTGCTATTGGCTGGACCAAACACTTTAAATTGTGTGTAAGCCCTGCCAAGTGCGTTTACAGGGTAATCCACAGAATCAGTGGGGTAATCCACAGAATCAATGGGTTCCTATCTCCCCTATGCCCTGAAAGAAAATGGAACACATGGCCTATAAGTGTCCCAGATATTTGTGAAGAACAGAGGAATGAGGAGATTTCAAAAGGGGGAGGTTTGGACCATGGAGGGGAAGTGGGTTTAAGACAGAACTAAGAATTTGGGGTTGAAGTGTAGAACTGTGATGGTTCTTTAATTCATCGAGATCAGAAAACAGGCATTTTAGGAAAGAGCTTGGAAGGAAAGGCAGGGTTTTATTTTATCTCAAGCTTCCTGGAAAACCAATTACTCTAACAACTCATTTCCCACTCAGAGGCAAATTAGAGATTTCTAATGAGGCATCACAGGTCTCAACCAGTCTCCAAGCTGACTATCTCTTTCCTGTGGATGTCTGAAGCACCTCATGATTTTTAGCCCTGTTTTGCTCAGCCTTGTGCCTTCTCTCATGTTACTCCTCACTTCTGCTGATTCTGGTTTTGATGTCAAGGTTTCAGACTCTTTTTTTTTGTTTTTCCTATCTTCTTTTTGTTATGGAAACTGTAGGTCTGCCTTTCATTAATAATCACCTTGCGGGAGGGAGGTTACTTCACAGGAGACTGTTGTCCTCTAATGTAATACACTAGTCTAGTGTCCTGTGGACCCATTACATTTATGTTATCCAAAACCATAATAGATTTTCTTGTTCAGTTTTTTTGATGAAAATGCTGCAGTTTTTAGCATCAGCACCTAAAATAACCTTCTCGTCTGGGCAGAAGCGTTCTCTGTAGGTGGCAGCCCTGTTCAGAGGGTACTGCTCTGCTCCAGATCTGATTCTTCATCTCTTTTAAGCATCCTTTAAACAAGTCTTTTTATAGCAGCAATAAAATGTAGCCGTCCTAGAGATGAAATAATGCTATTTTTAAATCAAAATTTTTTGCAAACCAGAGTCATGGCAGTTGTGGTCTGTGAGCCATTACCGCTGGAGACAGTATGCTGGGGCTCACAAAGAAAGATTTTACATGTGAGATGGCATGTTTAGGGTTATATTGTCTAATAATGTTCTTTATTATAAAAAGAATAATAATATAGATAGGGTTTTTTCCCCCCAGCACATCCAAATTAATTGATATTAATTTTGGATCATATACTTAAAGCTTTTAGAGTTATCATTCTCTGCTGCTTCTGTTTCTCTATTTTGGCCCTTTAAAATGGCCTTTTCTTTACAACATTACTCAGATCATATTAGTCAATGTTGTTCTATGTATGACATTTCTCTACATCCTAGATATTTTGAGTTTTCATTTGTAATTTCCATATTTTAATCCCTTCTCCCTATCTCTCAATTTTTTACTTTTTCTTCTCCTGTTTCCCTGCATTCCTCTTCTGATCTGCACTCTCCTGGTCTGCTGTGACTCAGGTGCACCTTCAGCCAAAGTAATTGTAAACCTCATCTTTTAAAGATTTTGTTTTACTCAACTTTTATATGTTATCATGACAGAAATGTTTGTTTTCTTTAGGTTCTCACAGATATGTTTATGATCCACTAAGAAGATTGGCTGGATATTCTTCCCAACCCTAGACATTTTCCTTCTCCTTTCCATTGGGAGCAACCCAGGGCATTAACAGATAGAGAGGCTGTGGCATTATCCGGGATGCAGTTGAACTCTGGGAGTTTGCAACATGTGCTGAGACTGTGATGAGTTTGGTTAGGCCTCAAAAATGAATGAGAAAATCTCCCTATAGAGCAGAGGGCACTGGGCAGTGTTGGCTGCCACGCAGCAGAGATCACATCATGCTGGCTGGAAGCAAGGACCCCCAGGAGGAGCAGGGGCCATGGACAGGAGCTGGTTGTTTATAAATATTGCTCCTTCCGTCCTGGTTTATCAAGCTGTGTTTTCTTAATTTAAAAAGTTAAGTTTTTACTCAAAGCAAAGATACCTTTTTGGATAGCACACTTCCCAGAATGGTCTGGGCAGTTCCACCTCTCCAGACAGGTGACTGTCCCATTACACTTATAGGCCACCTCTTCAGGTGTGGTTTGTCCCCTGTATCAGCTGAACATTGGTGATATTGGTTCTGTCTTCATACTCTGTATTGTAAATCAGGTATTGCCCTGATCTGTGCACCCAATAGAAAATTAATAAGGGATCTGCTAGTGTGTAGGGTAAAAATCTACTTCATTTAGGTATTACTTAAATCTTTCCCTGAAGGAATTAGGCTTTCTTGTGTAGAAATAATATAGTTCATACCCACTGGTGTAAATTGTTTTTATAACAAGATTTTGTAAAATTATTTTGCTTGTAAAAAAAAAAAGCAGTTCTTTACAAAGGCTAGATGTAAATTTGGTTTGTGTTTTCTTCCTCTTTTTGTGCAGTTGTTCATGACCCTTCTTTCAAATTTTTGTGCACAGTTTTCCTGTTCCTTTCCGAGCTTTTGATTTTCCTCCAGTTCCTCCTTTGACTAACCCAATCCTCTGATGAGACCTGTTTTCCTTCAGAGCTTTCAATATGCAAATTATGTTCTCCACTTATGGTCTAATTGCCTTTTCCAAACTGAAGTCAGAATTTTTTCTGCAATCTTTTTCTTGGTTACAACTTTTTCTCTGTTACAACTTTTGCTTCAAATTAAGAATTCCATAAACCCTTCAAACAACACAGTTGATACAACAGTCACAACTCTGTTCTCAAGACCTCAAAAGCCTCTTTCCCCTCTTTTTGAGTTCTCATATGATATCCTGTCACATGTCATAAGATGTCTCTCAAAAGTTTCATTCTGCCGAGAATAAAGGTTTTTTTTTAGTGTCTTGATCATAATCTCATCACTAGTTTGATCTTCACTTACATGCATATTATCAAACAAGGTTTGTGATTCTTTGATAGAAAGGCTGCTTTTAGTTACCTCTTTCAGTATCTTTGCTTGCCTTCATGAAGACTTGATCCAATTGCTTGCTGTGGGTTGATAGATTCAGAGCTGTTCTGGCCTCCTATGTTTCATGTTCTTGGCTCTTTTATTTTCTATTTTCTTTCTAGATACACTCATTTGTAACTGCCTCCATCTCTTCTGCCATGTAGCATTGCAATTTCAGCAAAACCACCATTTTGACCTCATAATTTTGTAAATGAAATTACAAAAATATGCTAGTTCTAAAAGAAGGATTTAGAATTTGTGTGTGTGTGTTTTTTGTGGGGTTTTTTTGGTCTTATTTTTGATATACTTTTTTTAACTCAATAGCTGCAATGCATTAATCAACTTTTTCAGATTTTCACTGATTCATCACTACATGTAAAAAAAATAAACTAAAATAGTATAACCTTTGATCATAAGGTTAAGGTTTTGCAAAGTATATGATCACCTAAAATAGTTTTTGGAGTGGGAAGTATAAAGCAGCAATATTTGCTTCCAGCCTACCATAAAGGGCAAATCTCTCACAGAAAAAAGACCTTGTGCAAGGTGTGCTGTGCTTGTTGATACGTCAATAACGAGCATGCTGTCCTGCAATACTTCATCACCTTTCCAGCTTTTTACTTAGGGACTCTCGATCTTACATCCTGCCTTTGACTGTTACATGCTCTGATTTTCTGTATCACAGTATCTGTACTACAGCACAAAGCTGCGCAGGATATGCCTAGTAGTTGAATGTAGGAATAGGAACCTTATTCCCCTACCTCGTGCTGAGCTGAATGGGGAAAATAAGGAGATGCTGACCTAATTCCACCCTGTTACTGGTCTGGCTGCAGTCCCTGAATGCTAAGGGACCAGGTACTTCATCTAGGGCAAAATTGTCTGAAGGCTGCTATAAATTTGTTGTTCTCTCACAGCATTTTAGTGTTTGCAAAGCTGTTTTGCTTCTTTATTTTGCTCAATGCAGGCAGAAGCAGAGAGAAGGAAATGATCTCAAGCAAATATTTGTGCAGCAGGGTTAAGGGAGGACACATCCACAGTGTGAAAGGTTGTGAGAGTTCAGATTCATTTTGGGATCTAATGCATTCATAATGCATTTATAATACTGTAAATAGGTAGCAGGTCAAGAGAAAACCTCAATCATTTAGAGCTGGCAGGAAACCAAAGCTGTTGTTCATATACAAGTGAAGTGAGCAAGAGTCACCATTTGCATGCATTAAGATAAATCCAGAGCTGGTTCATTATGGATCACTGGGCATTTCTAAATTTTATAGATAGGATGAAGGAGACTGTGATTCAATGGCCTTTCACTCACTGAAGCTAATGACCTCTTCCTATCCTCACATTGACAACAGGATATCAGGAGATTAGGAGATGAATCTAAGCACAAGAAAGGTATGAAATAGAAATGAATTTGTCAAGTGTAACTAAAAGCCAGGACAGAAGCTCCTATTCAGAGTTAAGGTGACCTTAATTCACATTTGCTTGACTAACTGGTTCTAACCACTGGCTCTCATGTGCATACGGACATCCAGGTTCAGCTGTTTCATAAGGAATAACACATTGCTGATGTGCAAGAAGACTCCAAGTTTCCTTTTAAACAGCTGGAAGTTTTACATTAATTACATCTATCCATAAATATACTTTCTTGATCCTTCAATAAGAACAAGGAACAGCTGTACTGTTGTTGTTAGTTGTAATGTGAGTATGCACACATCTCTAGAGACTCTCCCCTCCCAGGCCTATGTGCTCATCTCAGATCTAACTTTCTGAGACAATTTACTCTGTTTTTCATATTCAAACTTTTACAATTTGCTACATACATATATATTTTTTTTTCTTTATATATATATCTATCTTTACAGGACCACCAGCAATACAAAACTTTTTTGACACAACTGTGTGACAAGACCATTCCTGTTCTGCTCGGTGTTGAGTTTTTGCAATTCAGTATCAGCAAGGGGCAGTAGTTTCTAGATTGAAATGGCACTAGAGAAGTAGCTTCTAGATGAAAATGGCACGTCTACTACTCACTAGACTCCAGACAAGTGATGTGAGCCTTGAGGTTGTGCAACTCATCCTCTTGTCCTCAGGATTTTACTCTGCATTCTGACAGAGACTTATAGAAGCATACTCTTGCCTGAGGTAGATGCCCTCTGAAATTTACTTTGGCATAAATTTATTACTGTTCTCTCTTTCTTACTTTTTTCCTGCTAATCTTGTTCTTAACCTCTGCTTGCCATGGAAGAACTTTCTAGCAGATATCTTTAATTATAACTTTGACACAAGGACTTCCTACCTTAGTTGTCACAAAGGAGGTTACAGTTGGCTGACAGAGAGTGGGAACCACCCAGTTGCTTTTCCTCTCCAGGCATGATCCAGGAGGCTGGAGGACACAAGTTTGGGAGTTATTATCCACAAGTAATAATTCCAAAATGGAGGAGGGGATTGAGGGTACCCTCAGTCAGTTTGCAGATGACACTAAGTTGAGCAAGAGTGTTGATTTGCTGGAGGGTAGGAAGGCTCTGCAGAGAGATGTCGACAGGTTGAATCAATGGGCCAAGGCAAACGGTATGCGATTCAACAAGGCAAAGTGTCAGGTCCTGCACTTGGGTCACAATAACCCTGTTCCAGGCTTGAGGTAGAGTGGGTGGAAAGCTACCTGACAGAAAAGGACCTAGGGGTGTTGATCAACAGTGGCTGAATATGAGCCGAAGTGTACCTGGATGGCCAAGAAGGCCAACGGCATCCTGGCATGTATCAGAAATGGTGTGACCAGGAGGACTAGGGGAGTGATTTTACCCCTGTACTTGTCACCGGTGAAGCTGCACCTCAAATCCTGTGTTCAGTTTTGGGCCTCTCACTCTGAGAAAGACATTGAGGTGCTGGAGAGTGTCCAGAGAAGGGCAATGGAACTGGAGAAGGATCTGGAGCACAAGTCTTACCTACAAGGACAAGCTGATGGAGTTGGGTGTGTCTCTTCTTGCAAGTAAAAAGTGAAACAACAAGAGGATATGGCTTCAAGTTGCACCAAGAAGGTTTAGATTGGATATTAGGAAAAATTTCTTCACTGAAAGCATTATCAAGCATTGGAACAGGCTGCCCAGGGAGATGATTGTCTCACCATCTCTGTAGGTGTTTAAAAAACGTGTAGATGTGGTGCTTAGGGACATGATTTAGTAGTGGAGTTGGCAGTTTTGGGTTCACAGTTGGACTTGATGATCTTAAAGGTCTTTTTCAACCTAAATTATTCTAAGGTTTTCATGGAGCAGGTCATGACTCGCTGGTATTGAGTGGGAACTAGGCTGCTCTTCTTCTCCAGCGACAGTCCAGGAAGCTGGCTGATACAAATTTGGGCAGACACACTTGAATGGCATCTGTGTGGGGTGAAACTTGAAACTTCTATTCCTCAAGAAAGGTTGAAATTTGTTTTCATTTCAAATGTGATGACAAAGTGGAAAATTAATTGCTGTATTGATATGTGACACTGAGCTAAAGACAAGCTGATTACTCTTACTGAGATCTATTTTAGTTTTTCATTCTTCAGATGCTTTTGAGTCTTCTTTTATTTTTTCCTGCTGCATTTCAATTCACATTAACACAGTTTCCCTGCCCGGTGGGTGAAAAACATCAAATATTTTGTCTCAGTGCTCACTGCAATCCCTCCAGGGATCAGCAGGGGCTCCTCTTGGACTGCGGTTAACTGGGCTCTCTGATCTTCTCCCTTGTCATTGACCAGCTCATGGGGTTTCCACACTGGCTACCTGGTGCAGATTCTAAAATGCTGGAGAAACACATTAGTGCAATTTTGTGTTCATGAATTCTCTTGTTTTTTATCTCAAAAATCATCTAAAAAGTGTAATAGATGGATCACTATAGATGTGTTGTCAAAGAAGACTGTATTCCTAAAGCCAGGCAATGAAAGAGTAGCAGCACCACCATGTTTAGGAGATTATGATAACTGAAGATGTGAACAGACATTGATATAGTTTTGCTACACTTGTAATTAACGCAGGATGAATTTCATATCTGGCTAATAGGGGACACCCACCCCCCCGATATATTCTCTGATGAAGTTATTATATCTTCACAAACATGGAGCTGAATATAAGCCTATCTTGAATCTAATGCTCTAGCTTGTCTGCAACATGTTTAGTTTAGCTCCCTCTAAGTTCAAAGATATCTACACTCAACGTTTGAACTTCACCTCCCCTGGGAGCCGAGGATTTTCATACAGATGACAGGGGAGATGTAGCTGACTGTGGTAGCCAAGGTGACTCATGTTAGGGTGACCTGCATCCCCAGGGTGACCAAATGACTCAGATGCTTTCCTTCACATGCTGCAGAAAAACAGGAATGGAAAGAAATATCTCTATTCCACCAACAAGGTTGACTAAATGGACACAAACCTATGTTGCTGATATTTAGAGAGACTGGGGAAAATACAGGGTGAAGGTACAAGTGCCAGACCAATGCCAACGAACCTGGACAGTTGGTAAACCGTGTAATTAACTCAGATGGGGTTTAGGACAGAACCAGCTTTCAGAAGAGAATTGAAGATGATTGAAAAGGTGAGTCTTTACCTATGTTGAATAATTTATTTCATTGCTGAAAATCTGAGAAGTTATTTACTCAGCTACTTTCCAGTGGGTAAAAATCCAAATCTAGTACTAAGAAACATTCCTTAAAGGCTATTATGACTTATCATGAAAAAAATTTGAGAGCAATTTCTATAAACTGATTTGTAGATGTACAATACAATGAAAATTAATGCCTTTTCCATTTTGTTACAGAAACATGAAGGCAGTAATGGTTGGTGGCTCAACCTTTCCTAACCTTTAGTAACAGAAAATTCTTTATTTTTGCAGGGGGGAGAAGAGGGAAGGAACTTTTTGGAAACTAAAATACATGGGGTCTTGCTTTCTCACTCTGCCATTCTCTATGTTTTTGTTCACCAAGGCTCAAATGAGAGAAACTTTTAAAAATGGGTTTCATGTCTTTTAACTTTAGGTGTTCACAGTGTAGGTGCCTGGTAGTAGATCTCTGTGACAGTCTGTGGAGATGTCCCAGTGCAGCCAATGGAGTTCAGGGTGAGATTTGACCTACCAAGACCGGGGTCTATCCAGGCTGAGGTCTATCTATCTTGCTCAATAAAGAGCATATATGCTATTGATCAGCTCTCAATTGATTTTGCAGACATGCATCCAGGTGCATATGCCCACATTACAAGGAGTTACAATTAACACCACAGTTCCTAGCACTGGCATTCCAAGTGCCACTTTTGGATCCTGGGCTCTTTGGGGGCTGCTTAGTCTGCCAGTGTGGACAACGTGGACACCCTTCCCAGATGAGTGTCAGCGAAACCTCTGGGTAAAATTCTGGCTTACATTACAAGTCTCTATGTTGTGCTCCTACTTTTAGTGAGGGTGTGATTTTATTCCGTGGCTTATGCTGCTCAAGCTGGCAACTATGTTCCAGACATTACCTACAGCAAAAATAGTGGAGGCTTTCATGACACTGTACCTAAAAAGGGTATTTGGTGCATAAAATACCCATAACAGTCCAGGCTTATGCATCTGCTATCAGCTTGTCTGAATGAAAGTGATGATTTTTTTCTGGCTTGCTTAGCCTGAGATTGTATGGACCAAAAGTGAAGAGGCTTCTCTATGGATCTAGGAGTTGAGTTTGATGTTGGCTCCAGGCTTGTGCTGAAGCTCATTCCATTTGCTTTGCGTATGTGATAAAGCTGCCCAGGCACCCATCTCTAAAAAAGTGCCTATGCATTAGAGCATCCAGATCTTGCTTTGGACACCCTCATCTTTGTTTCCTGAGACTTGGACTTTGTCAGGAAGAGTGTAGCACCAGCTGTCGAATGTGGAGAGACAGTGGGAATCAGAACCACAGTCAGAAGCAACACCATTAGATCAGATCTGGCTGACTGTTAGGACCAGCCACACAACCTGATGTGACTGGTTCTCTTTGTCACTGGCTAGGTAGGTCATTGCCTATCCCAGCTTCTGTAACATATCCACAGATCTTCTGTGGACTTGATTTCAAAGCACTTTGGAGGAGGTTCTCTCTCTTTCAGAGTTAATCTACAGTTCTGCTCATGCTGGGGCATGTAGACACTACAGCTATGGAAAAAACACCTGGCTAATAAAAACAATCTCAACTGTTGTGGTTATTCCAGTGAACACAAAACCGTTGTATCCCCTCTTTGTTCATACTTGCAGTGTGCTAGAATGATAAATATGAATTACTAGGTAAGGATTTGTTTTGAGTACAGTTATTGAGGAATCAGCCGAGCTATTCTGCTGACAGGCAATAGAATCTGCATGACTAATTCTCTCAGAACTGAAAGGACAATTTCCTTTGTTCATATTAGAGAGAAAGAAAACATTTGCATTATGAACAGTTGCATTATGAATGCAATGATTTTGTACCTGAATGTAATCAGCTTTGCTCAGTCTATTGCACTTAAATTATTTCTGTGTCTTGCATACAGAGCAAAAAAAAAACTATTTCACAGCTCATCATGAAAAGTGGCCAATCACTACTGTAACCCTTGGGACAACCCAGGCTGTGATAACATTAATCATGGTGAATAGGTGGGGCATCTACGGGATCTTAACACCATTGGGTTGTATTTCACAGTACTATGGACTAGCTTATATTTTTCTCTTCATCAGAGAAGTTTTTCCAGTCACTAGAAGTATCTTATTCACAACAACATCTCAACTGACTATTTGCTACAGTGCAATTGTTGGATTTTTGCTTTTGTGAGGTCAGAACCATGAACTTAGCTCTTCCGATAAAAAAGGGCTTAACACTAAGCAAACTGGAGACTATAGTTTTAAAATCCTACAAGTGAAGCTGTTCACTCAAAAAAAAAAAGAAAAAAAGATCAAGGGGAAAACTTATCTCTTCCTGCATGATTGATCTTTTTCTCTTCCAATTGCCCTCTGACCTACAATAAATCATTTTAGAGTGTGCCAGGAAAATCTTTTCAATAGCTTTAGAGCTGGGAGGAGAAATGTTTTGTCTCTCAAAGTATTATCACAAAAACCATCCAAACAATAGCAGCTTTTCTGTAATTTTTTCCACATCCAGTGAGATAATGAAGGAAGGTTTTTCCTCATGCTGCTGTGAGTTCATAGTGTTTAATGAATATTGCCATCTGAAATCCATATACAATTTTAATTCTGTAGGAGGTATATAGTATGAGACTTGGATTTCCTTATGGATATAAAAGCTAAAAGGAAAGAAACACACTGGAGAAATTATAACCATACTTTATGGAGCTGGTGCTCACTTGGAAATAAGGGTATTTTTTATATAATTCTTTATTAAACAAACAAATTGCTGAAAACATTGCTCCACTTGGTGTCATGAGGTGGGTGGGTATGAAGGCTGACCCTCTGATCTGTTTTCAGGTAGTCTGACCCTTCATGGTAATTTTTGTGGTAAGTTTCTTCTAGTTCTTCCCCACAGAAAACCACTGTGTCTGCAAAACCACCTGAGCTGCATCACAGCCTTGCTGTGAAAACCATGTGCAGTAACTGCACGGTGAGAGGTAGCAATGCCTTCTAACACATGTTGGCCTCATAAAACCTGAATTTGGTGGCCTTTGATGAACACATCCTGCACAAAACATCCATTTGACAAGAAATTTGCAGGTGGATGACGCCTTCTACAATGACAAAAATCTGGAAAAGATTTTTTGTAGGAAGCTGACTTAATTCCCATTAAAATATTGTCAGAAGCTACAATTATTATGCTGTGTTATTAGACATGTTGGGACATTTGGGGTGGGATTCCTGTGGGTTAATACAGGCATCTAGTAGACACATATCTGTATGTAGGCTAGAAACCAAACACTCTCAGTAGTCACTGGAGACCAGAGAAGATTTGATGTACCCTGAAGAAAACATCTAAAAGTGTGGTTCTAAGAACATCCTAAAAGTGCCTGTTTCTTTTAATGGGCTTTTAACTTCTCTTTCTGAAACTCTCAGAGCTTAGCTCAGAGATAGATGTCAGTGTTTCAGATGCATGGTGCTAGGAGAGCTGGATCACTGTGGATAACAAACAATTTTATAGGCATTTTAAAAGCAGAACTCCAAGTCTAAACACACTAGCAGATTCAACAGGTTTTAAATACTGACTTGATATGTCTTAATTTTACAAATATGTGTTTGTTGTATATTACATCTGACAAGAATTTGTTAAATTGTTCTTCCATTTAAATTCAATTTCTTGTGGTTTTGCTATCCGCAACCCCCATCCCTCGCTTCAGAGGCCCCCCACATTTTTACCGTAAAACAGCCCAGAAATGTCATTATGTAACTCTGATACCCTCCTAATCAGTTGAGCTCTGGCTGGGTGGGTAACCCCAGAGGCAGCAAGAATCTCCCACACCTACAGCTTGTCCAGCTTCCCCTTCTCAGAACTACCGACCACAAGAAACTCCTGTGGTTACTAACAGAAGAAACAAGTTCCCTCCAATCTCCCAGTGCACCTTGTCAGTTGTGGTTTGTGAGAATTACGCTGTGCTCTTATCCGAGGCAGTCAGGACCAGTGCAGGCTTTGTGCCCCTTTGTGATGCCAGTTTGGGGTCCTCAGCTTTTGGCTTCGAACTTTCCGGCACAGTGGCTCCATTCTGCGGGAAATTGTTCAAATTAGTCCCACAAAGAAAGCCATTGCCTTGTGAAAATTACCTGTGCTCAATCACAACAACTCTGTGGGAATGAAACAATGTTTCCCTTGAGATTTTTTTTTTCATTTATGTGTCTGCTAAAGTGTGAGATTTTTTTGTGCTGAAGATCTTGGTGTCTTCTTCCTTTCTACACTTTCCAAGCAGCCTGTGTTCATTTATATCATTGCTCTCACAGCATTACCTTTGCTGTGAGAATGATAAGAAATGAACTATTTAATGGCAATGAGGTGGGAACTGGATGATGTGAAATGACGTTTCCTAATTAAATCACTAATGACCATAAAATATGCCACCAGGTTCTTCTATTATAACACATAGTTACAGTAGGAAAATATTTGGAATATATTTAGTCGCTCTTTTTTCATTTCCTTGAGGCTTTTGTACATATTTGTTTCTCAATATGACCCAAAAGATCAGGCCTTGCAAAACATCTTCCTTTTTAAAAGGTTACCCCGTGCTCTGTCACTGCATCTCTTCCATTGCTGCTTTTGTCCTGTGACTGCTTGGCTGTGATCCTGGTGGGATTACACCAGCCTCTAATGGGCATGTTTTCCCTGGTTGCTCCTGGCTATTCTGCAATAGTACCACTCAGCTCCATCAAGGAAATAACTGCAATTTTCTCTTCCCTAATGAATTTCATAATGTAATCAGAGTCAGGCCATGACTGAGAATGAAAGCAAAACTTGATGTAATGGTCAGGCAAGAAATTTGACTTGAAGCTTTGTTTTGACTGTGTCCCAAATGAGGAGAGGCATTGCTGACAGCTCTGAATATACTCTGTGGATGCTGATGACTCCAGTGGCAATAAAAATGTTCACAGTTTTTTGTTTTTGTCTTGTTTTCATTACCACTGTCATGTTGCTTTTTTCTGTGAAGTTTGTGTTGCTAGCTAATGATCTGCTTCCAGGGACAAGAACGGCCTTTGGCTTCCTGCAGAGATTAATTAAAGAAAATACAATAAAATTCCACTGGGAGTTCTTGTGTGGAGGCTCAGCCTTCACTGGGTGCTGGCTGAGAGCAGATAGGCAGCTGAAGATGTCAACAGGCACCTGTGGGTTCTCAGAGGCAGTGAGCTATTGAGTGTGCTTGGAATGTTGAATATGAATTATCAGCTGTAACCATCAGGGACAAAGTGGTGAAGGGGCATCAGGCTTCACCCACACAAGGGCACAGATCCACATTACCTTTTTACTCTTCAACATGACCCAATTTAAGTTGTCAGGGTGAGCAAAAAATGGTCAAACACTGACAAGTCCGACTCCTGCTCCCTTCCCCACTTCTCAACCTGCTGTGCACATTTAGCAGCAACTGGCCATTTCAACCAGTCTGTGGAAAAATGCAGCTGGGACCTGCACATCTCTTTCGGCTTTTGGACAGGCCAGTCCAAGACTCACAAGCCAAACATCTGTGGGAATCTAAAGACTTATAAGGTGAAGATCCAGAGGGTTTTAACGTAAGAAGCAATTTGGCTTAGTCAACATGTTGGCTTGGGAAACATCTGAATGATGCCAGATCAGGAGGAGACCAACCCAGCATTGAGTGGGCAAAGCAGCGTGACTGTTTCTTCAACACGTCAGGCCAGCACATGTCAAATACCACTGTGAGTGTTGCAGCTTCTCTAAGGTCCCTTGGTAAGCCTGGGGCTGGCAGTGAATCACCAGGATTGTTGTCCCTCTGCAAACATCGATTTCCCAGGCAGCTGAAAGAGGATGAGATGGCTGTCTGGGAACCCTTGTAGTTTGCAACTGGAAGAACAAAAACCATTCCTAATTCTATTGTGCTCAGTTGTGGCTGCAGCTATTTTACCAACCTTCCCCCCACAGAGCCTCATCCAGATGTTGTGGTTCCTTCCCCTGGGGCTGGTGGCTCAGGAACTGGAGCAATGGGAGGCTTCTGGAAAGGTAGTTGGGGTTTCTCCTTGCTGCAGGCGAGGTGGCTGCTGCTCTCATAACACTGAGTGTGATGGTGAACTTTCCTGATGGGATTTTGCTGGCTCATTGTGCTGATAAGCAGAATCCCACACTTCTGGAGTGCTTTGGAAGGGCAGGGCAAGTTGTAACACTTTAGGTGAAGTGCATGCAAGGCTTCATAGTCATTTATTACAACTGCTGTTCCACTGCCAAAATCTCTGCTATGGTCATTTGGCACCTGCCTGTGGAGTTAAGCTCAACAGTGCCAATAGCCACCAACAGAGACTTGGCCCTCTCTGCTGGAAAATCCCAGCCTTCCAGGATATGCTTATCTTGCTAGAGCTATTTTATTTTGTCTGCAATAAAGCTGGACAAGTGATTTGGCATTGATGGGCCAGGCTGTTAAAAGCATTCATAAATGTGAGGAGTTCCATTATTGCAGAGGATCCAACCCATCGCCCCTCGAGGACAGCACTTTCACTTCAGTGAAGACAGGCAGTCAACAGTGCTGACTCCTCTGGTTTCTGAGTCCCAAAAAGAAGTCAATCTTTCCTGCTTCTTATCCTAATGTCCTTTATTTTGGACATCTGACACCTTGCATTTCGATATCCCGTGGTTCACCCATTTGGGAGTATTTTCTATTCCCAGTACAGTGCTGACCTTCTTTCCTACCCTTGGCTGGGATGCTCTGACAATCTGCCCCTGGTGATGTGGCTTCCCCTTCTAGGTGGTGGCTCATTGCTCTGGGTACACCACGGGTGCCACAGTGTATGGATCTGCTTATAGGGAAAAGCACTATGAAGCTGCTGATGTGGATGAACTGTTTCTGACTGGGTCCCAGGCAATCTCGTGGGTAGACTAAACTCAGAGCTGGTCCAAAGAACAGTTTGGGAAGGTGATGTTCCCACAGACAGCCACCCAACACAAAACAGAAAATCCAAACAGTTCTTTCTAAAGTATGCAGATAATGACATACTGCCTCCTGCTTCTGAACTGAAAAGTAAATATTGGTGCTAGACAGTGTTCAGGACCTTGCTATTTTGGGTTGGTGGTCAGATGTGTATTAAGAGACTCACTTGGTGTTCTCTTCACTTGAGAGGGAAGGAGGGAGACTTGTTCACCATGCAGAGCCCAGGGCTTTCATATTGGCAAGGGTGATATTGATGAACACAGAGTGCACTGAAGCTTCACATGTCTTTTTTAGGATGAAAAAACTGTTCAATGCAAAGTATGTTTGAGGGAATACAGCAAATCTTATCAGTAATGGCAAAGGTAAGCTCTGCAGGGTGGTCACCACCACAGAAACTTTCTGCTGTAAAGAGGAGAAGAGAATTGCTGAGATGAATGATTCAAAATAGCTGCAATAGGTATGGATTGTATTCTTGTTTGCTCTTTGTGATAATGTGATTTCTTCAAGGTGCATGCTGCCTTCCCTCCCAGGACTCCAGTCAAAACATGGCTTGTGGGAAGCAGCTCCCTTTTACACTTTGACTGCCTGATATTTATATTCTCCGCTCATAGTTTGTTCTCACTTTCTTTTTGCCTCTGCAGAAGTGACTGCTAAGAGTTGTGCCATTTGTTAAGGACTGCCCATTCCCCACAGGAGTCTTCTGTGCAGTAATGCTGCTGGCAGCTGTGTCCAATTTCCTGAATGGTGTGCAAGGCAAATGTGCAATCAATTAGGTGTATTGCACGAGTGATGGGCTCACATTGCTAGGATCCATCGATTTTAAAAGCAGAAAGGACTGTTGTCATGTAGCCTGACCTAGCATTTTCAAGGTTTTGTTGCACAATTTATTAAAAGCCCTTTCTCTCTTTTGTGATCTGTATGAATAGACAGTACTTTATGTAATGCTGATGCCCACAACCCAGTTTCCAGCAGTGATGTAAAGTTGGAAACCAGGTGAATCAAACTGGTGTTTAGCTGCTATAGCTCTTAAATGCTGATTTCAGTAACCGGTTGGAATATTTGGACATTCTTTTTAGACATCTTAAAAAGTGGGCCTCTTGCACTGCAGTTTCTTGGACCTAAATTCTTTAGAAAATCAGGCCAATGGCTTTCTACAGATTCGCAGTTTCAGGCTCATATGTGTAATAGAAAGATTATCTGTACGTTTTATTGTTAAGCATATTTTTGCAAAGATAGGAAAAAAATTTTTCACACACAGCAAATTAAAAATGGGCCCTTAAATAAGAATCATGAGTTCATCATCAGAATCAGAAGAATCATACACTTCTTACAGGTGAATATTCCCCCCTTCTCCCATTAATATTTCTTCAGGCAATTTACTCATTCTAACTAAATGTCCACTTTTTGCAAAAATCCTGTTCCACTCACAGAATATCTTGAGTTGGAAGGGACTCACAGGAATGATCAAAGCCCAACTCCTGGCACTTCACAGAGTCACACCGTGTGCCTGAAAGAGTTATCCAAATGCTTCTTGAACTCTGGCAGGCTTGGTGCTCTGTCCACTTCCCTGGAAGTTCGCAATCATCCTCTGGGTGAAGAATTTTTTCCTAATGTCCAACCTAAACCTCCCTTGTCACAGCATCATGTCATTCTCTTGACCAAATCTATCAGTTAGATTTGGTCCGAGGTAGTGGCCGTGGGGACTCCATGAGGTTATACTTAACTCCTTTTGATTTCTGAAGTCTTCAAATCAGGCAGCAGTTGCTCAGGAAATAGAGCAGGTGGAAGACTGTCTTGTTTTAGGTAGTTTTCAGAATAAGTCTAGCTGGGAGTAGAGGATGGTCTCCACTACACATGGAGCGTGCACTGCCAGTCCCCAAAGGGTGCAAGTGGATGTGATGTTCTGCCAGATCAGAGCTGCAGCACTTGACTTTCACTTTGGTCTTGTGTAACGGACCTTACACCCCCTACAGTGGTGCAGACAATGCTTCGTACTCCAAATTAAGCTCAGGTTACTTTCAGCACCAGACTAAACAGTGCCATTTCTGTAGACTGCTCTGAAGTGACTATCTTTCCTGGCTGACTGAGGACAAAACTTAAGGAGAAAAGCTTCTCGACTTAGTAATCTTCACAGAGCTCTTACAGGTGTGTGGGCTGATCCCAGAACATCTAAGTGATTGCTGCTCACCATAGAGCATTTACCAACATAGATAAAATCAACTAGTGTTGTATTACTGGGAACATTGATAGCTCCACAAGGAAGAAATTAAAAAGCTTTCTAGAAAAAGGAGTCTTGTAACCAACCCAAAGGCATTAGTGAGGCAAAGACTAGAAGTCACTGAAATTTCTGTGCATGTGGTAGAGTTCTGTGAGGCTTTCTCCATGGCTATGTGAATGAAGAGGTATTGTCAGCCCCAATCTCCCTGAGACCACCAGAAAAACTCCTGTTGATTTCTCTAGATATGAGATCAGATCTTAAAATGTTGCTCCAAACAGGCAGAGATCAATGGGAGAGAAAGAAGTTGAAATAGTATTAGGCAGCTGGGTCAAAAACCAGCACAGCCTGGTTAGAAATGACCCTCTCTGACCTATGCACTGGCTATCCCTTCAGTGCAACCACAGGAGCATTTGGCTTTTCTTCCATTGCACAGGAAGCCTTACTGCAGGTACCTATATATGATTAGTTTCCTCTGTGTAGGTAAAGGGATTGCTTCCATTAACAATGGAAAACAAGTCAGCCTGAGTTGCTAGGGCCATTGTAAATAGAGTGCATGTGTGTGAGTACAGCAGATCAACCCCCTAATCGGTTCTTCCTGTCAAAATACTATTTATTGCTGCTTGTCAGTAAAGAGTGACCAGTAATGGAGATGCCAGCTCCATCTGGGTGCCAGATTACTGGGAGGAGAGCTACTTCCTTTGGATCTTCCTGACACATTTCTAACACTTAAGGGTTTCTCCTTCCCTGAGACTGACTTCCAGCTATCATTAGAGGGAGCTGTTGCCCCAGCAAGACACAACCTCCCTTTGCGCTCCTCATCAGATCTACTCCGAGCTGCTGTGCAGCAAGGAAATTCCATTGATTCATGAGTTGGCACCTTTCTGTAAGCACTGTCAATCATGTCAGCTCTTGAGGGTGCTTCGTAAATAAAGACCTTCACTTTCATTTGTTTGGCTTTCTGTATGCAACAGAAGAAAGACGATTGAGCTGAACCGTGGCGGCGCTGTGATTTTCCAACACTGGCCAGGGAAGCCTTTTAGCCCTTCTTTTAACCTACATTACAAAAGCAGGGGAGATCCTTGACATTTTTTTCTGCCCCTTTTTAAACTATCATAATTTCACCAGCCCTTTGTTTGAACTATCAGTCTTTTTCCTTATTCTGATCTTGTTCTCATTTCCATCATGACTGGAGTAATTCAGTCCAAGCCAGGAAGTTACATGAGTGCAAACCAGTGTGAATGAGATCAGAGTTAGTCTTCTTTGTGAAAAAGAACAAAGGCCCAGGACCAAAACTTAGCAAAGTCAAGCATCCAACTTTCACTTTTGCTTTTAACTTGTAGCCATTTTTCTTGAAACAAACATCAGGATGGTGGCTGGGGGTACTCTGTCTCCACGCATTCCACGCTTGTTTTCCTAATAGGGGACTGACATATTCTTAGGTTTTGTTTTCTGATGAGAAATGTGTGGAGATTAGATGTCACTAAGTCACTATGAGACACGATGTCACTGGTGGTATTCCAGGCCGATAACATCACACGGAGTATTTCATACTAAGAGAGGGTGTAGATTGAATTACTGCAGGCTCAGCATGGGTTGTACAGTGAGTGTGTAAGAAAGTATTTCAACCACATGAAGCAATACACGGGGTATTGTTTTAAATGTGCATGGGCTGAATAAAAAATGTCAGCTATCACATGAGGTTTCTTTTTTAATGGACAGGAACAATTGTGTAACCAGATCCCCATGCTTATTAAGCCAAATTCAGATTGGTGGATAAAATTTAAATAGGAATTTATTGCCTGTTTACTTTGAATATCTTGAATCTGGGAGTTGGCTCATTTACCACAGAGGGACTGCACCCTGTATACCTGTAAACCACTGTTCTTAAAACTATGCGACTCATTTGAAGCAGATAAGGTTATCTTAGTGTTTGCAGTTTTCCTTCTACTCTTTTGTTTTTCCTGTGAAGAGCACTTGGCACTGTCTCTGTTCTAAGGTAATACTTCTTAATTTTCCAAAGCAATTTGTTGGGTTTCTAAGTGTGACCATTCAGCATGTAAATTCAATGCATAATCCTTGTGCTGTCATCTTACTCACTTAAATGGACTGAATACAAGGCATATTTTTGTAATCTGTCTCTGGTCTCTCGGGACAGCTTTGTAAATGACATGTTACATTCCCGAGTCTCCTCCAGGCAAAGAGGTTCATTCAGAGCCAATAAAGAGCAGTTATTTCCTAATATGTATATTAACTGCTCAAAATGTCATTGTGAAGATCTGAGGAAAAGCTCTGTCAACAGAAAGCAAGTGGGAGCTAGCAGCAAGTGGCTCTGCTCAGGGTGTGTGTCCATTGGGATCGGAGCGTGTGTCCGTCAGGACAGCGTCCAACACACTGCTGACAGATCCAGCCTTGTTGCCTCAGTGGGGTGACCCAAGTGCTACAAGTTAAACTGGTCTGTGGTCAAAGAGCTCACCATCAAGCAAATGGTGCCCAGGAGTCAAGTGCTGTGTCTCCAGGCTCATTGTAAGCCAGCACCAGCCACTGTTGCCACTCAAAGAAGCAGCTCTGCCTTTCCCTGCACTTTCTGTAGCCATCACTAAGAGTAGATGTCTCTCTGTTCTGCAGGTCGCAGGGTCTTGTCAGTGACCTGGTTTAAAACTGTCCAGGAAACAGCAACCAAAAGTCATTTTAGCTGGTCTGATTTATTGTACAGCCACAGATGCTGACCCCAAGGCATGGTGGCACCACAGCAGAAATAAGTTGTGTGGATCAGTGACAGGACTACTTCTTCTGGTTGCAGTGTTGGTTTATGGTGGGTTAAAGAGATCATGAAGCTCCAGGTTAAGACATCTATTCAGCCAAAAGGTCCTACCAGCCTCAGCTCCACAGTGCTGGGCCATTAACTCCCAAAGCTAAGGGACTTCAAATAGAAGTTTGCTCTGTCAGCCCCCCTGGCTATACCTCTGCCCAGCTTTGTACCTCCACACTGTCTTGGGTAGTTTGGTTCAATCAATGCCAGTATCTTCTCTAGTGAGTTCTCTTTGCTGCTTCTCTTTTTGCTGCCTAGGGCTGTCAAGTTATGGTTTAAATTTCAAGCAAAGAAAAGAAGATAGTTTCACAAGATTCAGAATTGACAAGGGCACATCATTGTCAAGGGATATAGATGACAAAAGCATAAAGGAAGTGTTTTTTTCAAGGCCTGTGTAACTCATGGAGGAGGGCTATAGTGACAATGACTACATACGATGATCTCAGGAAGGCTATTATTAGATAATTGATTAGAAAAGGATCATTCGTGCATTACCTGCTCTACTCTGTTTCTTAAATCTTAATGTACTCCCTTCAGTCTCCTCCTTAATATGACAGGGGCTAAGGTTCAGGACAGCAAACTGCGATATTCAACTTTTGGGTTGATCTAGCACAGCTATTCCTACACTTCATAAACAATCCTTTAATAATCTGAGAGTGGAACTGAAGACCTAAATGTGTGTTGTCACAGTTTGGGAACAAATTATCACCTGCAAAAGCAGTAGCTTATCTGGCAAACTGCGTGGTCATATATTCTCAAGGAAGAATAAGATCAGGGTGTTAGCTTACAAACATGAGGTTTTCTAGTCATGCACAGCAAAGATAAGGACAACTATGTCAAACTTCTGGTGCCCTTACTCCAGATGGTATTCTACTGTGGACGCTGAGCACTTGGGGAGAAAGGAGGAATGTGAAACTTGCTGTCTTTGGTATACAGCTTTAATGATAATCAATTATTTATCCCACAAGAAAGTGTTTGCAACTGAAAATCTACACAGACGGTTTGAAGGCTGAACTTGCTTTTATTTGCACAAGGATAAACAGAGAAGGATTCCTTTGCAGTTGGTGTATGTGGGGCAGTGTTACAATGAGCAGAATCAGGCCTTTAGTATGTCATGAGTACCTTGGTTCCTTCCCCCGTCTGTCCTCCGCTCTTCCTGCTGGCAGTGCAGGTGTAGCTCTTGAATGGTAACAGGGAACATTTGGATCAGTGTGGAGTTTTTTTGCAAATGCTCTTTATTTCTTTAAGTAAAAGGAGAAGGCCAAAACCCTATCATCTCTCCACTCCCAAATGATTTGCAGTTCAGAGGGTTGATAGTGTTGCTTTCTTCATCGCCATCCCTGGACCATGTGAGAACTTGGTCTCAAAGTTCTCAAACCTGTGCCATTACCTACTGCTGGCCCAATGTACTTACAAACACTATCACCCTTTATGATTATGGAGCTGTATCAGGTGAGAGAGGGATTCCTCCCTGCTGGGAAGCCCTTGGCAGTAATGCCAAGTAGTGTGTGAGGAAGGGAGTGATTATGGTCAGCTCTGGGGTTCCTTGAGCTCCTAGGGGAAAGAAGGAAACCTCTCAGGGTGTGCTTCAGACAAGTGACCTCAGGACAACCTGGCACACTGAGGGCCTGCAGGATTTATGAAGAAAAAGAGAAAGGGCTGTATCCTTCCACCATGCAGCTTGGAAACTACACACAGCATGGCATCACCAAGTTAACCTGTTTTCCAGTGCAAAGCCCATGGGCCTGATCAACATTTTTGTTATCAAAATGTACAAGGAGCTCCAAGGTCTTCTGTCACAACGGCTGCTGACAGAGACACAGCAATTTCAGGGCTGAAACAAACTGCAGCAGGACACAGGGGATCCTGGCTGCCCAAACACAGCAAAGAAAGAAGTGGTTTCATTCAGAAAGACAGTTTCTGCTTTTCATTCAGAGTGGGAAGTGTGTGACAGGATCCAGCGAGCTGGTGGAGGGAAGTAACCTGGAGGGAAGTAACCCTTACACACAGTAGGAGTGGAATTCATTGAAGAAATACCTTCCCGTCCCTACCCATCTCCTAACCCAGTCTTCTGCCCTGGGAGAGTTAATCTGTCAAATACTGACCATGCTTTCATTTTTCTCAAAGAAAAATAGGAAGCTCTAAGTGCCACACAAACAGGTCCTGCTTCCTTCTGCGAGTCAGGATAGTGGCAGCTTGCAGACTACTTCTTGGGGGGGAAGAAACTGCTCTCTGTGGGGTTTGGCCTTCAGGGTGGCTATGGCTATCTCTCTTGTCTGGGAGTCATGTGCCTTAATCCTCCAAAGTGGACTGCCCTGCAGTTGAACATTCCCTGCATTCCTGCCGCCTGCTGACACGAAGCCTGTTCAAAGGCAGCTCCAGAGGCTGTGGGAAACCTTTGCACCAGCTATGGGGGCGGCTGCTGCTCTCCCTGTGTCCCTTGTGCCAGGCATGCCTTTCTATTCGGAGCTGCCGGGCCACCCGTGTTGGGGACAGATATAGCTGGGGGAGCAGAGGGAGAAAGTATCTCAGCGCCCATGTGCTGATGCTCACATGCTTCCAGAGCCTTGATGCAGTGTAAATCCTGCCATTTGCTAGAGAGAAACTGAGGCAGGGGCCAGGAAGGAGTTTTGGGGAGGCTGGATCTCCATGCACAGGGAGAGGGAGGTGGAGCTGGGAAGGGAAGAGAGGTCCAGGGAAGAGGAGAAGCTATAATGACTGCCTGTACCTCTGTCCCACAAATGAGATCTAGCAAGGTGGGAAGGCTACAGCTTCTGTCTCAAGTGTGCTGTGGGCAAGGTCTCATAAAGCCTTAAAATTCAGGAGAAAGTGACATTTCTGCTATCCCAGAAGGGTGGAAACTTTTCATCCTTGTCCTGACTTGGTGCTTGGCAAACCTTAACACAAACCCTGGTCCTGATCAGGGCTGAAAAGGAAGGCTATCCTTCTCATTTCCCTGTTTGTAAAGTGGAAACAACAATAATAATGATTAGAAGAATAAATAATGCTTTCAAATATTGAGTGTTTTAATGTTGGTTATAAATAAATTAAGAAGACACCAAGGTGTCTGCAGCCTTTGGGAAGACTGAGAAGTCTTGAGAGTATCAGTAAGATGGCACTGCTGAGTAGGAAAAAGCTGGGGACCCAGGCAGTGGCAGGATAGGAAGGATCACAGTTATTTTTTCTCAGTCTGTTATGGTTTCTCATTTTCTAAGAATTTCAGAGACAGGTAGGAATTTGGAAGCTTTTGTGTGCTGATAACCATGGCCGTTAGGATTTGACAAGTGTCAAAGACAGGCATATGTTGTCCCCAAAGATATGCAACACCAACCCTCAATGCATCATCTGTGGACGAGTGTTTACATTGTACAACTTTCTGAATCAACTGTCACTTTTTTTCATTCTCTCACTCTTTTTTTATGAATGAAGTCTGGAGCAAGCCAGACAGAAAGGAAGGCTGCAGCATGTTTTATAGCTTATGTTTCCTTCTGGTGAGGATGTTACATTTGCTGAAGTGAATTTCTGAAAGAGATGTGGAAGGGTTTTCTGGTCAGGGTTAGGGGATATTTCATTCATGCAGGAAGTTGCAAAAGCTGAACAGAAAGTGTGTATTCTGGAAGTTTCAATTAAAAGAAAAAAGTAGGCTGAAGGGTAAAATTGCAAAATACCAGCTGAGGCTCAGAAGTCGAGTTCAATTCATAGTCCTAGTGAAGTTTAATGCTACTAGCAATAAAAACTGCTTTAAATCCAAGACATAGGAATACTTTGTCATCCAATATTTTAGTGTAAATTTTTGAAAATGCTTTTTTCTTTGACGTAGTTCTGCGGCACATAATAGCTGTCTCTTACATAAGCTGTTCCAGTGCAGAAAGTGTGGACTGAACACGGGGAATTCTTCAGAGCTGGGATGAATGGGATGAGTGCAATATCAGGGCATAGTATCACCTGAGTTTGGGTTTAGGGAGTTTCAACATGTTACTGTCAAACAAATCAGCAGCACAGCAAGAAATGGAAATGCTACTCTGTTGTCCATAGGGAATGCACAAGCTGATTTGAGTGGGATTGTGGTTTAAATGCCTTTAATACTCCACATACCAGTGCATCAGGGAGTGGAAGCTGATGTATTTTAGCTTTGTTCTGCTAAGAAGTTAGGTTTTCCCATTCATTTGTCCTAGACCCATGGCACACAGCTTTACTACAGACATATAGCCTCAGTGGGCCGGATGCCAGGGGGATGGGAAAGGAGTGTTGGCATAGGCAGTGAATTATACCTTACTGAACCACAAGGATTTATAGTTTTATCTGTTTTGAAGTCAAGAAGAGTTCACCTTGGCCATCTACGTTGACTCATTTTATCACATGGGTGAAAGAATCTCACTCCAAACTTTCTACACCAGGTTCATAGTTTCTGTTTGAAAGTCTGTGTATTTTTAGGGAGACAAAATCAGTCTCAATTTAAAAGACTTCCAATGAATTTTCCACATTTCTAATTAAGGTTATGCACAGATATAACTCAAGTTGTGCGAGCCCTTTATGCAGAGCAGTTTCAGCCAGTTCAGTCCTCTCTTACATCACTATTCCAAATGGATAATTTCCGAGGTCTGAGCACATGATAGGGAATAATTGAGTTACTGAAGATGCCCATCATATGAAACCTGTTAACTGACCATGTGCGTGACTGAAGCTTGACCCACTGAGAAGTATGTTAGTTTAAACTGCCCCTACAGTGGATTTCATTTTCATTAGGAGCTAAGCTAGCACAATTTACTTTGCAGCTGCATTATGCTAAGGACACATGCATGGTCAGGCACCAACCATTACTGTGGCTTAGCTGACAATCAGTAGCTTGATTAACTGCCTGAATTCACTCATGCACCCCAGCCCAAAAGGAGTGGGTGGAAAAGATCTAAATATATATATTATTATCTCATTTAGTTGTCCCTGGACATGTTTTATAAGCTAGAGGAGGCCTTGGATGCACTTCAGAAGTCAGTGTGCTGTGCTATTTAAAAGTGAAGGGCAAACAGAGGCAAAATTTACATTTCTCCAACAAGAAATGGGAACTCAAGCTTAAGCTTTTTTGTTAGAGAAAGCAGTCTGTGGTCTTCAAAGGTCACAAGCGTTCACAACAGCAGCTTAGTGTCTCATCCAGCAAAAGGACTTCTTCGGTAGCTTAGCCCCTCCTAAAATCACATGAGGGCACTGCTGCGAGGGCTGTGACTGCTTTGCCTGTGTGATCTCATGGAATCACAGCCTGGAATGGCACCTAAAGTGACAGGCTGACCCAACAGATGGTTTCATTAGTACTGCACAGGTCATGACAGCAATGCCTGCAGTAGCCCATGAGCATATTGAAAACCAAGTGCCAGGATACATAGGGAAAGCAAAGACAAGTTGACAAAATTGGCAGAAGAAAACTTCAGATGAATGAGTAGGAAAGCAGCTGAAACCTGTAGGCAGAGCAGGTTTTCTGCTGATGTGCACACCTTCCTCTCCAACCACTGGTCTCCAAGTGCCTGACATGAACTCCAACAAGCCTTCAAAATCGTGAAATGTTTGGAGGTCTCTGCCTTGTGTTTGCCTTTACCATTGTTCCTAACCCCTTGTAGGTAGCTTACAAAAGGGATATTTATTCAACAGTGCAGTGCTTCTCAGCTGCTCTGCAGCCTGACTGAACCACTGTCCCCAGGTCATAGCCCCATGAGCCCCATTCAGCATGGGGTCCATGATGTTTAAAGGTGTCTTGTGTGGAGCAGGAACTACTCCTAGCTCTGTCTGTGCTCCACAGGATCACTGAAATGATGGATAGAAGGAAACCTTGGAGGACATCTAGTCCTTCCTCAGGAAACAGGAATATTTTCAAGTGAAGTGAAATGCAGAGCCACAGTATGGATAGAAGCTCAAGGCTTGCAAGAACAGGGTATCTTAATGCAGTCAAGAAACACCAGAAGGGAAAAGAAAATAAAGCAAAGAAGAAAACCCCCCCTGGTTTTGCCAGGAGAAAAAAAGAAACCCTGACAGCACATTTTAATATCTATCATGAACGAAATATACTGGTGAAGGATTAAAGCTGGAGAGAAGTAATTAATTTTCTGTGTAATCTGGGTGTAAAAATGGAGAATTTCCACTCTCATGGGATGAAGCTTTGGAGTTCAGCAGAAATTTGCAGCCAACATCCAGTTGCATTGGAAAAAAGAAAAAATTGCCCTTTGCTGGTTATCATCCCAGCTGTGCTACACGCCTAGTGGAGCAAACTAGCCCAAAAAATACAGTCTCTGGCAAGGTTTTTCCTCTGCTGAATGTGAACGCTATCTATCTGCTAAGTTTAATTAAACTGTCTGGCTCTTTCAGCTTGCACAATTTAGATAAGAAAATGCCTATTCATCCCAGACTCAGAGAGAAACAACTAACCCTCTTCCTTATGTAGTGTGAGTCTGTCGTTGTCGTGCTGCCCAGTTTGTAATACTGAACTGTGTACTCAAATCAAAAGCTGCTCCCACCAGAGGTCAGAATTCTTGCTTCTCCTCTAGATGGCAAACTCTCCTTAATTTTGGAAGGGGAACAGACACAGCAGTTGCTGCTGGCTTTTGCAGTCGTTAATTTGCAGCACAATTTCAGCTTTTAGTTTTGAATCAACCAGACCCAAGAAGACAAATCCCAGCAGTGGCAATGGAAGAGGAGGGAAAGTGGGGAACCTGTGGAGACATACACAAGTTTCATAGAGAGATCCTCGTGAGTTGAAATGTGAATTAATAGGCATTGATTTACCTTATACATTTGGGAAGTGCAGTCTACCCCCACAGCTGAATACTGTGGATCTCCAGGAGTTGCTCCTCCAGGAGAGCAACATAGGTCTGCTTAGGTGTTTTAGTTATGATTGAAGCAAGAATAAAACCAAACTTTTGTTTATTTATTTATTTGTTTATTCATTTATTCGTTTATTTTGCCAGTAAGAGAAGCATCAAGCAAGGAGTTATGGCTCCCAATTCCTCTGCAGACAGCAAGTTCTCTTGTTCTTCCTTTGACAGCCCATCCCCATGAGTTTACCTATCATCCTCTTTTAAATTCCATTCCTTCTTTTCATCTCCTGTCTCCTCCCAAATATTTTCTCCTCTCTTTTTTCAACCATAATCCAGCCCTGGAGCTCCAGGAGTTGAACTTTGAACCTTGTCAGTCCCTTCCAACTCAGGATATTCTATGATTCTATGACTCTTCATAGAGTCACTCCTCCATCTATGCACCCTATTCCCAAATCCCATCTCCCCTCTCTGCCCAATTCCCATCTCCCCTAAACATTCAGATTCAAAATATGACCATCACTTGTGCAGAGCACTGTTGCAAAGTTGCAAATAACCATTTCTCAGTTGCCTCTCAATATCTTATGCCCCAGAAGATACAGGTGTTGGAAGTCCAGCAAAATGAAGACAGTTTGGTACCTCAGATCTTAACCATCCCCCCCTTCCCAGAAGCACAGGGCCTTCTGAGGGAGTTGAGGGATTTATCTGCTTAAAGTGGTTGTCTACAGTGCAGTAATCTATATCTCAACTGGTCACCTGGGCTGCCTTTACAATCAGTGGAGAGTTGTCAGCAGAGTTCGGGGAATTGAGAGCATTTCCTAAAGTGGTCACCCACATTATTTAAAAGTGTTACACTCCCTAAACTCTCTGTAAAGAGAGCCTGGACACTCTGCTTAGATGGAAACTCATATCACAAGCAAGGTTAGGGAAGAAGAATGTCATTTTTTGTGCCTTTAGTCAACTGAGGTGACATTTTTATTTTAACTATTTCTTGGAATTCAGAATATTTCAGACTTCCTCTTTGTGCAGGAAACAGAACACTCTTTCACATGACTAGTAAAACTTCCTCCTTACTTTCTCCTTGAAAGCTTTCAGAAATCAATTCTCAGACATTGTAGTGGAAGTAAATTAAAAAATATGTGAGATCAGCCTTTTGGAAAATAAAGAAAGAAGATAAATGTAGTATTTTCCAAATTAGAATTGGGTAGACATAATTTCCTATGTATACTTTTGGTTATAAACATAGGCAGGAATATGAGGTTTCAGAAAGGAACTTGTTCTTCTTTCATTTTTGGTATGATGAAGGGCATGAGGAGATCCAGTCAAATATCTGTGTTCCCTTTCTTATCTAGCACTGCAATATTTTCTCAGGGCAAATGAAACACCATTTGTCTTGTCTCAATCATCAGTTTTCAGGATAGAGAAAGAACAAGTAATTTCCAGCCTATATAGAGTCAGCTTGACAAATTGTTCCCCTCCCCAGAGAAGTATTTGCTAGTTTCCTCTGGTACCAAAGGAAGGTGCTGGACACGTTCCTGGATGGGAACCTGTTGTCAGGATGACAGGGATTTCAGAGCACACAGCCAGTGACTTCTCTGCTCATGTCACAGTTAGTGAAAATCTCTCCATTTTCAAGCAGCTGAGCCAATGATCTTTTAATACAGAGCCTGATTTCTTATGCTTCATGTAATCTAGTCGAAAACAGTCACCTAATATAAGAAAAATAATCAAAACTAAAATTACTTGTGCTAATAAGTGGTACCCTCTTGATATGTTCAGCCTACAAAGTACCCACATTCAGATCTGCGGAGATCTAAACACAGAGTTATGATAGAAGACAAAGGACTGGTGGATGTGGTGGTCTGGAGCTTGCAATGATGTATTAAGGTGCTTCTGTTGGGGCATTACAAAAGGTAGCAAGCATCTGCTTTGCAAAATGTATGTAAAGTCACATCAGCTCATGGCATCTGGGCTTTTGCTGTATGAAGCTCTTGATCAATTATATGTGAGTTTTTCATTGCAGATTAGGCTTATTTATCAGTCAATAGTTATTTAGTCTTCTAGTTATAGAAGATTTGTATTTTAAATATTTGTTAGGACCTAGAAAAACTGGCTTACTCTGTACATAAAGCAAGATTTATTAATGAAAGAAATGTAACTGTGTGGAAAGTGCCAGTGATTGATGTCAATTTATTACTTGTTCCAAGCAAAGAGACCCCCACCAGTAATTACATTATTATGAGCACACTGCTGTAGAGCTCTTATTACTCATGGGAAACTATTATTTTTTGTTAATTGATATGTACTTAATAATTCCAGCCATGACTCAGTGCCTGTGTCTCAGGGATTGTATGGGTACAGAGAGGAAAGATAAAAGTCAGAGGGAGAGGGGCTAAGACTATCTTTCCCAGAATTTTTCTTTGTCTATAGAGGTGAAATTTTACTACTAGGATATGCTAGTTTTGCAGACCTAAAATTTGCATTAAGGAAAACATAAGTTTTGCATGAAAATGTTGAGTTCTCTTTTGGGAACTTGAAAATATAGTGAGTACCTAATGATCTGGGAGTCCAGTGACGTGTTCAGCTGCTGTCACTGATCCTTGCCAAGGAAGCAGCCTGTCTTATATCTGAACTGGAGGCTCAGGGGTAGAAGAAAGGGTGAACAGGATAGTCCCAGATAATTCAGCTTTCCTAGAAATTGTAATGGCCCAGTACTTCCACATACAATGAGCTCTGGGAATGGGTGGATGGAGGCATTCAGCCTTGTGAATTATTTGGTGGGTTTTTTTACTTTTTTTACTCATCTGACACTAACATTTTTCTGAACCCCTGCTGCTTTCTGTGAAACAGAAATTTCAGTGATGGCCAAGTGTGCAGTACAAACCTTGCTCTTTACAATGCCAGTTACTTCTGACTGACTGTGCTACAATGCAAGCTAGCAGGTCCATGGTTTAACCATTCATCTCAATTGGTTCATCATATCTCTGGGAACATCTTTAAGTCCAAATTGATTACCTTTATTGCTATCTCAGGATAAACCCTACACAAGTTAGTCTTTCGATGCTTTGTAAATGCATACCTCTCCATAGGCTGTTTGTCTGTCGTGTCATATGGAATTAATGATATTTATTCCCAGTTGACCAATTTGCATTAGTGCCACCTTTACCCAGTTGCAGGATATGCTTGAGCTGACCCTCCACGATTAATCATGTCTATCAACACAGACAGTGCGACCTTCACTCAGTCACATTAGCCAGCTGGCAGCTATTGATTCCTTATAGGTGGATGTACTCACAGAAGTCCCTGTCAAGAACAGCAGAAATTCAATCTTAGATGATTTTTTTTTCTAAATACATGTACCTTGCAAATACTCTGAGCTTAATTCTGGACTAAAAAAGGAGAAAATTTCTCATGTTTGTGGCACTTCCCACTTAGACTAGTAAGCTTTTATCTACTCAATTCAGAAGCCAAACTGAAAGATTTTAGCAGATGAGCTGTTACAGTAAATATAAAGAGAGATGATGGCCTTCTCCAGGGCATTCTTTAGCTCACTGACAATCAAATCAAGGTACCTGTATCTTTCCACTCGTGACTCTTCAGCTTAGCGAAAATAATCATGGCCAAAATGGGTAAGAATGGCCTAAGAAAGGTTAGAATAGAAATTTCAGGAAATCTGCATTGGCATGTTTCCAAATGAAGTCCCAGGTGATAGTTAAGCTTCCCCTGAAGGATGAGGGGATTCAACTTTGCTGACAGAGAAGAATCTTGCTTAGGACAGGTTTTGATTTACTTGTATTCCACATCAGTCATTAGCCTAAATATAGGGTCTGGTGACATTTCAGATGCCCTGCCTTGTCCCACCCGACCTTCAGCTGCTGATGAAGGGCACAAGTTTCATGTAGGTTTTGTGTCATATCAAGCAGTGTGACCACATCTATCTATTTGAGATATACAATGGCATCTCAAACAGCATCAGATACTTAGGTTTAAGTAAACCAAATCTGCTTGAGAGTTATTACATAGTAGTCCCTTATAAAAAGGCTAAAGAATCAATCAGATTGAAGGAGAGACTCTGGTATTCACATTCTATTGGAAAGGTAAATTTTTTTGTGTCCATCCTCCACGTCTGCAGGATACTGTGGAGGAGATACCCCTGCCATAATGTTGAGTGACCAACTGATCTCTGGGGCTCATTATGCAGTGGTCAGGAAAGGTGTCCGCTGACAGATTCAGTTTTGTGTGGGTTGAATTACTCACATCTCAAAGATTGATCAGAAAAAGGCAAAGGGACAAATGTGTATTTTTAAACATAGTCCTGTGGGGTGACTTTGTGTCAGTCGCATCATTTAAAATTAGAATGATCAAAATTGAAACCACATCCTCCTACTTAGTTGAGAAAAAGAAAAAATTATTCCTTTCTTTTGTTTTCCTTCTTTCTCCTACACTACTTCTCCTTTTTTTAGGAAAATCCTTTTTGCAAGGGATTGTGCCTCTCGCCAGTGTCATTGCTTTTAGTGGTATAGTAACATGTCTTTGACTGTAGGACTGACCTGAAGTTCAGTCTTACTGCTCATTTCAGTTACCAGGAAAAACCAGGGATGTGTGAAGTCTTCTTATACCAAGGGGGTATGAGGTCCTGGTTGATGGGATCAATAATAGATGCTGAGGATGCTCACAACACTTCAGGTACCTGTCTTTGCAGCCTCTGCCCAGCTACTGGCACACCTGCAGCCCATGGTGAGGCAGCTCTGCCCCTGCAGCCCATGGAGGTCCATGGTGGAGCAGAGATCCTCCTGAAGCCCATGAAGGAACTCACTCCAGAGCCTGAAGGGGGCTGTGACCCTGTGGGAAGCCTGTGAGTGGTAGACTCTTGGCAGGGCCTGTAGCTCAGTGGAAAGCAGAGATCAGGCTGGATCAGGTTTGCTGGCAGGACTTGTGACCCTGTAGGGGACCCTTGTGGGAGCAGTTTGTGAAGAACTGCAACCCATGGGAAGGACTCACCCTGGAGAAGTTCATGAAGGACTGTCTCCCACAGGAAGGACTCGGCATGAGAGATAGGGAAGAGTGTGAGGACTCCTGCAGAGGAGGAAGGAGCGGTAGAGACAATATGTGATGAACTGTCCTCAGCCCACATTCCCTGTCCCCCTGTGCCACTGAGGGGGAGGAAAGAGACAAAATGGGGAGTGAGGCTGAGCCTGGGAAGAAAGGAGGGTTGGGGGAAGGTGCTTTAAGATTTGGGTTTAGTTTTCATTATCCTACTCTGATTTGCTTAGTAAATTCAAGTCGAGCCTGTTTTGCCCATGATGGTGACTGATGTGTGATCTCTTCCTGGATTAATCTTGCTTTGGCTTAGATGTCCCTGATGTAGAAGCACACGCATATCAGCCAGTCATCCATGGCTTTTTCATAGTCGATGGAGAGAAATAGCACTTTTCAAAACATTATTCCTGTGATGTGTTTTAGATATCTATCTTGCTGTGAGATGAATTATGCTCGAGAAGAGTCTGTTTTTCTCCACTGGTGGTAAAGGAAATCTAGGTGGTTAGCTCAGAAGTAAACAACTACAAGGAACTTACTGGAGTGCTACCTGACAGACTACACAGAAAACATGAATCTGATGGCTTCAAGCTGTGTGTGTTCTTTGTGCAGCCACATTCTTCTGGCAATGGACCTCTTTCCATTTTGCTGTGATTAAATTATATATTTTCTGCAAGTAAATTTTGTCTGGGTCATTTGATGACCTTTGCAGTCCATTTTTGCACTCCAGTATTCATTTTTAATTGGATTTCCCTTGGTCTTAGTGAACTTTTCATTTGAAAAACAGAGTTTTGACTTGATCTGCAAGTATCATGTCTTCTTGCAAAGTCAAACCCAGTGCTGCAATAACCTTGCTCTGACCTTGTTATCAGTTACACTACAAATAATCTGCTAACTAATCCATTTCCTAAACTGTTCATTCTCAACAGTCTTGTTTTACCAGCTTCCAGTAGTCCTCATGCTTCTCCCAAAGCACACTGCCAACTTCCAGTGATTTTGGAGCTGCCAAATCCAATACTGGGGAAGATTTCAATCTAACTTTCCTGCAGTAATGCTTGCTTCCAGGTAAAATTAGGAAAACTACAATAATTTCTCCTAGTTCTGTGCCTCAAAGGAAGTACCTGAATGTCTTGGATCACTCTGTCAGAGTTATACAAATTCACTGCTTCTATTATGTTTTATACCTGTTGTTCATTTTTGAGCCTCACAGCATCCTGTTCAAAGTGGATAGAAATCCCTGTGTGTCACTAAATGTTAGAAATATCAGACTGAAAGGATCATGTTGATGATTTAGTTCAGACCTTGAAATCAGATGCAAGGAAGGTCCATGGAACATTCAGTTTGCCCCTTTCCTGGCAGTCTACATTCATGATAACTTCCCAATGATCTCTTGTTTGTCAAAGCCCTCTAGGAAAAAAATTAAAGCCATCAGAACTAGCATGGTATAGAAATTGAGATAGAGAAGAACAAGAAAATGAGCAGAAAAGATCAGCAACATCAACTGTGTTCCGTATCCACAGAAATAAAAAAGGGAGAGGCTGAGGGTGTTTGTACCACAAGATGGAGAACCAGGAGAAGTGGAAATTGCTGAAGTCATCTGCGTCATGAAAGATCTCTAGATGTGTGAAGGTATGAAATCACTTATGAAGAATGAAAAGAAACCATGGTAGTGAAAATTGCTCAGGATATAAAAGGAGGATTAATCTCACCGAACTGCAAGTAAAAAATCAGTCATCAGGGGTGGCTAGCTCAAGTTAGTGGAGAACTGACTAACATTAGCAGAGTTTAGGGTGCACTATAGTCTTTTCTAGGAGACATTGATACTTGGCCAAGTGTATTTCATTTGGTCTTAGTCTTGCAAGACTGAATAATTCCATCATGCCTTGGGCGTTTACCATCAGAGATTAAGCCAAGTACTGTCCTCACTCTATAACCAATTTATAAATGTTTGTTTCCTGCATTGTAAATGGAACTTTCTTGTGTTCTTCGCCAAACACACTGACTTTAATTTTATTCAATTAGTAACGAAGAAGCATAGAACATTGAAGACTAGGAACTTTGGTGATTTTATGCACCAATGTTTGGCACCTCATCAGCAAGCAAACACTGGTTTCCTATGGACGTAACTGCACACAGGTGGGGGCAGAACCAAAGTCAACAAACATCTTAATTACCCTTGGTACCATATCCGCAGGTATCACATTACAGCTGATGTACTTCAGAGAAAGCCGCAGCTTAGCTGCAAGGAGGCCAGAGCCTTTGCATCAAGAAAGGTCAAAAGTCAAAGGAAATGCCAGTAGAAGCAGTAGTCACAGTAAGGGAGCTCAATAAAACCCTCACCTTCTTGTTTACCCCTGATTCCTCATTTATTGTATAATAAAGGCAAATCTAAGTGCATAACGGCACAAGAAGCAGCTGGACTATGTTTGTTCAGGGGTACTCAGCTGACAACGTAGACAGGAACTTGGTTCATCAAACCACACTGTTCTGCTCATCAGTGCCCTGAGGCCACACATACAGTAGCTGGAATTAAGTCCTCACATTTGCACTGATGGACAAGATGTCTTTGACAACCCCATGACAGAAGGAAAAAAAATGCCACTAATATTAAGTATGTAAATAAAGCCAGTGAATGAGATTAATGCAATTGCATGTCTACCGCATATACACAAGTACTTTAATTGAATGTAGGTCCCAGATAATGCTAGATATTGCTGGAAAATTACAAAGCCACTAGGCTGTCTTCTCATCTTCCTCTAGCCAGCTGGCGTGGACTCTTGATCACAGCTATGCTGGTACAGTCTTTCTCTCTTAATGGGTTTAACTCAGACCATAGATAAATGTGGTTACAACCAGGCCCAGATTTGCTAGGGCAGGTCCTTGAGTAGCTGTGGTCAGGGCACAATTATTGTGCCATGAGGTCTTGTGGTATGAGTGGCTGGAGCATTGGGTTTGCAGGCTTTGTACTAAGGTCCAGCTGAGCCTGAGCAGCTGTGGACCCCACCCTGACCTCTGTCTTGAACTTTGTGTGTTATCTGGTCGAATTGGAGTCTCTCATCCTCTTCCACCACTGACAATGTGAACACGCTGACACTAGCACAGTCTATTTCTGTTCTGCTTAACATGCTACAACTGGACCATCACAGAGACTGCCAGGAGGTGCATTCTGATTAACAGCACTTTCAAGTGGTCCCATCATTATGGTGCAGATGGTGTGGTGCAAATCTAAAGCAATGGACAACCCCAAGCACATTTTCTTCTGGTTAGAAAAGGTTCCTTTCCCCCGTCTCTCTGGTGATTCTTTCTTTCTTCTTTCCTTATGTCTTTCCTGCCTGAGTGACCCCAGGGGGTGCTTCTGAGATGGAGTATGTATGACATGTCCTTGCAGAAACCCATTGTTCAGCTGCTGGGTGAAGAGTGATACAGGGTCTCAGTTAGACCTGGTGCTTTGTCATTGATTTCTTATGTGACACTGGACAGTCCACTTAGACATCCAGAAACCACAAGAAATTTGGATGTCTGTCTGTGGCTCAGACCCCCTGTGCATAGCTTACTCTTCACTCGTGCTTGTTCCTCCGCATTTAAGGGAGTGTTGAGAGAGTTGTTGACATCCTGCTGCATTGGGCTGAGCAAACAGCAGAGAAGTGACAGTCAAGATTAAACTGGCTGCTCCAGGGAAGTGATCTGAAGATGATGTCTCAGGGACTCTGAGGTGCTCAGGTGCTGCACTGGCTGATTTTAAACATTCAACATTTACCAAAAGCATCACAATGTTTATGTGGGTTAAATGGCTAATTTTGATAGTAAAATTGCCCATTTAGTTATGTAACCATTTCAAATAGTCTGTTATATACTAAATCACACACACCTGCTTTCAAGTCAGTAATAGTTACTTACATTTTGTGCTCTCTTAATGTAACCCACTGGCATATACAGTTTCATTCTAATGACTAAATTTATCCTGGTACACAATTTGACTTTTCATAATTACAAAAAAGAAAGCTGGTACTCAGACTAACTGCAGAATTATCTCCTTACTCTTACAGCAAGAGATAGTCGTTGTTTATCAATATCCCACAGGAATTAAAGCTGTAGATTATGTATTATCTGTTAAATATAGTCATCCAACAATTAGTTTGGGTTTCAGAACCTGGAGGTGGAGGTGCCTGTATGTAATGCCTGCCAAGGAAAAATGTGAATGGGCAAGATGGCTCTTCCTGCACATTCACAAAAGATTTAAAAAATTGCAAAAGCTGCTGTGAGGTCACCTGTAACAAGTTCCAATTCCCAGAAGCATGTGGGAGAATTTCAAAGTCAAAAATCAATGGCTATGAAATTACACATTAGTCTAGGGGAGTGTACTTTGCCTGTTTTCACAGCTAACATTCGTCTTCCTATAGTAATAGTGGTGCAGACAATTTGCCACGGTAAGGTTGATCTATAAGTGTTTTAATTAAAGCTCTGACAGCAAATTGAAATCTTATTTTACTTACAGAGCAGACAGAACTCATCTCCCTCTCATCTGAGAACTTGGGCTTAGAGGAGGACCTCAGGACTGACACAAATCTGGGAGGAACATTAAGAAAACATACACATCAAGTTCTAAGTTAGTGCTGTTATGTTTTCTCTCCTATGACTTTGTTGTGGCTTGGGCGCTTCTTGGACATCAAGGCCCATCAGCCCTTTAACAAAGGCCTCTGGGCACTTCAAGTGCTGGTTTGTAGGACTTGGGAGGTTATTTTTTAGCTGTCTAATGCATAGGCAAGAGATGGAGGCTGCATGGAGAGTGGAAGTGACAAGGACCAAAATGTCACATCTCTTCTGAGGAATCCTGGTTTCTTCCTTCATGCCAGAATAAGGCAATAGCTGAGAGGAAAGAAAGGATTACCACAGGCTTTAGCAGGCTTCAAGCTAATGCTCAGGAATGGGAAGGAAACTGAGGCAAGAGTCTATTGCAAATTTTATTGATTTCTGTGGCTCTACTGTGCTGTGCAAGACACAACATGTGACTGGGGAGGCTTCAAACAGAGGCCGAGTAGGTAGTTAATCAAAGTGCAAAAGTGGAAATGGCAAAACTTCAGTTTGGAGACACATGAGAGTGATATCCCCCTGGTCTCAGAGCAGCACTGGTGTCTCTGTGAGAAGCTGGTGCAACAGGATGGAGGGAAACCCCCAGCAATGTTATCAAGTCCCAATGTACTTGTTCCCCAGGGCTGACACCTTCCTAGCAGGTTTTCCTCTTCCACCATTGACCAAATGTCTGTGCATGTTGTAGGGTTGCATCCTCTGAGAAGGCAAAGTCTGGGAGACCTGGCTCCTGGCTGCATGCATCGCTCCTCCACCCCATGGGACGGCACACCATCAGTTCTGGCAGAGGAATGGGTTGGGGACAGGTCATGCAGGGCCAAGACAGACTGCTGCAAGGTCAGGGCACTGATTTTTGTCCTCATGAGTTATTTAGGTGATGATAATGCTGAGAGGAGTTGTTCTGCTTCCCCTGCCAACATGAACTTTGCCTTTGCTGATGAGAAATCCCTTACCCTGTGAATTTAAAGATTCTACCTTTTACTGATTTAGGCATGAGAGGTGTCTCTCCCTTTCCCCTGACTGAAGAGGACAACTATAAAGGCATGGAAAAATGCTGAAGAGCTCAGAGTCGTGAGAAAAAGCTAATATCAGTGAAAATGAATAACCAAACTTTTGTAGCTATAAAAAGGAATTTCTTAACTCCTAGGAGTTCAGTGAGAGAATTAGGTGTTCTAAAGAGGATGTACATTGGTCTCATACCTTATCAACTAAACTTAAACAGGGAACAACTGATATAATCCAGCTTTCTGTGTTCCCAGTTTTCCCTATGCAAAAGTGAGTACAAAGCCTTACAAGGCAGAAATCTCTATTGGGACAGATGTTAATATTCTAATTAAGCTTTGATTTGAGAAGTGTCCTGAGAATTGGCAAACCGTAAGACCACACACCTTTGCCATCGAAAATTCCCTCTGCAAGTTATCTAACAGTATCTATCTATCTATCTATCTATCTTTTTAATTTTTTTTCAATCAGGGTAGAAAAACCCTAAAAACCCACCAAGGCTCATGCCTAATTTTCACGAAGTGTGAGACCATGGAAAAGATTCACAACTCTTTCTTGTGGGTTAACCACCAAGTCTGGCAGCTCCTTTTGGGACTCATATAACAGCTTGGTTTTGTAATTATTTATAGAACATTAATTTTCAGTCAGGAAAGAACTAATTGTTTACTATTAGCATAACACTCAATTTGAAATAATTAAGGGGAACTCTTTTTTCACTAATCTTAATCTAAGTCTGAAATGTATCCCCAAAGTCCATTAAAAACAAAGCAAAACCCACTGTTAATTAACAAATTATTCCATTTCAATAGCTGGGAGTTTTAACAAGTTCAGCCAAGAACTATGCAACATTATAAAATAAATCTCCTGGTTTGTCACATTTGAGAGTTACTAATAAAGAAGATAATTTAGCATTATAAAATTGCTTACTTTGTCTGGGAAGGCCTCATAGTATGTCAGTATTGTATAATTCACATGATGGCAGATCAGAAGAGAGAAATAAATTGTTTGGTTGGGTAAATTAACTAAGGATTGATTCTCTCTGTTTTAATTTAACATCAGAATTCTAGAAAACTTCTAAAAGCAGATGGGCTATTGATCCAACAAGAGGATAATCAGTGCATCAAAAAAGGGGGTGGACGAGAAATGAGTACTCTTGAGGCTCTTCATCAATTGCTGCTTTAGACAGAGAGGTCTTATTCACAGTGAGTAAGGAGGGGGAGTAGGAAGCTGGGGGAGGAGAGGCTGCTTTGGGATAAACACCCATGTAAGTGAAGCTGAAAAAATACATATAGCAGGAGAGGAAATGTAAAATCAAAGAGGGAACATCTTAAATTATAAGAGGATGGGGTAAAGAAAGACCTCACAATCACTCACCAAGGACACACAATCCATCAATGTCCATCCTGTCTGCAGGGCATAAATTGTCATGTTCATGAAAGGAACTTGAGAGCCCTGAGGGGATGGGCTCCCAAGAAACCAAGAGTTTTCTGTTATGTGAGGTCCAAGTCCTGGCATGAGCTTCCATGATTATTTACTTCTTTGTGAAGTTTCTGAAAGTATGGAAATAATTAATGATCTGGTTGTGTCTCTTTGGCTCTGGGAGCAGAGAATTTCTGTGTCCATGCTAACCACACAGAAATGCTGCTGTCCGATGGGAGCCTGTGTTACAGCCAGAGTCAGAACGTTCTGACTCCTGGCACAACACACAGATATGTGCAGTGTCCTAAAAGCAGCATGGGAGGATCACTTTTTGAGGAGTAGAATAGGGAGGAGAAGAATAAAATTCTCATGTTCAGCCAGCAGTACTTAACACAGACCCTGGAGGGAATCCAGGAGGACTTAAAGCAATATTTTCATTTCCTTCAACGTGGTTACTTTCTTGACATAGCTTCTCTCTGGCAAAATCTGGATGACTCAGGAGGTGGCTCTGTCTTGTGCACGCTCATGTAACCCTGTAGTCCTAATACAGCATTTGGGAAATAGTTGGGTAAGGCTGCACCCTTTTTTGAGATGGGGGTGTCTGCGCACACAGAGGGTGGATATGGGAGTGTGGTCTGGTGAACGATGCACCAGAATGAGACTGGCCTATGAACTGTAGACTTCCTCAGTGACTCTTAAGTAAATCACTGTCTCTTTCTGCCTATTTATGTAGAAACAGAATGATAATTACTTTCCCCTTAACCCTCATGTGGCTCTTTTAATTATAAGTCTGTCTAGGAAGATATGCTTTCTCATTGTGTAGAACACCTCCCTCAAGAAAGTCTGTCGTCATTTAGTTGTCTCTTAAGTGGAGAGTTAGCACCATTTCACACATCTCTGGGTATACTGCGGATCATGGTCAGCTGAAGGTTCTGCATCATACCTGTCAGTCCCCTGTTGACATCCTGGATGTCTTTGGACTCATCACAGTGCTCTGATTTGTGGTTCAGAAATGGCTATGTAAAGAACAAGTGGGCAGGGTTGGAGGTACTCCCTGTAATTCTGAGGTTTGCCCCTGTCTAGGGCCATTCAGTTTGTGGTATCATAAGACAAAGTGATTTTATATCACAGGGACTCTGGAAAGGGCAAGCAAAATCCATGGGCTCAAGCTAAATGGTCCTGCCTGAGAGACATCATATAGTTGTCTCTTATTTTGCTCTTTCTGCAAGAGTGCAGTTGGTTGTGTCAAAACCAAAATACTGTGCTTGCTGAAGTCTTGTGGACTCAAGTCTACAAGTGAGCCATAGGCAGAGAGGATGCTTAGGGATTCACAGAGAAGCAGAAAACATTTTTTGATTCAGCATTTTTTAATGTTGAAATCTCACGATGCTCATGATGTTACGGTGGTTTTAGAAATTTCAGGTGTTCTGTGACAAACTGAAATTGTATTTATACTTATATTAAAAATTCCAATTTCAGAGTTTGCAGGGAAAATTTGAGTATTAACAGAAGCCGAAAGCAGATAAATCCCTACCCTAAATCCCAAGCACTTAAAAAACCCTTTAATTTTTACAGGATTTAGAGTTGTAATAGCTTTGAAGTAGGTTGATGATGCCATATAGATATAATGTAAATCTCTTCCTTCTGCTGCTCACTGCTGACTGACTCAGCAGCTGCTACTCAGCATTGGTTTCTCACACGACAGATTCTTCCCTTTCACCTTGTTGACAACTTGGGTGATTACCTTAGCTCTGAAACCTCCACTAGCTGGCAGGGAGATGCTCATCAGAGGAGAAATGTCTATGGTCCAAAGTGCTAAACGGGGAAGGCAGATGTTACTACCTTAATTTTAAAGGTAGTGAAGCCAAAGGACACCGGAAAAGTAGCAGAGACAGGGTTAAAACCCACATTACACCTGTTCCTCTGCTAGCTGATGGTTGCTTTTAAATGTCCCTTCCAAAACTAGTTGTTATGAAGTTTACTTTTCAATTGTTTTAGTTGTCAATAAAAGATGTTTGAAGAAGGTGAAACTACAATGATGATTTTAAATTAACAGGCTTTTTCTGGGGGGAATGTAGGTGCTTGTGCTGACAATTATGTGTGTTATAATGGTACCTTCAGGCTTTATGCAAAAGCTGCCTTTGCCAGGGAAGAATTCAGAATTAACATCCTGCAGGGTGTTAATCCAAGCAGACCAGACAGACAGAGAAATTATTATCCCTTACTTATCAATAGAGATTTGACGGATTAAACCTGGGTTCCAGAGTCCCAGGTATGACCTTGAAGGAACTAAACCCACATAATTTAAAGCCCTGTTCTGTGCCATTTTCTACTACATTATTCCTTTTGCCTTAACAGTCTGAAAACAAGCAAACAGACAAACAAAAATAAGCATTGTACAACCATGCAAAACCAGTGATAGAACGAATTAGGGAAGTGTGGTGACATTGCATTGAGCACTTTGGTTTATTCCTCAGAGAAAACCCCAGGGAACTGCTGTTGCCGCATTTATGAAACTGAGGAGTTGACTGTTATGGATGGAGATGAGGAATGTGAGCAGCAGAGTTAATAACGAGGGGTAAAATCTTTTCTTAGACCAGCTGAGAGAGAGAGAAAAAGCTGACAATATTTTAGGCAGTCAATCCCTTCCACTGGTCACCATGTCATAATTAGATGATAATGGGATTGCTAAGTATTCTTTATTGGCTTTTAAAACATTACAAGTTATTCCTTCCCAGCTAAGCAGTTTGTTTCCAGCAATTATGCAGCCTTTGTTTTGAAAGGGTTACAGAATCCCACTGCGACTCCCTGAATACAAAACCTGGCACTGTGGCAAGGAGCACTTGTGGGTTCCACAGGATCGTTGGTGTGAAGATTGAAACTCTTTGGCTTTTACATTCCCTGGTGACAAAGCAAACAAAAGTATTTTTCTTCTCTCGAGTCTATTTGAATGGACCGGTGCAGTACCGACTCTACATGAGCTGGTCCATGTGGTGTCCATTAGTTTAGCATAATATCCACTGGAGCGAATTAACCTCTCAAGGAAAGCACATAAGCATAGGAAGAGATGGCCTGAGTATGACTGCACTGTTTCTGCTCCGGTACTGACTGAGCTGTCTCCCTCCTGCTCTGCAAAGGTCCTGTAGGATGGACATCCCCTCTGAGGACCCAAGTTGTCTCAGAGTCCTGAAGACTGCCCAAGCAGGTCACGTCAAACCCTGCTGAGAAGAAGCCTATTTCTCTTCTTGGGCTGGTATTATCACTAGAGGGATATAAGACAGAGATGGAGGCACAAAGCCCAACTACACTATGGGTGAGTGAACCCTAAAAGTCTCTATGGGATCAAACTACTTCTTCATCAAGTTGTGCACATGGACATTTTTGGTCTTGGAGTCACCATAGGTCTTCCTACACAGTACTGCATGTAGGGACAGGTAAGTGTATGGGTAGGGTGACAAACTGTACACTGCCCAAAGAAGAGGATTTTCCCTAGTGGACACCTGACTGTGAATGTTGCCTTCTTCGCCCATCTAAATCACAGTATATGACCCTTCTGCCTGAAGGGCGAGGTGTGCCCTGTGTTGCACAATACCAGGAGGAAAAGTTTATGATGGTGAAATCACTTGGCTCAAGACCTTGGTGCAAAGTATCCTAGACCTGAACTTCAGAAAGGTTCGTTGGCAAATTTTTCCGTTTTCACTGGGAAAAGTTATTCCCATGAATAAAAGCTGCATGCATGGCCATATACAGGAGGCTTCTTAAATGTCTCACTGAGAAAGAGATAGCTAAATTTCTATAATTGAAAGTTTAATTTTTATTGCCTTTAATATTTCTTTTTAAATAATTGAGGCACACGTCCAATTTGGAAGAGTCTAGGACACATCAGAAAGAGTAAAAGAACTCCAACAACAAAGATCCTGAGTTTGATATGCACTTCAGGGACGAAAATTAAAATTTTCTGGATAAAAATCTAACTTTTGTACCTGTGTGATTCTTGAAAATTTTTTTTAGGCAGTAAGAACCTCTTAAGACACCTCCTTTGCTATGTACTAGCTTGTCTGTGCTACTGCCCTGTGAAGTGAGTCTGCTTGGCAACTAGAAGGACAAAGGAAAAGAGAAGGTCTGGATCTTCTAGGGTTATAGATCACTTTTTCAGTAAATAAAACTGCAGAGGCTTGTGGCTGCCAGAATGGTAGCTTCTGGTGTCTGCTGGTGTTTGAATACACTACCCACTATGCCTGAGTTAATAAGTAATTTCCCAGTTTATTGTGTCCAGCTCTTTAGTGTTCATTGGCTTATGGAAATTTATGATTCTATGATTCACAAAGGAAATAAAAATACTTCAGTTGGCTTAATGAATCTAACATATAAAGTTTATAGCAATTCTTTCAGTAAGTAAAAGCATGAGTTTATTGGACAATATTGAAATAAGAAATTGAGTTTGATTGCTAAATCATCATACATCATTCAATCTGGTTATTTTGAAGATGTCCTGATAGTTGCCACTGTAAAACAGTGCAGAGCATTTGTGGTGTGTTGTTCATATCACAGGCCAGTGTTTTAACAGACACTGCAGTCAACTATTTAATTATAGCCATATCATCACCAATCCTCAGGCTTTGAAAGAAAGCATCCTGATGAAAGTTAGATGAAGATCAGTCTACCTATAGAAAACTTTAGTTTCAAAATAACAGTGTACCTTGTCAAAAAGCCATTCTGGTCAGCTCTGTTTTTGCCTTTGGGCCGTTATTTGTGGTTACAAAACAAGACTGCTTTAGTGCAACGACCTATCAAGTCTTGCTCTCTCCAGCAAGGAAGTAATTGCCACTTCTGACAAAGGCTTTTCAGCATCAGCCTTCACCTGGGTGTGGACTACATCACACTCCCAGAGGTCAGGAACACCCTGAGTGAGGAGCATGGGGGTGGGGATGTATACGAACCTCAGTTTGGTTCAAACTGATGACCCTCCCCAGAAAAAAAACAAAGCCAAAAACTAAATGCAGACTGTAAGAACAACACATTTCAAGAACCAAACAAAAGCAGTACAGTGTAGTGAATTTGCATCCTTAGGGCTTTGAAAAAGCATATTGCTTTTAAAGGACAAACACGCTAATGGAATTCCTGTTCCTTCGTTCTCTTTTTGTGGGCAAGTCCAAAACTAAGAGTCTTTTACTATCCTCTTAAGGAAGGAATGTCTTGTGGGAGATGCTTGTTAAAATCTTGGCAGTGTATCTTTGCAATGCACCTTTCCAAACAAAGCCACAAACGTTATGATTGCTTCATGGTGTTTAATGTGTAACAAGGAGTTCTGCTGCTATTGTAAAAATACCAGTTGACTTTTAATAGGACCATTAATTGATACACTATCTTATTAGAACTCTTGTTTAAATAGCAGTAAAATGTTAAACATTCTTGAAAGTATTAATAAAGAAAGGCAATTAGACATGCTTGTTTCAGGAGCCTTGATAAATGAATAAATCTTGAGTTAATTACTGTGCTGGGCACCGAGATTCAACTCTCAGAGACTGCAATCAGTACATTTCAAAAGGATTCATCACATTTGAGTACATGTGTGCAACAATGGTATATCTGACAGGAATGATTGCAAGGGATAACAATTCTATTCTCTTCATTATCTATAATAATTTTTTTTCAAAGTTCAGATGAAATCCAGTTAACACTGCAATATAAAGAACTTCAGAGATGTGGTGGGAGGTTTGGCCACCTATATTTCTTCAGATCCTTTGGTACCATTCATTACCAGACCAGAACTAAGTCACATGAAATAATAAGTGACCCTGTACATAAATCAAAGACATTTCCCACCTGCTATTATTATGTCACTCTGTCTTTGAGGTGGAAGAGCAAAAAGGTTAGACTCAAGGCTGAATATAGACCTGAAATGTTGCTTTCTCTTTAGAACCTAGAACCTAGAACTGTATCAGTAACTACAGGAGGTGTTTGCTTAAATCTTGGTGTATACATGGTGACTCACCTTTCATTTATCACTGTTTTTAGTAAGTACCCGTACTTTTACACATCAAAACTTTGCTACGATACACTCTTGCTAGCATTTTGAAAATCTCTGTGCTGCTGTTTTTATGCCTGAACATCTGGTCTGCTGTAATTGGTGACAATGTTCTAGTTGACTTTTAAAGGTTTTTATTGATTTAATCCATACATTTATGGGTATCCTATATCTAGTAGCAATGTTTAGTAGCCTTTCTACTTTTACAGCTGTTTCACAATCTTTGAAATGTTAAGTTATGCTCTTGAACTTTGCCTGTACTGGCCAAAACCCAGTGGTACTATTCTCCACAGTATAGGGTAACTAATATGTGGATTATTCACTTTTTTTGTTTAGCTGTTCAATAACACTCCTCTATCCCTCTTATCCCCAAGAAATTCTCCAGAACTCATTGCTTTTCAGACCTCAGTTTCTTAGGTGTAATTTAAATAAAACTTGAAGGAAAGGCAGAGGGGAGAGAATACTGATTCCGGCTGTAGGACACAAGAAGCTGGACTCCATAGCACTATTCCCCAAACTAAAAGCAAGAGAAGCAATGTTTTGAAAAAATGTCTGTGGTTAGTAACACAACAGTTTCAACAGTTTACTTCTGACACGATGCAAATTGGAAATGACCCTGTGCTGAGTACAGCTCAGAGTGTAAAATTCAGTTGAAGAACACTATTCTGCCATGGTCATGCAATTTAAATCATACATGTTGCACTGCCTTTTCATCCTAAAGACAATTTTTTTGACTGACAGGGCATGGGTTTGAAGCTGAAGAAAACAACAAGGAGCAGAACATAAGCAGGATCCTTTCTTTTAAGATGGTGTGAAGAGGAGCCATTATCAGCTTAATGTAACTCAAGGCTCAGTGAAAGCTGCTAAGCTGTATTCCTCTGAAATAAGCAGGGCAAAAATTGACTCACAAGCAATCACATGGAGATCACATTTTATTAATTCTGCTCTTTACTAGGCAACTGGCACATAAATGCAAAACCTTAAGTGAGTCTTTACTTCAACCATTAACTAGAAAGATAAGACTCCTAAATGAACTCTTACAATAAAATTTTTTATGAAGGAAAATCAAAAGAAAGGCTGAAAATTTAGTTTCTATTTTTCATAATTTCCTTTTAGCCAGATGTTTGGATTTGTGTTTGGATCCAATCAATCCAGTGGATACATGCTATATTTTGCTTCTGGTGAGCTATTGCTTTACCTGGGTATTTTTTTATTGATGCCTCCAAGCTGGAGATTCCCTTTGCTGAATTTCTTCAGTAACCAAAAGTCAAGTCTGATAGTAAACTATTGGTCTGTGTCAGCTGTTACTAAAGAAGGGTCAACAGTTTTTGAAGCCAGCATTTCTGGTCTCACTCATTCTTTGAACACAATGACATTGCTTCAGTTTTACAACAGTTTCCTTGCACCCAGGGATCTATCTCAAGAGATTTACTTTTGAGAAGGGTGGATGAAGAATGATGATTATGACTCTAAATTCTAATTTCAATAGCCTAGCCTAGCAGAATGACAACAGTGCGGATAGCAACAGGGTCATTTCTGTAATGAGAAAGCCAGTGCTATTTGTATTGTGTGGCTTTTTATGATTAGAGAAGCAAATCTAAGCAATTTGTAAGGAAGTTAATTACTTTACAAATGTGCTCAGTTTTGCTTGCCTACAAAGCTCTGTGCCAAAAGATGTTTACCCAGGTCTTGCTTGGATTAATGGTGGGAGGGCAGGAGGCCAGCGCAGTGTTGGTGCAGTGCAGGGCTGTGGGAGAGAGCCCTGAGCTCTCCCTGGATGGGTGGCTGTGAGGACACTGTGCAGTACTGCCTCATGCAGAGATGTTAGAGTTCAATATAAGTGTCTTGCTTCTGTAAGTGATCGCAGCCTCTGTTCCCCTGACTGCCAAAAAGGTGGGATCATAAAACCCTTGCCTCATTTTGGGGCAGGATACCACCTACTCAGTGTTGTGTTTGCTCTATTTAAGGCGGGGAGGGACTCCCCTTCTTGCTCCATTTATGATTTTTGTGTCTTGCTGGGTGGCTGACTGGGACACTCAGCTGGCCTTGGCTGTCTTGGCACAGAGACAACCAGATCCCTCGGGCAGAACAAATATGGGTTAGCCTGCAGCTCATCAGGCATCACCATGCTCTGTGTCTAGTTGTTTCCCTTTCTTTATGTGGATACCTGTTTAAACACTCCTGGGAGGAAAAGTTAGTCATGATGGAGGTTACCATACCACACATCGTATTTAAATCCATGGTACCCCACTGGAAACAGATCTGTGTATACTCTGGTGTCTCAACACCACCCACAAACCAATGGGTTGAGCTTCTGCATGGACCCACCCAAAGTGCTGTGGCGGCTTCCACACTCCTAACCAAGAAAGTGTGCCCAATGGTATCCCATAGCTGAAGGGGCTTACAGTAAGCTTTGGTGGCTTACTTGTCAGAGGGTCTGGTGATCTACAGTTGAGGAGAACAGAAACAGTAGGTATCAGAATTGTTGAACTGAAGGGAAAGTGGTTGATGACTCTCACAGGTCTCCATCCAAATAAAATGCATAAGTACCAACACCTCTGTCTTATGAACTCAGATTGTCCCCAACAGTTTTAGGTTTTAGGTCCATCTCCAGTGTCAGAATTTGCAAAGGGCATCAACCTGCTTAATCTAAGATCTTTTACCCTTCTTTTGTCCACCCAGTTCATTAAAAAAGGAATTATCTTCAGACCAAATGTTGAATAATAGTGTTTTTCGCTGAAAAGAGGAGGAAAAAGAAAAACTCTCTTCTCTATCCAATGCCAAAATCAACTGCTTTCAAAGATGACGTTTCCCTGATCAGCTCATCATGCCAAATTTCTCCTGAATTAAATTAATAGGTAATTTTAAAACAGAAATTGTTGAACACTGATATTCTTTAAAGCACTATAAGGTCCCAGTTCCCTTGTCTAATGCTTTCTACAGCTTAGCCACTGAGACAGTTTTCCAGAACAATGACAATGTCTTTTCTAGCCGTATTCCTGATTTCCATGCCAGACCTGACAACTCTTCATTTGAGCCGAACTATCCTGCTAATAACAGAGCAACAAAAGTGAAACGTTACTATCTGCATGGGGAAATAAAAGAGGTCAGAAAGGGTTCATTCTTTTACACCTTTCTTAAGCCTTTGCTTTCTTCACCTCACTTAAATCTTTGTAATGCCTGTGGCCTCAAACTGATCTCGCTTGATTTTTTTTCTTAGAAAGAAGCTTTTAAAGTGAGATGACTGCCCAAGAAATTTTCTGCTTCATATTCCCAGGTAATACAACACTTCTTCTGCCTGAACTTAAGGTCTATGTGGACCCAAAGCAGTGTTTTTTATTTTTTACCCAAGGGAAGAGGATATGGTCAACAGGGGCAGTGCTGTCAGGTCCTCCAGACAGTGCTGCCAAAATAAGAACTTCATGTTCATCCTAGATCCCATTTCCCACTTGAGTCAGTCTGCCTTCCTCACTGGGATGTCATACTCCTCTTCCAATGGCCCTGGATGGATCCTACCATGCTTTTCTCCAGTGTAACTTTTTGTACATTAAAATAATAATTTTGCACTGTTTATATACTTTATATGCTGCTAGTAACACATTTGCAACTACAGTTTACCATTGGTGATCATGGAACCCCCAGGATGGTCAAAATTTAGAGCTTCAGAAGCAAGATTAGTTTATTAAGGAAGCTCCATCCCTGAAGCAATTAGTGAAGAAGTAAGAAAAGAAGGTGTTGATAGACTTGCATGAAAAGGGAACCATATAACCAGGAAGAGGACAAATTCTTCAGTGAGACCTGCATGGGCACAGATCTACAATGGACATGTGTTTATGGTTTATGCTGTCCACATTTCACATCTGGGGCTTGAGATGAAATCTGTGGAACCCTTCTGATCCCCACATTCTCTCACCATCATTACTGGAGCAAGAACACAAAAATGTGATGGCCAAGTTGATTTCAGTGATGATGTGTCTTCAGCTGGTGTGTGTTACTCTGTCGTGCTGCTCCTTCATGTTGAATTTAGATTCTGGGAGAAGCAGAGCTGTCACACCGCTGGGCATTGGGTCCCCTTTGCCTGGCTCTGAAGGGCAGTGCTAAACAACCATCACAACTTCTCTTTCTGCACGTGACACATGGCATATACTGTGCCAGATGAGGCTGAAAGGATATTCTCTTTATAAAGCCTCAGCAAATCTGCTCTTTAGGAGCTGTGTGCATCCAGTTTGGAGTCTGCAAGGGAGAATATAAAGCTTGCACTGTGGTAAAAAATCTCTTAGGTACTGCAGATGTGCCACATCTGGCTGTTAGGCTGAAGTATGGGACACTCCCATATGTGTGTGACTGGTTATGAGTGTTATAAGCTGAGAAGCTTTCTGACACAATGAAAGAAAGTGAAGTAACCCTACCTGCTGCTTTTGCAGAAATATAGCAGAGACATTTCTTTCAGCTGTGAGAGCTCCTATAGAACTAGTATAAATTCATCCACCTTTAAAAATTGCATTCTCTGGTGCAGTTTTGGAAACATCATTTTTGCTGGGCATGGAGTTTACACTCCAAGGAAGATGAGCAATAAACCTTAATAGTTGCATCTTAGAAAAACTGTGTGGCAGCTAGAGGTTTCCCTTAAATTATGAAGCTCAGAGTTATAGCATGCTGTGATACACAGTGATGTACCTGTTGAAGGAAAGCCAAATTGGAATCTGGTGGAAGCTGATGTTTCCATTTGTTAGGGGATTTATACCCACTTCCACAGATTCACACTGGTTCTACCTGGAAAAACTTTAGGATTCCAGAATGTTCACATATAATTGCAACAAATGAATTCACTAATGTCTCTAAAACTACAGTGTACACTGGCAAAACAAACAGATATCTGATGTAGTAAAAGTTAAGCTGCCTCTTGTTGTCCCTCTGTCTGTGAAAGGTTTTGTGCTCCATATTCCCTGGGACAGCCATTTGAAGTCTCCCCTTCAAACCAGTCTGAAATATAATCTCTACCCTAGATAGCCATAGGCAGGAAGGTCTCCAGACAGATTAACTAGGTTAAGAAAAGGAGAACATTTACCTTAGAGTCAAATTCACCATACACTTTTGGTCCTACCAATAAGCTGGTCCATTTGAAACAGTAGCCAGGAGCAGGAGAATCTGGATTTATTTCAAGACATCTGAAGCTATTTGTCCTTTTATTTGAGTTGTGTTTCAGAATTCACAGTCATTGAATTTCAGGCTTATGTATGTGGTCTATGTAAGCTATTTTGTACCTCACAGAGAATGAGGACCAATCCCACACACAGGAATAAATTTCAACCACTATGCTTTCCTGCAAAAGTCTTCAAACGTAAAGATTTAATTCTGGTTTTATATCACCTAAATATTGCCCACTACTCCTTAGAGCTGGATTTCACCTCTGATAAGGGCACTGCCATTATCAGCTGCACGGTAGCCAGGTAGAAAATGAAAAAGTTGATGAATTTCTCTGATGCAGGTGATAATATTTAGATTAGTATTTAGATTAGTATTTAGATTAGTACCAACTCACTGATAGTTGCACACAAAACAATTTATGACATTAAATATATGAGGAAAAATACAGGTTTTGAATTCAAGAATTCTCTTTTCCTTTGAAAAAAGGCCAGTTAAATATTTAGAGACAGAGTTGCATAAAATTATGTCTCCACCCTGGTATGCTGAGAAGTATGAAGCAATGACATTTGGAGAGCTATGTCCTTTTCCTTCCCTGGATGACCAAGCTGTAAATGTAAGGCTTCAATTTGTGGGGCAGAGTTAAACTAAAGTTTAGAACAGAGCAAAGATCAAGATTGAGAGCTGTATTTTTAATATCTCATTATTTCAAGCCTCATAGATGTAGAGTTTTGATTCAAGGCCACTGCTGCTTTCATTTCTATTGAAAAGCAGTCAGGCTTTGACTATAAGCATCTTTTTACAAGATATTGTAATAATTTTATCAATATTCATACTTACAATTTATAACTAGTTTCACAAGTTTCAAAACCTTTAGGAGTTATTAACCTTCTGGATTCTGTTGTTAAAAATATCTACAAATTGCTACAGATCTTTTGAAAAACCCACCTTCTTATTGGTGATTTTACATTGGCAGCAGTCAAATTCTCTATGCCATAAGCCTTTGGGGCATTACAAGTTAATGACTGAATCTGAGTGGCAGTAAAAGAAGGATTAATGGAAAAAATCTCACGTCTCCCTATCGAAGCTGACTCAAGAGATATGCTAGTATAGCAGCAGTTACAATATTTCTTAGCTTTGCAGTCTCCAGACAATTAAAAATGGCATCTTATATATCTCTAAGATAGATAGTTCCCTTAATATTGGGTCCATTATATGAGAAAATTGTGCTTTAAATAAGGATCAATATTGACGTATTTTATTATGGAAAATAAACTCACATTTGAGTTAAAACGCCACAAGTATCTTCTTTAGTGAAATATTATTCAATCATTATTTACATTTTGGGTATATTTACTAGAAAAAAAGGCATTTCAAAAGAAGATAGTTTAAGAAGCTAAAGCAGAACAGACATGACAGGAACCCGAACATTTAAAAAGCACAGAAAGTTAGGAGTAACACAACTGGGAAAAATACTGTGAAGAGGTTTTAATGAGAAGAAATCATGACATGTTACTACCTCTTAAAACACATGCCATTAGCTTTAAAATGGGTTTAAAATGTTTCATACAGGCAGTTTCAGTAATAAAGCGTGCAAGGTTCCCAAGAAACCACACCAGACTTGAGTCTTGTGATACCCAGGTAAGATTTGAAGGGTCATAGCTTGGAGAACATCATGTAGCTGTCTCAAAGGTACCACAAGACCACAAGCTGGTGACTGCTCTGCCCTGACCTCATGCAGTCCCACTGCTGAAGACAGAAGAGGAGTTTCTGGTGTGGGGTACAGTGCTGTCCATGGGTCCTGGATCCACACATAAGATTACACAACAGGGAGCCTGAAAACTTGGGAGACACTGAATTATTGATGGTATAAGTTAGACTCTAAGTTTGCTGATGATACTAGGGTCTTTTCCATTGTATTATTGCTCACTGTATTTCTCTTCTTTCCCAGAAGAAGTGTCTTGTCTTGTTCTGTCTTATCTTAATTCACTATTTCATTTTATTTTATTTTTTTAAATTTGCTAGTATTGGAATTGGGCTGGAAATATTTCCTTCCACCACACAAAATTATTAATGTTTTTGAAAACAAAGCCACATTTAATATAGAAAAAGACCCTTAATCCTTTGATATTTTGTGTGCAAAAGGTAGGTAATAGCTGTTGTTCCCATGTTCTGTGGATTAAGGCACTCAGGATACAGGAGTTAGGTGCTCTTTTGATTCCTGGGCAGGTGACAGATCTGAGTGGGCTTTTTCCATTTACTGATTATTCTCAAACTACTTCCATTCTCCCACTCCTTGAGCAGAATTAGGACCCTTGTCCTGATATTTGTGGACAGATCTTTCCCTGAGAGATCAGCCCCTCTGTGCAAAAAGATTTCATTTCCCGGACAGGTGCCGTCATTTGGACAGCATTCTTTTCCTCCTCAATCTGCTAAAAAAAGTTTAATTAAAGATATTTTGAGCCCTTGGAGAGCAGCAGTGCTCATTTTGAGCTGGCAGCATCCTTAATCTCAGCGGAGATGACTGCTAACAGAAAGAAATGGCAGCTGCAGAGGGAAAGGTGAACTTCTGTGCATGGAACACCTGACTCTGAAAGTCTTTGAATATCAACAGAGTGACACACAGCCTGATTCTCTTTAGCAGTGAGAGGACCACAATATTTTGCTTTTAGGACGTCAAGATCTACAGCATTTTCTCAGCAAATTGCTACAGAAACCTGGACGGAGAGTGGACTCTGCAGCGAGGTTCAGGTGAATATCCAGATGGCACTATAAAGTCTTGTAATTGTTACAGCCTCCAGTAAAATTAATTTGTAAGCCATTGGCTTTCTAAAGGCCACATGTCTGCAATTATTTTTTTCCCTTTGTGCCAAGATACATTCTTCCAAGAAAAAAATATTGCTAAGCAAAGGGCACCTGTCTAAAATTACTAAGGCTCAAGTAAGAGATTTGCAGATCAACTTTGCTGCCCTTTTCCCCTTGCAGTAAAACTATATGCTTTGCCTACTGAGAACAAGAGAACATGCCCTTGTCTTGATTTGTGAACTTTAAAAAACGCTGAAAAAATATCTGTGAGGAACCAGAATGCAAAACTGGCCTTCAGCTGTGAAGGATTTATTTTTCCTCATTTCATAAAAAGAAAATGAGAATGCCATAAACAATCTGTCTTTATTTATTCTTGTGGTCCTCTGTTTTTCCTCCAAATAATTATTGCAAGGTTTATTTACACCATGTATTGATTTATTTTCTAGGCAAAGCCAATATATTTCCAATATAAAAAAAAAATTAAAAAAATCAACTTTTGAATTCATTTATTTCAGCATCTGTGTTTAGAGCCAGTCAGAAAATAGAATTTACAATCTACATGGAATTGTGGAATATCTGTATTTCATTTAGGTCTTCACTGTGTATGAAAAGGCAAACTATCACTGATGGAATAAAATGCTGCAGAATAGTTTGATTTAGAAATACCTAAGCATTCTTTATTTTGACATTAAAGTTGAATACAATTTTCTGCTGTGAAATAGCCATCTGACCACCTCCTTGCTATGTGTATCTTCTCTTGTGCAACTTTTGCTGGCATTATCATGGGAGCAAAGCACTGTCATAATAATGTTTACTATTAAAAAAGAAACTGAAGGAAGATTTGCTGTATAACATATTTTTCCACTGAAAATAATTTCATTGAAACTGCTTCCATCAAAAAACTTGACTGCCAAATGAAGCTCATTAATACCCTTATTAAATCTTAGGGATAGTAAAAGCTGGGGTTTTTTTCAAGCTGATTTCCTACAGCTGTTGTAAGAAATCCAGGAAAGGCTCTGCTAAGGTGTACATCCCAGACCCTTCCCATTCCCAGTCTGTGACACTTCTCTCCAATCTTTGAGTTGTCGTGTGCTGGGTCTCAACCAACTTCAATCACAGCTCGTGGTGCAATCACTGTATTTGCTTCGGCTATAAACTGCCAAAGGACAGGAACAGCTGTGTGGGGCCAGTGAAGATGTTTCATGCACTGGATTGCAGCAGCATCTTTTTCAACCTATTAGAAGAGGATCATAAAAACAAAAAAAGGAGTTTGATTAGCTGGCATTATAAAACTGATGACAAAATACCATATCCTGCTACTGATAAAACCAGTCATAAAAGCAAGGAAATGTTCTGGGCCTTTGCAGTGGATCTGTCATGATTCAAGTGTGCCCAGTGTTAGTCCTTACCTGGTATATAGATTTCGAAAGAGCTGGTTCTTGAAATCCTCTGTAATAGAACATATCACCAAGTAGCAATGACTCCATCTCCACTACAGTTTCTTTTTTAATAGTAAACATTATTATGACAGTGCTTTGCTCCCATGATAATGCCAGCAAAAACTGCTGTGGATTGTTGTACATTACAAACCACTCCTGCAATAAAGATATCTTTGCAATTGGAAATATGAGGGAAAAAAAACACAAGAAAGTACATGGCTTAGTTATTATTAGCATGTATTAAACATTGCCACTCTGTGGTGTACGTGAAAATTAATTGTACAAACCTGAGGACTGCGTGTCAGTGTTGTAAGTTTGCAGTATTGCTCACAGTCTGCAGTATTGCTCACAGTCTGCAGTATTGCTCACAGTCTGCTGATATCCTTCAAAACCTATGACAATAACTCTTCAGCTACTGTAATCAGCTGAACTACGGTAATTGCCATTGTAAGATTTCTCCTCTAATTCAAATTTTTAAGTCCCCATGGGTTGAAGATAGCTGTGGATCAATCTCTCAGATAAATTCTGTCATGATACAAAATGGTGCAGCTTTATGCATAAAAGTTCTTTCTCCAAATCAACTGTTCCATGAAAGGAAACAAACAGCTTGAAAACCCAGAAGCTGCTTTTCTTCCCCAAAATACAAACCAGTGTTTCTTGTCAAATGTCAATATTCACCTGAAAGAAAGATTTAGCTCCACTTACATCAAAATAAGTTTTTATAAGAAAAAAAGGCTTCTGTGGGTCATTTTCTAGAAATATATCTCAAAATCACAGAATATGCTGAGTTGGAAGAAACCCACAAGGATCATCGGGTCCAGACCTTAGCTCTGCACAGAACCGTCCCTGAGAGACACACCGTGTGCCTGACAGTATCATCCAATCTTTTCCTGACCTCTGGCAGGCCTGGTGCTGTGACCACTTCCCTGGGGAGCCTGTTCCAGTGCTCAACCACCCTCTGGGGGAAGAACCTTTTTCTAATATCTAATAAATATCTAATATCTAAACCTCCCCCTGAAACAACTTCAGGCTATTCCCTCGAGTCCTGTCACTGGTCACCACAGAGAAGAGAGATCAGTGCCTGCCCCTCCTCTTCCCCTCACAAGGAAGAGGGAACCTGCAATGAGGTCTCCCCTCAGTCTCCTCCAGCTGAAGAGACCAAGTGCCCTTAGCCACTCCTCATACAGCTTCCTCTCAAGGCCCTTCACCATCTTTGTTGCCCTTCTTTGGACGCTCTCTAATGGCTTAATATCTTTTTTATATTGTGGTGCCCCAAACTGCCACAATATTCAAGGTGAGGCCACCCCAGTGCAGAGCAGAGCAGGACAATCCTCTCCCTCGCTTGGCTCGTGATGCTTTGCCTGATGCCCCCCGGACACAGCTGGCCTTTCTGGCTGCCAGGGCACTGCTGACTCATATTCAACTTGCCATTGACCAGGAGCTCCAGGTCCCTTTCTGTGGCACTGCTTTCCAGCATCTCATTCCCCAGGTTCTCCATACATCCAGGGTTGCCCCACCCCAGGTGCAGAATCCAGCACTTTCCCTTGTTGAGCTTCATATATACATGTTGCTTTTGCAAAAAGTGTGTGTGTCAAGTAATAGTGTATATACTTGAACCTGTTTGTTTTTCATGCAAAAGAGTTAGGTATATAAACTTGAGCAGCTTCCAAATTTTGCACCAATATATATTCTCAGCAGACACATTAGACACATAGAAGTGGTATTAGGGCAGTGTTGTCACCTAAGTTTAAAACAAAACAAAATAAAACTGCATTGCATATTATTTTCTTTTTCCTTCATGCTCCCTACAACTCTGTGCAAAGTAACCAGGGAAGCAAAACCAAGCTCCAGCCATCATGAGAGATGGCTCAAAGTGTGACAATCACTGAAGCTGGGAAACATTTCTCTCTCATGAAGTAATGTGTACTGATAATCCTGGATACCCTTCAGCAGGAAGAATAGACTTTTATAGGGCTCAATTTTCTGCTTTGAATGAGATTTGCTGAGTGTTTGTGTTACTGTGGACTATGGGAGACATTTTCAAACGCAACTCAGGCTGCAAGGAGCTCACAAAGGTACCTGGATCCTTTATCTGTTTCTGAAATGTTCTCATTTATATATGTATATAAAACTTAAAAACACAGGAAACAAATGCAAGCACTTATACAGGGCAAGTGATTTGTGGTGAGGGCACAAGTGCAACAAGAGGAAATGGTCAGTGTTTTAAAGCACAGATTGAAAGTGTTTTAAAGCACAGATTGAAAATGTCACTTTTTTTTTTCCAATGACCTTTTGAACTGGAGGTTGCAGGTAATGAAGTACTACTGGTAAAATAAGATATAAAGGTTTCCCCCCATGTATAGTGCAAGTCCCACAATGCTGACAGCAGCAGCCTGTGCACAAACCTTATGATTCCCAGGGAGCCCTGGCTCCTCTGACAATGCCCTGCAAAAGATGCCGCAGGTCCATGAGCAGTTTGCATCACATTCCATGCAGTCGGATTTTGCTCCTTTTTCAGTGCATTAGCTCAGCTTTACAGATTTGAGCATTGGCGCCTGGTGTGGTTATGACTGACCTGGCACTCCCACCTGCTGGAATTGAGCACTGAGCACATTGCACCCAGAAGGAGTCAGTAGTTGATCCAGCAGTTGCCTGCTGTTTATAGGAACAGCTCACAATCCCACAGTAAATTGCCAGAAAGCTGCTTTCATGACAGACCACATTCCTTTCCCCCTCATCACCCCCCTCTCCACATGACATAGCTGGATTTCCAATTATGGTTGAACATTGATTTGTCTTTTATGCCCCTTTTATTTTTTTTTTCTAACCTCAGAAGCCATTGCCAACCTGCTCTTCTCTTAACTAACCATATTCTTCCCTCATCAACATGAACAAGTGCGGCACCACTGAGCCCTGTGTAAATAGCCACAGTGACATCTGAAACAACAGAAATGTTAGTATTCACTTGATGGGGGTTTTTAACAACATGCTTGGAGATGTTGAGGGTTTGCTTTACATCTGCGGCAAATTCACTATGTGATCTGTTGATGGGTTGCAGATGGCATCATGAGCCACTGCTTGCAGCAGAAGTAACAACCCTGGTCACATTTTACCACATTAAACAATTTACTTGGGTGGTAATTACACAGCAATTAACTTTGCTGCCTCACAAATGCAATATGAGCAGTCTGGCTTTTGCAGTTTTTTCTCCTCTGTCAGCTTCAGTCTTTTATCTAAGGCTGGATACAAGCATTCCTGCCAGAACAAGCCATCAGGAAATGAGGGCCAGCCATGATCTCTGTGGGAAATAATGTCTGCTTCTCTGGGCAGGGCTGGGAGATGAGCTACCAGGGTATATTTTAGCTGCCACTGGATTACTGTTACCACTTAAAGGACAGGCTCTGTCTTGATCAAAACATTTGATGTCTATTCAAAATCTGTTGTCCAGGCTCCTTCTGCAGTCACTGGATAGACCAGTAACTCAACAGGGTGATTCACACCAGTTATCCAGCAGTGAGGGGATTTTCTTGAGCTGAACATAGAGGTAGTATGAGAAAGATGCTACTTTTTAGACAACTATACATTAGTTGAAAGGAGCCCTGTGGTTACAACCTGAAAAAGTCTAAAGAGTATATGGGGTGTGGAAGAAAGAGCTTGACCTACCTGCCTCAAAAAGATTTACCTTCATGTGATAAGACAAAGTGGCTCTCTGGTACTATCAGGCATTATAACCAAGAAACTTACAGTAGAAACATTTGTGTGGAACTGAGGTGGTATCAATTACTGGAATATCTCTGGTGCTCTGTGGTAGATTCCTGAATACTTGACATGAAGACTGGGCATCTTTCCAAAATATGTGTTGTAAAATATATGAATTATGTGCTACATATTAACGGCATGAGTACTGTATGGATATTTTCCCACTGGATGGCCAGTGTAATCTTTCTGAAGCAAAGTCAATGAAAAATTTCTTACATATGTACTTTTTGTCTACAAGTTTTGCTGATGCCATATCTTTTTTGTGTAAACATATTTTCATCACTAAAATGATTAATAACTGTCTTTAAAGAAGCAAGGTGGTCATGGAGGAAGGCACTGCATGAGGACAGAATTCATCCAATTTCCATTCTGCCAGAGGTTTCCTTTGTGACTTTGTGTCACTCAGGTTCAGAAGTTTAAATGTTTTTAAAATTCCTTTTGAAATTTGTAGGAGACTGATTCATAGCTGAGCTTCAGGCCACATAGGCTGCACCTAGACTTTCTACTATAAAAGCATGACAATGCCATCATTACTTGTTTGACATCTACACTCAACAATGAGCTACTGTGGTTGTCTCTTGTCCAGAGGTGCCAGACCTTTGCTCCTTAATCAGTCAAGAGAGAATGAGTGTCAGCTCATAGTTTAGCTCCTTCAGTAAGATATCAGAATGGGATCTTTTTTTCTTTTCCGTTTTTTTTTTTGCCATTCCTCTTCTCTTCCTGTATAGGGACTGTAATCACATTATATGTAGACACTTCTAATTGCAGATGCAGCTCTAAATGCCACTTTAGCATGACTAAAAGCCAACTAACAGGGCAGTCACACTTGACAAGTTTCTTTCAAAGGCTTTGCCATTTTGAGCAATGTTACTGGACATTATGGAATTGCCTATATTGTACAGAATGGACTGTAAATTTACTGATTTTGTAGTATGGAAGAAAGGTGGCATCTGCAGAAGCCAGGAGTTTAAAGTCCATTAAGAGTCAGTAGCATTGATGTTTTATAATCTCCTTGTGTAGCTTTTACTATCCCCGACCATCTGTTCTGACAGATCTTCTCTATGCTCTGAACAAAACGCTGAATAAGATATTTTTCTAGCACCATGAACTTAATACAATCTAAGCTCTGATTACAGTAGGGCTGTGGAGTTTTTTTACCTGTGTTTAGATAATTACTATGCCAAAATTACTGTAAAGCAAATGGTGTGCTGACTGTTTAGAAAACTCAATAACTTCAATTTCTCTCCCTTTCTAATATTTAGCAACTGTCATTTAGCTCTATGGCATCTGGAAAAAAGCAGTCCAGCAAAAGCTGCTAACGTTATTTTGATGATATGTTTCCCTTCCTGACTATCTTGCTTCCTATACCAGCTGCTGGTAGCACTAAAATGCAACTTCTAGCAGTCTTTAGAGTTGCTATTACTATTATTATTATTACTACTACTACTTTGAGGAGAAAAGACAACGCAGAAAGAATCGTGCCTTTGAGGAGAAAAGACAACGCAGAAAGAATCGTGCCTTTGAGGAGAAAAGACAACGCAGAAAGAATCGTGCCTTTGAGGAGAAAAGACAACGCAGAAAGAATCGTGCCTTGCAGAATATACCATCTAAGGAGTCTTTCTGCTGTGTCTTTTGCAACCGGACTTGCCTCTCTCGTATTGGCCTTTTTAGCCACCAACGCGCTTGCAAGAAAAGTGGGTAGAGCCCTTCCCAAATCTTCGTTCGCGAAGCCTAGCCATGATGACTACTACTACTGCTATTTTCTTAGTGTGACACACGCACCAAAAAAAAAATTTTATAATAGACAAGTTAATCTGTGGATGGCATTTCTGTTGTGTTTTATTTCTTTCAAAATGACAAGAAGCTTCTCAGATTTATGCCAGACACACACCTACAAAGAGGATAATAATTTTGAGAGTTCTACTAAGCTACCTGAACCATCATTACTGAAGGAGATTAGAGTTTTCTTAGTTTATATCAGAACTTGAAAGGAATTTTTTGTGGAAAAATGATGTTACAGAAAATTCAGTTCTGGCCAAAGGGACCTTGCTATGCCAATTGGACCAATGAAATAGAAAATTCTCATTTGTTAATTTGAGCTGAAGTTTTTAATTTTGGATCATTTTGAGATTAATTAACATTTGCCTAATATTGTGTCAACACTTAATAGATGTTATCTGAAAAGCACTTTTTGCTACTTTCCTTTTCTTTACAGACCAGTATTTACATGCAGGATGCCATAGATATAATAATGAATTAGATTTCTGTTGCTTTAAAATAGTCTGGATGTGTACTAGCTGAGTATCTAACCAGGGAAAATCACCTAGGCCTTATACAGTGAAAACCAAGAAATTTCCTCACCTAGATACTTCTGTGGTCTTCATTATTATAGTGTTGAGTCATATCACTGTCTTCCTTCTCAACATCCATGAGAGACGGAAAATCGCTAGCATTCCTGTTTTACATGTGAGAATTGAAGGCCAGTTCACACACTTGCTCTCTGTGAACAGGAATAGACAACAAGTTATGCTGCATGCTCAGCTAGCTGCTGGTAAAGGCACTTAAAGGGAGCTTAGGCTTGGACCTTTTCTTTACAAAATAGTTGCCAGAAGTAAGAGAAATGTAAACTGTTTTTTCAACAAGGCCAAGTTGGTTCTTTGCGTACAGGGAACTTTGCTTCTGCTTGATTTGGAGCAGGGCTTAAGCATCATTTCTTTCTTCTCCAAAATTACTGAAAATAACAATCCTTCCTCTGCAAGAGTTCCACTTTATCTAGAATCACTCTTCACCCTGATAGCATCTGGACTCCAGTACTTCAGTTAAGGACCATGACTGTTAGGGTGCTTTTTCTTACAAAGTTGTACAGGAAGAGAAAAAAAACCAGTCTGGTGACTCAAGAACTCTCCTAGAGCTGAGTCATGATATCAAGTTCCTGCTTTGGTCTGGAGAGTGAAAAGCCATGTTTCTCCTGATGTGGAGACAGGTTGTAATAACTGGGTGACAGAGGGTAGAAGTGGCGCCAGCCCTGCTGTCAGATTGCTCACCACCTTGGGCCTTGGGGCTTTGGGGACAGAGTGGTACACAAATTGTGAATGCAGATGAGGCTCTCCAGATCACTAGGTCACTTTACATATTCTAGAAAAAGAAATGTCATTGCTGGAGCGGCTTCCCTGCAAAAACACTTAGGTGCTTTCAGGGTAGGCAGAAACTGAGTGGCAGATTTGAAATTTCTGTGACATTAAAATGTACTTTTTCATTTAGTGGCCTGAGATCAACCTGAAAAGTTTAATCAACATGCTTTAGAAGCAGATTGATTTCTTATGTTGCTGGTTAACACCTTAAATGAAAAGGACTGTAACACTATATTTGTTTATGGCTTCTCTGGAAACACCCCAGGATGTGACTTTGTCCCATGACTGTACTTGAAGAAACTACCTCTTCTATCGTGGTCTCACTGTGGTCTAATCTTACATGGCTGAGATTTATTAACAGTATGGCCAGTCTTCGCGAACGAAGATTTTGGGAAAGGTCTTTTACCTTTCAAGCCTGCGCAATGGATTTTTTAGGTGAGACACAGCATGCACTGAACTGAGCCCACCCTTTAATCCTAAGGTTCATCTGCCGGGGCCAAGCAAGCTTGGACAATGGCAGTGAGGTCCTCAGGACGTAGGTTTGTTTAGAGTGACCTTCTCATAGATGGATGGCCTTACAGGGCTGATGGGCTCCGTCTGCCCAGGGGAGTATCCCTGACCCAGAAATGAACCCAGGCCGCGGCGGTGAGAGCGCCGCATCCTAACCACTAGACCACTAGACCACCAGGGGTCCCCAGCTGAGATTTATAGACTGAGCTAAAACATAGGTGTGACTGCCGAGGTGTCAGTTTGGAGATAGAGGCACAGCCATCCACAGTGCACAGAACCTATGCTTCTTCCTGCACTGGTGGTGCCAATGCTACTCCAAAGGTGGGCATGGGGAGCAGAAATGAGCACCTGAGAACCTGGCTCTCGTTCTCTTGATTCCTGAGTGCTGAAGGTGGAAAATCTTTAATGCACCCTGGCAGCTTCAGAGCAGCAAAGAGAAACAGAATGTCATCTAAACTCTCATAAAAATTTCATTTCTCATAGAGCTTCTCTGTACCTGAGAAATCCCAGTTAAGAAAACCTGTAAGGTTACTCTCCAGAGAAGTAGAAGAAGAAAGTGAAGAAAGTAGTGGGACCCACATGAGGCAAAAGAGATACAAGATATACTTCATTCTCTGGTTTTCATGCTACTGTCACCCAACTTAGCTGTTTGTCCTCTAAAATAATAAGATAAGTCATAGAATAATTCAGGCTACAAGGGAGGTTGTCTGCTCCCATCATGTGTGTTTTATACTTCATTTAGACATTCTCCTGACCTGAGTGTAGCAACCTGTGAAATAACATTCTTGTTATTATGTGCCTCATTGTAAGTACATTGCAGTGATTTGCATCTCTCCAATCTGAGACGTAATACTGAGGATTTTCCTGCTCTGACAAGACAAATACAGCCTCAATATTCATAAATAGTTAGACACTGAAATAGTGTTGAGTAATCTTTTAACTGTAAACAATGTGGTCAGGGGGTTCAGTGTGAGAAGAGCTGGGAAGGGCAATAAGGATTCACATCCGTGTTATGCATTCTCCCTAATGTATACATGTCAGAGGAAGAAAGTTCTGCATGGATGACTGCTCTGATTCAGAAACATTAAAAAAACAGGCATGTGAACTGTAAACATATGACTAATTTTGTTTGACTTAATCTGAATTCCCTCAGTGATGCTTCCTATTGTGTCTATATAATTTATGCCTAATATCTTTACATAATCTGCATATACATGAAATTATACATCTCAAGCAGAGTAAGCATGTAATTCTAAACATCTGATAGACAACATCATGTGTGTGCCCATATGTTTTGTGAGTACAGGTTGCTGTGAAAATGTGTGTTATTTCATTCTCTCGCCTGCTATAGAACTGAGGGTACTTTAGAGACCTAGTAACCTTACATTCATGCCATTTAAAACTGAATAAAGTGCAAGAAAATAATATAGGAAATTATGCAACACTGGAGGAAGATGGTCAGGTTGGCTGCATTCCTTATACTCATTAAGAGGTTTCTGTTCCAGATTTCAAAAATGTAAATATGATGACCTCTCAGAGGAGTCAATGAGAGTTGAATTGTATAAAGGGTCAAAATAAAGGTGTATCTAGCTCAGCATCCCTCTCCTGTCCATGTTATCCTCTGTGTAGGACAAGCAAGATATTCTTTGTACTTTGCAAGAAGTTCTGGAGAAATTCCTTATAAGGGAAACATTCATTGACTCAGTCTTTTACATGGTGCTTGCTGAAGGCAAGCTTTGGGGCAAGGCATGGCAGGAAATAAAACTTCTGGTTAAGGGGTGCCTGGACAAGGTACCCCCCAAGGCTCTTTCTTCTTTCCTTGTCTCCACCTGACAATTCAACTGCTCTGAGAGGCCTCGAGGTGAAATTAACTTCCTGGTCCTCCTGAAGCTTCCTGAAGATGGTCCCTTCCAGCTTGAATTACTCCCTGATTTTGTGGATTTGTCAGGGATGGATTAAGTGAGGAGAGAAAAACAATTAGCTGTATGTTGCCCTGGTTTCTGCACCTCGGGAGCAATCACTCCAGCCTGTGATGAAGCACAGTCTCGTCACGTCATGCCAGAGTCTGCCATGTGGTTACTTTCATCTGCTCAAATTAACATAGTGTTGGGTTCAGTTTGCCAGACAGTGCCACCAGCTGTATTTAGTTCTCACAGCCTTGGCAGGTGCAGTAATTCGATGAGGTTAACCACTATTTAAAGGGATGCAGAAACCACTTCTCACATTTCAAGCTATTGTATTTTGTGTGGTAGGAAATGTCCCTTCTATCTATATGGTTATTGATCATATCATTAAAACATAACAGTGGCTGGAAACTAGAGCTATGTGAAAGTATCAGTGGTTTTACTTCCCAGAGACATCAAGAAATATCTCCTCCCATGCCCTCCATCAGGTTTGTATTCAGGTGAAGTGAGTATTTCTAAATTTGAAAAGAAAATGCATAAAAACTGATATGCATTGAATTTTATGCTTTTTTTTCCAAGTACAAATTTAACAAAGACGAAGGAGTGATCAAAACCACAGACTAATCAGAGCCAGCTTTGAACTCAGCTCAGATATCTATTTTTTTTTGCAAATGTTGGCCAAAGTTTTGGATTGGGAATGAACTAAAAAAACCAACCCAAACAGCTCCATTCCACTGTAAATTAATAGCAGGAGTGTGCAGGGAATCACTGGGATCATTGCATAAACTTGCCATTTAGCTCCCTGATCATGGGTGTTTCCCTGACAGCACGAGTCCCCTCAGGTTGTTCACCTCCTTTTTCCTACTCTTACTAGGGAAGAGCTACCTTATTGCCTCTGAGTATAGCACTTTGCACAGTAGTGCCATATAATGTTCTGCTACACATGTAGAGCATCCCTGACATGGTGTGACCAGCAGCCCTTTAGTTGGATTCATAAATTCTATAGAGCGCAGCTTTCTCAAGTAATCTTATGTCTGATTTATGTTTAATAGTATTTTTTTTCCCCCAGAAATTTGCTATATGCAATTTATGAAGTTATGATTAAACAAATTAACAAATTTCTAAAGACTACTAATTGCTAATTGACCCAGCATGGTAAGAGTCCTGGTGAAATGTATGCTGTGTGTCTCCACACATGCCAGAGCTCTCACAGCGTACTCACTAAAACCAGTCCTATGAATCTTCATTAAGCCAGAAATTATAGGCACTATCATAGCTCTAATTCTGACTTTCCACATCTGTATCTGAGATTGTGCATAGCAAAGATACCACTTCATTTCCAAATAATTTACAAAGGGTGTATTTTTCCCCACTGAGAAGTTGCATTGTACCAGCAATCAGGAATTCAGGGCTTTCAATTAAACATTGTGGCATTTAAATGGCAGTAAAAATGAAATGGTAGAGCAGAATAGGAAGGAATCTAAAACCAGTTGCAATTACACTCATTTTTATTTCAGACTCTTAAATTTTAATGCCTTTTACAGGCACATGAATAAATGAATTATGCAGGATTCACAACTGTTGGGAATTATTCACACTGTTCCAGAAAGCTCTAGTTCAGCAGAAGTAGAAAAGAGAATAATAGGTTCTAAATGTGCCAACTGTTGGCCATAGGTCTTCCAGTGATTCCAACCACATGCCAGCAAGTTACAGCACCTGCTGTGTGGCTAGGGATCAGGGGGAGTGCTCCCACCACATCCTGACAAAATGACTCCTTATCATCAGCGGCAGATAGCTGATTTCTTATTTTTTCTCTATGGAAAAGTGTGGTGCCTCTTAATATGGGTGACACTTTTCCCCTCTGCCCTCAAGTAGTATCGACAATATTAGTTGCTTTCTCTTGCCCTTGTATCACTATATATAAGGGCATATATTGACAGGACAAGAGGGAATGGCTTTAAACTGAAAGAGAATCAGTTTAGATTAGATATTAGGAAGAAATTCTTTGCTGTGGGGGTGGTAAGGTGCTGCAGTAGGTTGCCCAGACAAGTTGTGGATGACCCATCCCTGGAAGTGTTCAAGGCCAGGCTGGATAGGGCTCTGAGCAACTTGGTCTACTGGAAAGTATCCTTGCCCATGGCAGGGGGATTGGAACTAGGTGATATTTAAGGTCCCTTCCAACACAAGACATTCTATGATTCTATAACAATAAACATGGTCCCATACTTGTGACATTGGTAGCTGTCATTATAAGCTCGGTTGCCTCTCATGAAGATCCAAACATTGATTTGCACTCAGATTCACACTGCATAAGTCTCTGTAACTCAAGACTGTTTAATTAAGCCTCCTTGTGGGTTGAATCCTTTGATTCAAGGTTATTTACACCTAATGGGATTTACACTCGCTAGTTATAATTCGGGAGCTGAGGTTACTGCTGTGGTCAATAGAAGTTTAAAAGTTTCTCTGAAGATCTTACTTAGATGTCTGAAATTTGATAATATGAATACTCTTCCTTTATCTCTCTAAAGCAAAGGTCTGAAATCACAGCTCCAAAATGAAGCACTGATTTATTAAAACAAGCAACTAATTTCTCTTATTCATATAAGAACTGAAATAAGGCTTCACCTAGGTTACTTCATCATTTTGGGTGGGAATTCAACCCATTACAAATTTTAGGGAACATCAGTTGCTGACCTGAATCATACCAAGCCCTTTTTGCCATGTTTTGAGTTCTCCATGTTCTCACCAGTCAGTAAAAATGAAAGAGTCTGAGAAGCTCAGATGGGATTTTCTGCACCACAGAACACCAAGAGCTTGTTATAGCATTGTTCCCTACCAGTTTCTGCAAACAGTTGCAAATGCCCAGACTGCCTTTCTTCAGCACTTCTCCCCTGAAGTGAGCCAGGGTTGTCAAGAGAAAAATCGATTTTTCAGGTCTGTTTGCAACATATACATGCACATCATATATTCCAGAATCTTTTACTCACATGGGAAGCAGAAATGTAAGGTCAGATGTCCACTAGTTTTCAGTGTGAGTCTTGTACCAGACATGAAATGCTCCTAAGTGTCTCTTGCTCAGCAGCCATCATCCTCCCAGAATCGTAGAACAGAATCATAGACTGTCCTGAGTTGGAAGGGACCTGCAAGGATAAGCGAGTCCAACTCCTGGCGCTGCACGGGACCACCACAAGAATCACATCATGTGCCTGAGAATATCGTCCAAACATTCCTTGAACTCTGGCAGGCTTGGCAAGCTCGTATAGCTTCCCTTCTAGACCCTTCACTATCTTCTTCCCTCAATTCTACCGTACCTTCCACACCTATTTGAAGGTTGGCTCACAGGGAGTGCTCAGCACAGTGGAACCAGAACACGAACAAGGCCATAGAATGCCCCATTAAATTCTGCCCTAGATGTAAAGGTGTGTGAAGAGGGGACACAGACTCATATATGTAATTGCAACTGACTTGTGCAGCTGATGTGTTCAATATCTGGTCATCTTGGTTTAGGTTAAAAAGTTCACACAGGAACAAACAGGAACAGAAACAGGAACTTTGCTGTACAGCTTTACCTACATCCACTGAATGAGTAGCTTTTTGGCCTCATGATCCTGATTATAGGCTCTGTAAAATGAAGTAAAAAACCCCTTGCCCTTCCTTTCCCTGCCTAACTTTCTGCAGTGGGTAAGGCCATCTGTGGTCAAAACATTGCATTTCTTAGTGTCACTGTACTTTTGTAAACCTTCCTTATTATTCTTCAGAGCATAACACTGACATCACTGCCACTCCCATCACATCAGGGGAAATGGCTAGATAAAAATGCAATCCTGTGTGTCCTCTGTCTGCACTGAAGACAACTGTTTTAGGGAAGAATTACAATATGAGGCCATAAAGAGTATCAGGTTTTAACTTTGCTAACAGCAGTGTAACTTCATTCTCTTTTTCCATGGTGCTTTGTAATTTAATTCTTATCTGAGAATATCCTTGATTCTGAGACTAGGAACACACATGGTGTTCACACAATTTGTCTTTGCATTAACTTCTTGCTGCATCTCAGATGAAGAACCAAGATAGCTTTAAGAGGAACAAGAGTCCTCACAGTACTTCCCTCCCTTCCATCTCTTTCAGAGAGATTAAAGATCCCTGAAGTGTAACAATAGTTTATCAAAGAGGGAAAGGTAAATCTTCATCCTCCTCTTGCTGAGACCTTTCCCTGATTTCAGGCTGCTTTCTGTGTGCGACATGATGTGTAGAGTAGGGTACTCCCAGAGAAGTCCCAAGCTCTTTGATCCCCAACTACAGTGGTTTGGCATTTTTGACAGTCTTGTAGTCTGCGTTTGCATCCCCAGCCACAGCCCAATGCACAGTCTTTAACAGGAGACTGGCTGAGGCTTCTGGAGTTGTTTTCATACTGATAAGCATTCAGTTAAGGTAAATATAAATAAGGAAGATTTTCTTGAGTGCTAAATGATAGTGGTAGCCAGGGAAGGAGCTTCTTGTTGGTCAATCACTGAAACATATCTTCTCTTAGTGCAATGGGATCTCCTGGAAGTGATTCTGCTCCTCCACCAGCTGATCCACAGCACCTTTGTCCTTTGTGTGCATTTTCAAAGGGGATAAAACCCAAAACCCTACTTTGCTCTGGAAGACAAGCTACTAATCTGTGTCAGCTTACTGTCACTCTCCTCTTGCAGTTAAGCTCCTTTAGCAAAGGCATAACAAACTCTAGCTCAGACTTTCTCTTCCAGAGCTTCCAGTTCCTTCTCACCATCCATCTGCACTGTCCAGGGAGAGCTCTTCCAGGTCCTACACAGCCCAGTGATACATCCAAGCTATACCAAGAAACCTGTGGGAACCCATCATCCAACACTTCTCTCAGAGGAGGTCAAGAGGAGTCTGCTGCTCTTTGCTTTGTCATCTGTGAACAGGACTGGATTTCCTCTGTGTAGAGACCAGACTGTGTCCTTAGCTTCACTGGGAAAGAAAAGTGCTCTGAACAGAGGCTGAAGACCTGCTTTCTTAAGAGAGATGAGCATATGCCCAGCTCCAGGTACTGCTCATGTCTTTTCTGTCAAAATGTTTCAAGTGTGGGACTCCGATAATTGTATTTCTATAATTTTCAAGGTACAGATTTTGTAAGTCAACACCTGCAAAAAACCTTCAACTCAGTTGTATTCTGGTCTTTTTTTTTAGAGGGACAAAAGTGCCTTTTTTCAACTCTAAGAGTTTCACATACATAGATCGCGCTGAGCTGGTTAGCAAAGATTTCCTTTTTTTTTATATCGTCACACTGTTAACCTGCTGTCAGAGCCATACTATTTTTTCTAACATATCTGAGTCACAAGGATTTTGTTTATGAAATTTTATCTCCCTTCCCGATACTAGTAATTTTAAAATGTCAAGTTTTTGGAGGCATTCTAGAAAGGAAAAAAAAACCAAACCTGAAAGAGAGAAAGATAACTGTGGACTCTTCAAGAATAGCCCTTTCTAGAAGAAAAAAGCATCTGAAAAGAAGAATGTGTAGAAATCTGATTTAGATTGCTTTACTTGGTTAGCAGCTCATCACCAGTGGTGGCACATAAGTCTCATCAACACAATCCATTAAATGGCTGAAAAAATATTAAAAAGAAACAGACACCTTGTTCCTACAGCTGCAAACAAAATGTGAGAAGTAAGAGTGTTTTCAGTGTCCATCCTGATCCTTATTTGCTTTTAAATGACATCCAATTGGGGCAGCATTGCAGAAAATTGTCCTAAGACTTCCTGCACAAGGCATCGTTTTTTGATTCAAAACAGTTGGAAAAACACATCTGAATGAAAGTTCATTCAGAGGACCACTACTACTCTCAAAGAAAAACCTCTGAAAACCACAGGAGTGGGAAAACTGGTCCCTATTTGATAAGCTTATGGAGCTCTGTTCCTGACATGCACCAATCTAACACCCAAATTTCAAACCCCTGAATGATCATATGCATGGCGAGCAAGAGAGGGGGGGAAAGCATGTTGCAGTCATCCCTTCTGAGTGTGCAGAAAAGCAGGGATAATAAGTAGGGAGAGAAACAGCAGCAGTGTCTGTGCACTAAAATCAGAAAGTCACCATATCGCTGGTTCAGCTGTGCTCTGCACACCGAGGAGCTGAGAGTGCCAGCTCTGAGAGAAGGAGGAATACAGCTGATGCAGTATGAAATAACCAGATGTGGATTTTTAAGGCATGAACAGGTGTGGACATCTCTGAATGCACTTTTGTCTGCATTAAGTGCCCTGCAGAGCCCCAAGATCAAAGTCGGGCTCTGGTGGTGGAAGAGAGGTTTGTCTTTTGAAAAACTGGAGGAAAACTCATTTTGTGAGCAGACAGTAAGTGAATAAGTGTTAGCTGGGAGGGTTCAGGGCTGAGAAAATCAGAACAATGAAAAGTTTGCCAAGATTAAAAGCATCATCCTCTGCAAGTTTCCTCATTATGTTCTTTCACTTGACTGGCTCTGATCCAGCATGTGCTTGGGTAGAGCTCATGGTTACATAAAGGAAAGCACCTGAAATATCTCTTTTTCATATGTACACCCACACACGTATGGGTATATAACCTTTAGATTTAAAACTTGTCCTACTGGGAAGTGAAGAATTGCCCCTGGACTTGCTTGTGAGGCATCACCCTTCCCTTCATCTCTATCCAATTGCTTTGTCTGTGGTACGACTGAGGTTGCAAAGAGCCTCACACATTTGTGTGTCTGCCACTAGAAACAAACATATAATAAAAAAATTTGGTGGAAGGAAAACAATGGGCTTTATTCAACTCCAAGAGCCTCTTTGTGTTACTGTTGACCACATGCGTGGGCTTTGCTGCTATCCTGCTTTGCTCCAAGTCAGTTCTCTATAGGTCCCTTCTCGCTTGGATAAAACTTACCAAGCACATACGTGTCTTTCTGCACGTCTTCACTGGTGATTTCTGCATGGACACAGGCTTGTTTGATATGAAGCATATTAGAGCTTCACATTTAATCCCACTACCATTACTATTGTTGTGATTGTGTGGCATGGCTGCAGTCTTAAACACTGCATGAGCACAGAGGGTAAAATAGGCCCTGCTTAGAAGAATTTGAAGACAGGCAGACAGACATCAGCAACCACCATCACTACCACAACAACTAAACAGTCAGAAATTCAGAGAGCAGAGGTTTTTTCCTCCTCTTTGCCTTCTGCTAACCATCCCTCTCATCTCTGTCCTGTGGCGAAGACACGTGCTCCACCCTGCTTTGTCCATGCAGAATGCTGCCCCTGGCAGAAAGGGGCCTCATGCCACATCTGTATTTTTCAGGGAAGACAGAGGGAAAAGAACAAGCTGGCATGCTGCTGACTGACCATTGCCATTGGTGTGGGTAACATCAGCACACATGACTAGCAAGCAGTGGCTCTCAGATGCACATGTGTACACAAATAAGGCTGCACTGCTGCTGCTCTCAGCTCTGCTCAGTGGCGGATTATGTCGGCACAGGCATGGTAAATGCATATACTTTTTGAAGAGAGAAAAGGAAAAATGGAAGAGGAATCCCCGACCTACTATCTACAGGCTGACTAATCCCCAGCTCTGTTCTTCCCTGAAGTAACTCTCAGCAGGGCAGAGCTAGATGCTCCCAGTTCTGATCTGTCTGTCATGAAACCCATGAACAAGGGATGAATGAGTTCTGGCATGTCTGACCAGAAGCTGTCGTCCTATGTATATGGGAGGGCCTGCAACCTGAAGGGAAACTTCCATCTCTTAGATGGGGGGCAGTGACTACTGTCACCTCCTCCTAGCAATGGATGTGAATAATATGATGACACAGGACAGCAATAATTTGAATTTGAGGAAGTCAGTTCTTGGTTACAGATGTTCATACTGCATTCAACATAGGTTTTACAGTCCTTGCATTACCATTTTCCAACATGCCACAGAATTTTGCACTGACAGATTTTGAACTGCATCAAAGGAACTGTGAGAGGTGAAGCTACATGTTTTGACAGCTGGAGAGTTGACAGCTGATGCTTTAGACACCTCGGAAAGCCTTGGGAGTCAGTTTGAAGTTCTAGGATAAGCACATTAAGTGGATATATTGGCAAAGTAACAAAGTTAATAAGAATGGTGGGATTTAAACTGTCATCATAAAACCATCACCATCCTGTCTTGAATTCCATACTTGTTTTCCAAGCTACCTGTGTGAAGACATGCTGTTTTGTGGTAACTAGTGATTTCCACAGTGTTGGAGTCCCACAGTATTATGGGGAGCATGCAGCTGACCTGCTTCATCTGTACTTTCACTCATTACAACTCCAGCCTGAATGTTATACTCTTCAACATGTGAAAGTTGGAAGCATCCTATTTTGTCTTCTGCCTCAGCTGGTCTTCTTCCCCATTCCCACACAGTCATTTTTCTCTGACTAGCTTGAAAACCTGGTTTGCAAAGATTAGATGTAATAAACTTAGGTGATTTAAAGCAGTTGAAGATTTTCTTACCAGTCCTATTTCACTGGATTTGAAAATTCAGCACTAAATCTCTACTAACCTTATTTTGCTGGGCTTGGACAAACCAGGGTTCCTACCTGAAATACATAGCATTTGTTGCACAGATGTAAGAAATACATCTGTGGTGACACATACACACACAACCCAAGCGCACTTTCAGAGCAATCCATCATCTTAGTGATTCTTTTCCTTTCCTTGTTTTCCCATGGATATGATTAATTCGCTTCCAAACTCATTCCTTCATCTTGAGAGCTAATGCAAGGCTTGTTTAGGAGTAGCTCTAACCAAGATACAATACGTGAGGACACTGGAGCTGAGCCAAGAGGCCCTGTTCCAGCTCCAGCAGACGTGTATCCCTAACACCTGATCCAGATATCCACCAAACAGCTGGCAGGATGTGGCCCACAGCTGTTAAAAAAATGACAGGGAACTGTGTCTGTTTAAAGAGGCAGAAGAGAGAGTTTAAATCCCATGACCTAAGGACTAGCATCACGCAAAGAAAGGCATTTTCAAGCTCACTGTTTCATACACATGTATATGCACACATGCTTAATTGCAGTGGGCTATAATAAATGAATGTGGGAGGATAGCAGCCTCAGTGCATCTACTCATGGCGAGGCTGTATGCGTTATTCAACTCCCAATAAGAAGAATCCTGTGGGATCATCCCTCCACGTGAGGGAAACAAAAACAGGGGGAATTAGTAAGGTCTGTTTGCGTGGCTCCTCTAGCTTATAAGGGTGTGGAGTTGCATTAGTGAAATTGTTTCCTTGCTCCCACATGGTGCAAAACCATGCCAAGTGCTTTAATAGATCCCATGTACATCAGTGAGCAAAAAAGTCTGAAGCCATCTGTCTTGCTGCTAAATAAGATCACTGTTTAAATCTCAGAGAGGCTTTAAAGGTTAGATTTGAAAAGAAGGTTAGGAGTCTAGAACTAATGTGCTGTAATGTTTGACATTTAGGAGCCAGGTCTCTGCAGTAGAATCCAGAAATTGAAAGTGCCTTTGCTCCTTACTTGAAGCCTGAGGAGCACTGGTGTCTCCACGCTCTTGACCAGACAGGAAGAATATGCAGCTACAGATACCGAGGAAACACCAGGGACAGACCAACCTCTCCAAATGTCTCACTCTGGATAACAGGGGAAAGGCAAGAAAAACATTGTACTGACCTAATCTGGTACCTGAGCTGATTTTCTCAAGTCAGGTCTGACCATATACTCTGCACTGGGCTGACATGGGATTGTGCATAGGTCATGTGTGAAGATACAGTGATCCACTGCTTGCAATCTCCTGTACTTTGTCACTTAAAAGCTTGAGGATTAACTGCAGTCAGAGATGGAAAAGCCCTTTAGTCACTGAACCCCATCTCCCTGCAGTACAAGATTATCCTCTTGGTAGATCCTGCTGTAGCTCAGTCAACAGGGGAAACTGAAAACCAAATGAAATATTTGGCTTCACAGAACTCAGTTTGGAAGCTGCACTTTTATGAACATCTGGTAATGCTACCTCCCACTCATAAACATCAAATGCAGGACCCTCCATGTCCCTTTGGTCAGGATCTTCCCCTTCTGCTGCAGCACTTTAACTAGGGAAGAATTTAGAACATTTCCTCTTTCCCAGCAGAAGAAACCGGAAGCTTCAAGGTAAAAAGGGTTTGTTTCCCAATTTCATTTTTACTTTCTGATTAGAAGAGACCATTCTGTATCTTCTCTTTCATTAAAAGTCCTCACAAATCTTCCTGGTCTTTGTGTCAAAACTATTAAGCAATTGTAGGTCAGAGCCTTTAATTCATTATATAACAATAATTTATTTAACTGGAGCTTTTTCAGAGGTCTCAATCTGAAAGGACAGCATCCTAGGGATTTGCTCTGATCAGTGGACCAATTTCCCACAGAGGATACCAGGACATCTGTTTTGGCAGTGAATGTGCTGCCATAATTGCAGCTACTCCAATGACAGCCCTTGGTAGACACGTGCCCAGCCACCATGGCTGTTGTGTGGACATGGGAGAACACAAGGACCCTGAGTAGGAGATAAGGCTGGCTCTGGACCAGGTCTCTAATTAGGCCTTCAAAAGAGTGTAATTAAAATAGTATTTGGGTCCTGCGGTTGGCAAAGTCATGTTCCAGGTTAAATTATTTCTCATCCTAAATACAATGAAAATTTAACAACCGTTGTCATGTGGATCATATTGGAAGCCAAGGATAGGCTCTAATACTTAGGGTACGAAGGATGTAACTTAAGTGGTTATAGCCATTACTAACCTCAGGGTAGCCTCTCCTCCTGCCATATTTTGTCCTGCCCACATGTACATAAGATTAATAAGATTTCCACCTCAGCACAGGAGCAGCAAAAGAGCATGTACGTCTTCTTCTCTTGTTGGGATAGACAGACAGTTGACCTCAAACTCAAATTCACCGAAACCAATGTTAGTTGCCTTCCATAGGCATTAGTTTAAAACTCATGAAGAGAAATATTGTTCAGAAAAAAAAATGCAGCCATGGATTTCTCCTCAAAGGTAAAGAATGATAAAACCCTGTCAATATAAACAGATAGAGATACAAGAGTTCCTAGCTTGATGCTAGTACAGTGATTCCATGCTGCACAGGATTGCAGTTCCCAAAGGTGTTTTCCTTCCTTTCTCACACAATCAACCATAGTCTAAGACCCTAATTAACTGTCTTGTGAGGTCTCTAACAGAGTGGGTAGAAGAGAAACTAATTCATGTAACTAGACCGTCCAGCTTCACATTTAACATTTCTCCTGTTACACCAGACTACCTGTGTGGTGTCTCTGGTTGCTCCCTGGAGGCCACTATATTAATGATGGTGTGGGCCTCCACTGGAGGTACACAACATCCATTAATGAGCTACTGTGAATGAAAAAGGAAGATATGCTAAAAGATAAAGTGTTAACTTTCCTACTAACAAATTTGTGCAGATATAACCCAAATAAAATGGGTACAGATCAGTTTATAAAAAAATCAGCATTTTTAATTTTATCATTTGTCTCAATCTGTGGTTCAAGCCCAGAAGGGGTAGTATTTAATTAGAGACTGCCCTTGACTTAAAAAAACTTGTTGAACTAAGTTCAGATGGTATGCAATGTATGAAAACCATTAGAGAAGTCTAGTAAGATAACCCTGCTGAAATTCTATAACTTAAAAAACTGGGGAACAGTTTCTGTGTTCCTTATTTCTGTGTTCATGAGGATACATTCTCTTCAGAGGGAACCAGCCAGTGTTCATAGAATCATAGAATATCCTGAGTTGGAAGGCACCCACAAGGGTCATCGAGTCCAACTCCTGGCCCTGCACAGGATCTCCACAAAAATCATACCACGTACCTGAGAATATTGTCCAAATGCATCTTGAACTCTGTCAGGCTTGGTGCTGTGACCACTCCCCTGGGGAGCCTGTTCCAGAGGGCAAACACTCTCTGAGTGAAGAACTTTTTCCTACTATCCAACGTAAACCTCCCCTGACACAGCTTCATGCCATTCCCTTGGGTCCTGTCACTGCTCACCACAAAGAAGAGATTGCTCTCCAAAAGCTACCAAGGGGTTTTCTGGCTGATGCGTCTTCATTTTCTTACGGGGAGTGTCTGTAAGACACAGTCCTGGTACATTATTAAGAAACTCTAGTGGCTAATCATTCTTCAACCACTGGTCCTCCTGCTTAGGCGAAATTTCTCACCTGTCATTGTCTTCTACTTGCGAAAACGTGGACCAGAACACATAGTTGAGTGTTACTAGACTTTCATGCAAAATATTAAATTTTTGGAAAAGCAATTCAACAGAGTTTACTGTCTAAATTCAAGGAGTTCTGCTGAAATATTTTATTCATTAATTCAACTGTTTTTTTCTTGACCTTTCTTAAGAACACTTCAAGAAACTTCAGTATTTCCCTGGCAAACAACCCACCCCAGGCCTGCAGTAGAGGACACAATTCAGATTTGTTCATCACATTCACCTTAACAACACAACTGAGTTCTGCCATAGAGCATTTCTAAAGCTGTTTCCATGGATTAATTCATCTTCCAACTACTCCATGGCAACACTAGGTGACTAAAAAAGAACTGTGGATATTTTAAGGGTGGCCACTACAGCCAATGACGTAGCTTCAAAAACTATCACGTCAGAAAAGCACATACTGATTTCTTCAAAGCATTTTTGCCTAATAAATTCGTAACTGTCTATCAGAAGCAAATTTGTAGTTCTGGTATAGTTTGCTTGCCTACATCTATCTGCCTTCAGCCTTCTAATTTACATTGTTACCTTTTTGGGATCTGGACCATCCATTTTTTTTTCTTCCACAGGAGAGTCATGACCAAGTCCAGGATGCTTAGGCATATATGATTATTTAACTATAAACAGCTGAAAAATTGTCCCATGTTCCCAAGATATTCTAAAAGAGAATAGGAGGTTATTAAAGAATTCCTCATGGCAACCAGTGAAAATTCAGGCCATTAAAAAGTACCACAAAACACACCTTTTAAAATACAATTAGAAGTTGCCTAACAATCAGCTATTCCCTCTAAATGCCTGTGGCAAAAGTACTAATAGTGACATAAATGTAAAAGCTTATAAGTATATATTCATATAAGCTTTCATTATGTAATCATTGATCAATGTCCACAAGGGACAGAATTATTTTTGTACACAGGCTGATATGAGACAGCGTTGGGATGTGATGATCTCCATGTGATATTGCTTCCTTGCTGCCACAAAATCAACCCCTAAATGGTTTACTCTTCTGCACAGCATGGTGCCTCTGTAATACATCAGCCTTCAAGACTTAAGTATATATTCCTGTTAAGTTAAAACTGCACAGGTTTAAGATCACAATCTGCTAATGGAAAGACATTAGGTGTTATTAACCCTAAAATATGGAATTGATCAGAACTGACAATATTTTTATGGAACATAATTTTTGGTAAAATCATAAGCAATTTCCTGGTATCATTTGGATAAAATTTATACTATCTATATTATTTCTTTCCAAACTATAAGGAACCAGGGAATTATGTATCTAGGCTGATTCACGATGTGGGGAAATGACAGTGTAAAATACTAGACTGTCATTGGAAGGGGAAGACCACGGTCACACTCTCAGGAGTAGCTGAAGTTCCTGGGTTACAGAAGTTCCATTAAATACAGAGAAACAATCTAGTAGTTAAACACTTGTTATTATTTTTTAATTTATGTTGTAGCTTACACTGGCCACTTGCAGCTAAGAACTGTGCATGTCCCCAACAGCTTGTGAATAAAGAATAGTATATCTTTAAAAATATTTTTTTAAAAATTTAAAATATTTAAAAAAAAATCTTTTGAACCATAAAAAACAACAAATGAATATAGTTAGAATGAAACATGAGACAGGGAAAGTTATAGAAATAGATAGATAGGTGACTTTATGCCATTTCAGTGGCATATTCTTAAAAAAATAAATATTATTATGATTATTTTGATGCACAGTATGGTAGTGAGGTTCCACCTCTCCCTTCTCTGAGTATTAGTTTGGAAAATCTGTGTATTTCTACTTCTCATCCCAGCAGAAGACAGACTACGAAGACCTGTAGAGAGATATTAATTTAGAATATCACCACTTTTATAACTTTCATAAAACAATTAAAACTGGAGTGAATTCTGTAGAAGTATCTGGACTGCTGACACTCTTTCTGACAGGGCTGATCTGGCCATACAGGTTAAACATAACCTGTGAGATCACATTGTCAGCCACAAAAGAGCACCACATTGAAGAATGGATGATAAAATATATGGACAGCTCCTGTTAGGTAAATGTTAAGTGATTATGATTCTTCAGCCTGGAGAACAGACAGTAATGACAGAAGGCTGTAAAATCATAAACAACACAGAGTAAGTGAAAAATTAGTGACTGCAGAACAAGGGGATGTCATGTGAAAGTATTAGGAAGCAAGTCCGGAGACAATTCACACAGCATGTTGTTAAGCTGTAGGACTACTCCCCACAGGATGTGGGGAATCTGGGTTCAGAAAGGAACTGTACCAGTTCATGAAGGAAAAAAATCTATTGAGGGCTATTAAGCACAAAAATTCTAATTCTGGTTTAGAACATCACTGAATTACGAATTATTGGCAGCTGGGATCCTATTCTGGGAAAGTATCCCTGAACGCTTTCCCTAGCTCTTCCATGGGGATCTGCAACAGGGCTAAACTGATCTTTGATGTGAGATAGTGTAGTTGCTCTTGCACAGTTTCATCACAAAATTACTTTAGACTTAAAGGAAAGAGCACCCATCTTGTGTGACAATTGTAAAACTGTACATTTCAGGATTTGTCTCCTGTATTCTGCTTCAGAAATCAAGTCAAGCCTGTAAGGCAGCATCCCACACACATTTAGCCCCATTGAAACTAATGCCAAACTTAAAGCTCAGACTTGAGTGAAACCAGAAAATAAGCTTCAGATTCAAAGAAAGAAGTGGAAGAGTCTGTGATAGGAAGTATAATTCTCCATGTGGACACTTCCAGGATTCTATTGCATTGAGCTACATATAAATTAAAATATGATCTAGATTTGTTCTTTTAAGGGCCTTGCTTCAGCCCAGCATATTTGTTTTGAAACTTAGAAAGCTATTTTAAACAATGAACCTGGAAGATAATGTGGTTAATGGTTGGGTTATGTCAATGTCCCTGACTAAACTTCTCAGGTGAAAAAGCACCAGCGGGTTTCTTTTCTTTAACTGAAAACTCAACCATGAAACCCAGAGCAATTCATCATCAAACAGATTTTTCACACCTGTTCGGAAAAGGTAAAAACCACCAAGGAACCATCTGGTGTCAGAAGCAGCATCTGGAGTTGTGGGAACTGCTGATTCACCACCCAGCTAGGAAGCAGAGGTGTTATTTTTTCCCCAGAGCACTAACCTATGTTCCACCACCGCTTTCTGGCATAGCTGGGAGATTAGTCTATCTTTGCCCTCTACTGTATCTACAAGGAAGAGGGCTGTGAGATGTGCAGTGACCTGGTTGCAGTATTGCTGGTTGAAGATGGTGGCAAACAGGCAGGTTGTTATAGCTGGAATCTGAAGCAGAACATTTCCTTTTCCTTGAAGCCAGAGCTGATTAGCTTTGGGACAGGGGTGAACAAACAGATTCACTGTCAAAAAAACAAAAAGAACTTTTTATTATTACTTTACTTATTTATTTATTTATTTTATGCATTTTGGACAATGGAAACCTCTATTTCATATGCTTTTTATCTCTCTTCAATTGAGATGTTGACACTTTTGATTAAATCTTTGATTAACCTAAACCTGAACCCATTTTCTCAAGCACGGAACAAGGAAGCACTTTCTTTTTCTTTCTTTTCTCATACCTTTTTGGATGACTGGTAATTTTCTGTGTCATTACTGTAACATTTTTCAGCATGTGCAATCTTGCAATACCACCTCAAACTTTTAATTCCATCCAGAAAAATAGCTTCAACTCAGTGCAAATTATGCCAGATAATGTCGTTTTTCACACAGGATAAAAGAATAGCAAGAGCAAACAACAAGAACTTAGATTATTTATTTAACTCTACATAGTGTTTAAGGCTACAGTGTTCATTATAATGGGATCCTGAAGACAAAAACAACATTGGATTTTGAAGAAATCAGTGGAAAGTATCAGATTTGGGAAAAAGTCAAGAGCAGTCAACCAGTGCTCTCAGTGCAGGATGTTTGGAAAATGTGACTGTAGTTATCTAATAATCTGTCTAATTTAAAGGCCACTAATTTAGGTGCCTAACCTCAGTGGGGAGATGTGGCAGTTAAGAATTTATTCTTTTAACAATCTGTATTGGGAATTCCAAATTTTAGGATGTAGTTAAACAAGCTTAGGGATTTTCATTCACGCTTATGGAAATAGGGATACTCACATTGGAATCTAGAATTTAGAGTATTCGGCTGTGAAATAATAACCAAAACCCATGTAACACTGGAGTATCAATCCATTTACTGTTGTTATAAATCTACCACCCATTGTCATCAATCCAACCTTTGGTTAGTTATTATTACTCCGTCAGTCGCCCAGTTTGTATAGATATGGGCTGTCTGATGAAGCCTTCAAGTTAAAGTTGAGTAGTTTCTGGAAGATTGCTAACAGTTATCACAGAAAACTGGACTAAACACACCAGTGAAGTTGAGTATGTTATGTATAGGATTTTTATGAAATAATGTATTCATTTGCATATCTTGTACTTGCCAGAGTAGAAGAATTAATAATGCTTCTGCCTGGCCTATTTGCAATGGCATCTCTGTGGAACATTATTCATGTAATTTTAGTCATTCAAATCTAAATTTTAGGCAGTCAACATCGTGAATTTTGCCCGATGCTTCCTGCCCCTTCCCCTCCCCCCGCCCCTAGGTATTTCTAGAACAAATAGTGCTGCTTTTGTTGTTTTACTGGGTTTTTAAAAGCCTTTTATTTGCATGATGGAAAAAAAAAAAAGCTCTGCTTGCATCTTTTCCCTGCAGAACCGGCCACACTGTGTTGTAATAATAGCTAAATCCCTCCCCACATCAATGTCACAATGTTTGTTTTAGCAATCTTAAGTTCAGCTGCCAGCTGTTCTGTTCTTTGGATTTTATTGCAGGAAGTATAAATTCCCCTTGGTTTGGCTGGAGGTGCTTTTAGAAGCCTTCGAGTGAGGGGGGAAGAGTAATGGAGGAGGGAAGGGAAAGCAGAGAACAGCATGTCTATTTTTGTTGGGGTGGAGTGACAATCAGTTAAGGACTATTAAGCTTAATGGCCTTGATGTTATAGCATTGCATCTCTTTCTACCATTTCTTAATCACTACAGAGTAATAACATCTTTAAAATTTATTGGGACAATTAGAAAAAAACAGAGTTCCTTTGACCCCAGCTGTTCCTGAGTCTTCTATGGCTTTCTTTTCTCTCTCCCTCTTCTTTCTCTCTCTCTCTCTTTTTTTTTTAAGAAAGAATAATCACTGGACCGAACATCTTCTTAAGCAGTTTCTACCTTGAGATTTATGTCAAGTTTCAAGTTGCTGATAAGACGATAATTAAGCTCAAAAAGAAAAGAGAAGGAATGCATTAATGAATAACATAGCTACCTTTATGAATTCTAACTTGAGCAATGAACGAGGAACTCACTCGTGTAAAGACAAAAAGTGCCTCCAGTTCTTTGCCTGAAATTTGACCCAAATACTTTTTGAAGTGGTTGGAAGAAAGGGATAGAAATTTAGTTAACACTTCCCTTTATTTACATTTCTAATGGCACTTGAAGTCAAGTTATACTGAAACACAGTAACAGAGTTTGTTTCTTGTCTTTTGTCAGACTAAGTGCAGTGTCCCATGTCCACTCGTCATCTCATTTCATCCTTCTAGTTCACATTTTTCCTTTTCAGTGCACTTTCTCTCATTTTGTGGCTTTGAATTCCTCCTTCATTTACCTTTTTTCTGTCCCATGTCCTCTGTAAAAATAATTGCCAGTGTTCATTTTGCCTGTGTTCTCCACAGTAAAAGATACTTTGCTTCTCTGTTCTGATGCCAATAAAGAACCAACTGCATCTATCATCTGTTTTTTGATCACTTTTACATTGATCATTTATAGCTTCCATGTCGGGGAGAGGAAAAATTACACATTTTAAAAGGAGAGATGAAACTCATGCACGAGAACATTAAATACCTGAGACAACTAAGTTATGAGTGTAATCAACACTGCTCCACTAAATAGCTATCAGAAAGAGATAATTATCTCCAGAGTACTACTCAGTCCAGTTAAATCTTAATCCAAGTTGTCAACTACTATCTCTTCTCACATCTATATAAAATGCTTACAGAAAGGGAAGAGACTGTATTTGAACTCAGATATCCCAAAGACAAAGATCTGGCCACATGCCAATTGTTGTAGTAAAAATTTTGTTAAGATGCGTTTTTTGTTCAAAGTGAAACGTAAGTCATCCCAGATAACTTTTATGGCTTTTTCAGAACAGACGTGAACTTTTGAGTTCCCATTTTCCACTCGAGCATCCTAGCAGTTGGGCTAGGGCATCATCCCCTCTTTTAGGACCTATTCCATTTTGAGCAATAAATTTCAGTTAGATCACAGTGAGACAGACTGCACAGCCCCATTGATTACCTGCACTTGTAGACCCTGCGTGTTCATTCATTCACGAGACCTCTGAGAGTTTTTGCCTCAGGAGGGGTGTCCTGATGAAAGCCATCATTCAACTCAGTTGATGATGGAGTGATCTTGGGTTTTCCTACAATATCTTATGAAAAGTATATCCTGAAATAGCAGCAGTTTTCCAAATACACTTTTCATTTTCAAGCCAGCTTTGTTCTCCTGTTTCTGCCTTAATCTCTGGACTAGATTTCTTCCATTGCTGTCCCAGGAGTAGTATAATGTGGCTGTCAATCTTTTATGAACCTCATGACTGAAATCATATCATACCATATGTTTTCAAAAATACCATGTATTTTCAGAATATAGTACACATTCTGTAATCTTCTAGTTATGATCACATTGAACCCCTACTTATTAATCACCTCCAACAGAAATCCAACCAGTAACACGACATGACATTGAGGCCTGTGTAGTTTCAAACGCTGAACAGAAAAAATCAGTTTTTCCTGTGGTCCTGTTGAAAGATCTAGTTCAGTTCTGTGAGATCAAGATTCACATATAATAATTTAACATCTATATGCTTCCCCAAAAATCTGTGCAGATTACAGTTATCTTGAAGTTGGGCAAGCATTGGTCTATCATAGCTAACTCCATTCTTTTTTTTTTGTTCATGTACTCAGATATTGTACTGCCTGATAATCCAGCTCCCACCCATAATTGCAGAAATTTTAGATTAGAGAGTTAATGTCATAGTTTGGCAACAAAAAACTCCAACGGGTTTTTGTTCTTTTTTACTCTCTCTATATGAAGATTATAAACTCATCTTCCTCTACTGAAGTCAAAATGTCACAAAAAATTGCTGAAATGTTTCCCTTTTAAAAAAGAAATTCCTGTAAGTTTTGAATAGCAGCATTTGAAAATTTTGAGTCGCTTCAATTTCAGCTTTTTTTCTTCCTCTCAGAAGATATATGATCTTCTGGCATAAGTCAAGATCCTAATCAGTTAGTTAAATGTTATGGATTCAATAAGGCTGTATAAACAGACATTACGGAAATGGCATATAGAGAGCTGGAAGATCAGTAATATAAATGGGCACAGTTACAGTAATTATGTAGGAAACACATAGATGTGTCCATGTGCATTTATATATGATGTGAACAGTATTTTGTTATTGTTATGCTTTATTGAGCCCATTGGTTACATTTACATAATGTCATCAAATATCTCCGGAGAGGCTCATCTGCATCAATATTGTTATACCTCTAAATCACCAATAGATTGGGCTTCACAGCCACAATAAATAGCTCCCTTTAAAATATGCTATAGAGAAACAAAACCAAACCATGAAAAACCCCAAGAAATTGCTGTCCTACAAATTTAGTAGTTTGGTTACTGCTGAGAGCTGAAGTCCGTGTAGTTGTGCAGGCAAAGAAGTTAACGAGAGGGAAGGAAAAAGTACTGCTTATAAACAGTCATGAAGACCTGGAAGATCAGTGGAGATCTCTGTTCATTCAGCAATAAAATAAAGAGCAAGAGACTTGAAGCAAAGCCAAAGCTTCCATGAGCATGGAAATGAACTAGAAAGGCCATGATATCAAAAGAGTAGACCGTACAAATGGAGCTTGAGAAAATGATCATTCTAAAGGTAGCAGCATAAAACTGTTTATTTATTTTAGCAGAATGAATGCATGTGCGTGCTAAGTCTCAAGACCCCGAGTGCATCTCCTTTCTGGAGTAAAGGATCTCATCTATCTGTGTCTACCTTTGTTAATAAGAGCTGTTATGAAGAGAGCTGAAGAGAGGAAGTACAAGACTAGGCAGAAACATAGCTGTGATGACATGGCAGTGGTAGAGCCTCAGTTTAAATGCAAATCTCAAGGAAAAGGAGGAACAGGCTATCACTCCTAGCTCTGAAAAGGTGTGCTCAGGGCTCTGACATTAAGGGGAACATGTAATGAAGAATATAGAGCCCTATGTGTATTATCTGCCCTTGGTCCACACAAAAATGTTGAATTAAACTCGTATATGGTGCTTGGTGAGCTTTACGTTACAAGTGGTAGGGCCATTCCCAGCTCTGAATCTCATTTTTTTCAATATCTGAAGTTGAGAAGGGTGGTATGTGGTACTTCTTTCAGAGAAATGGTCCAAAATGTTGCAGAGGTTATAATTTTCAGTGAAAAATACATGCTTAAAGCATTGTAGCTTCTGTAAAATGTGTTCAATAGTGTCTACTTACACATTTGTAGAAGCCAGGGTAATTTTTGTGGCAATTTGTTGAAAGGATATTCATGGCTCTGCATTGCCCTTCCAGGGGAGCAGTGGGTTTCAAAAGTGCTGCCAGCAAGTCTTCCCTTCCTGTAGAGCAACACTGTAAAATGAACGAAAGCCACACTCCTTTATATGAAGCAGCTATCTGCAGCATTCTGTACGGTGTTGAAAACTCTTTTTTCTGCACCTTGAAACTCAGAAAACATGGGAGAAAATGATCAATTGAAATCTAAACTTGTAAGTTAGTGTATAAGTGTGTGTATATGCATTATATGGGGTGTACATTATACGCATTTTATGGGGTGTAGAGGACTAGTGATACATACTGATGTTTGTCTGACATTTCCTACTGTAGGTCTCTGATTTCAGTACTTTATCTTCACCTATGGGAAGCAATTTTATTTAAGTTTCTGTACAATTTTCTGTTTCAGGAGATTCTTTTTGCGAATATGCCTGAGAGGGATTTACTTGTCAATTCCAGCAAAAAGTGGTTCAGTTATTTTCATGAAAAAGATTAGGGAGAAAAATATTCAGTTTTGTCCCTATTGAACCATGTTTTATGAAAATCATATTTTGAAGTAAATGTTTCAAATTTGGCAGTTTGTGAGCTTTGTTGGTGATAGATCTTTTGCTGCAGTCATGTTGGAAATCCCAGCATAAGTAGCTCAGCTATAAATAAATGAAAAATCTTGGTTAACTCTGGCTCTGAATTTTATTTTGGGTAGATGAACTTCCAAATCCTCTCTCCTTATGGAATTCATGCTAAGCTGGCACAGCATAAGCTGAATACACCTTTCCGCATAACTTCTACTCCAGACTTTGTCTGTGTGTATCAGCTGTGACCCTTCCTCCTCTGGTCCGATACCCAAATCCTGGTGTTGTGATGGAAGAGTATCTTCCGTCAGCTTTGGATGGGATACAAGCCGGACTAACAGAGAAAACATAGCAATGTACTGGTACAAGAAATGCCCCTCGATGTACCAACACAACACAGGCAGTGACTCAATTTGGCCAACTAATGAATATTTTTGGTTCTTTACCATGATTTGGGCTACTTCTCCCTATGTTTCCTCCTGTTCTTCTTATTTTTGGGGATGGAGTATGGACAAGATGCATGTCTGGACCACAGGTGCATGCTTTCAATGAAACCAATACTCCCGAAAATGACCTGAAATTGAAACTGGTTTTCAGAGACTGGGAGAGATGGTGCATCAAAAATTATCTAGGCACCAGGAGGCTGATAAATCATGATGACTACTGTCACTTTTTCTGCCTGCAGAAGGAGAATAACAGCTTCTTCTCTGAACAGCAGCTTAGTGAAGCAAAGTTTGCAGCATTATTTCATTTGGTATTTAGTCTATGTGTTCAAAGGATTTCAATCCACAGCTTGGGATATTCCTTTGAAAAGGCATCACAAAAGTAATAGTGTTCCAATGTCTGTGAAGAAATCAGACAAAAGCCAGAGCAGCTATACTTGGAGCAGTGTTGGAAGACGGTGTGCTAAAGAGGCATGAAAGCAGATAGTGATTAGTGAGGTCGGAGGGTAAAAGTGCAAGATGCAGATTCAATGAGCATAATTGTTTTTGCATAGTAAAGAGAGCACATGAAAAAAAGAAATCTGTCATTCTGTAATTAAAGGATATTTAATAAAATGTGCACACAAGGTATAACTGAAATTGTATATTCATCCTTAGTAATGGCATTTCCTACCCGATGATTACTTGATCTTACCACCTTATTGCTCTTTAAACCAAAGGGTTGGATTTAATGTATTTATACACATACCTCTAAACCAGTTAGCCCTCTGCATATAGACCCTGTACAGATAGGAAGTATTCATGACCTATAATTAAATAAAAAGTGTGGGTAATCAAATGCATTTAAATATTTAAAAAAACCATTAAATAGTGGTTAAACCCAGAAAACATTATGAAACAGAGGTAAAAATGAGACCAACAGTGTGTTTGATAAAATAAAATGACGTCTATGAGTTCAAATGGCTTTCATTCATTCAGGAAGGAAAAAAGATTTTGAATAAACAAGTTTAATTACTGATGCGGTAATGGTACAATAATAGCATGGAAAAAACAAATGACATACTGGAAATTGTTTTCTGAATTAAAGTTTGTTATCCTATTGTTTACTTGCTTGTACAGAAGGTGTCTGGTTATCAACAGGATATGGACACATGTTTAAAATCAAGCATGTGTTCAAGTGTTTCCCTTCATCCTCCAAACAATGTAAATGTGAACACACAGCTATTCATCTTGCCGTGGAGAACAAGTGAGTAACACCATGCTACTTACAAAAGCTGCTGTTCAACTGGGCAACAGGGAAGACCACTAGGTGGTAATTATTATTCTTACGTAAAGAAAAAAAAAAGAAAGTGTAGTGTTTATTTTTCTTCCCTAAAATTGATAAAAGCCAAACATGCCAAGGAAAGACATATGTAGATATACTTTGGAAGCATCAGAGGTAAAATTAAATTCTAAATCTAGTGAGACATGAAATGCAAAACCCTTATCTGTAGAGTAAGCCCATAGTATCTCATATTAAGAAAATTATGTGGGGATTAGTTCCAGTGTAACTGCCATATGAAAATATATGATGGCAGGTGTTTCTAAATTACTGTAACAAGGTGGAACCTTCTCTTATACCCAAAAATTTTGGCAACAAAAGAAGCTGGGTTTTAAGGATAAGAAGCTGGGTTTTAAGGATAAGAAGCTGCAGACAACTGAAACAATGGGAAATCTATTGACAAGTGGAGGAATCTTGTATATGTTTATCGTAGACTCAAGTGTTTTCCATAAACTCAGCAAAGTATTGTTAAAAAAAAAAAAGAAAAAAATTCTGTGGAAATATTCCCCCTCTACTCTGTTGAAAGTTCTCCTAGCAGCACATTTCCAACCAGATTTCCTGAGATTACTTAACATTTCCATGTTGTCTGGCAGTGAGTCACAAACAAAAAAAGGACAGGGAAAGGCTCCGATGTGAGCTCTGCATCAAATTTAAGAAATTTAGTCTGGATTCGACAGCTTAAATCCAACTCCAAAGATGAACAGCATTCAATAAGTGCCAAAGATCTGTGTGTGACTTACTGTGTCCCTGGTCTACACAGTCCATCCCTAAGGCATTTATAAGTCACTGGCCCACAAAGGAGTGGCCTGACTTGTGTGATGTCTTTCCCACATGGAAGGACAGGGTCCAACTCTGAGCAACTCAGACCAAAGTAAGCTCCGAAACTCCCATTCTTAAACGTGTAATGAGGCACCATCTTTAGAACACTGCTGTGCTTCTGGGGGGAAAAGAAAAAGAAACAAAGAGCAATACTGGTTAAGATTATTTTTGTTGACACTTCCCACTAAATTGGTGACTTTAAGTTTTACAGTGTGAATCAGAATCAAACACTGTAGTGAATGAGAGAAGGAAATGGACACTTAAAGTGTTTATCCCTAAGGTTGCATCCTTATATGGAAGTGGAATAAGGAGAAATGAGAACCAAAGGTGGTGCCAAAATCACTCATGCACTTTCTATTACTGCACTAGTACATTACAGAAACTTCACCTGAATTTCACATTTGCCTAAACTCTGCGACTATAGGCAAAAAAAGTCTTTTTTCTCTCTAAAATATATGAATTTAAAGTCTATTAGTATATTAGTAATATTAGTATTAGAGTATAATAGTAATATTAGTAATTAGGATATTACTAATATTTAGTAAACATAGCTTACTTTAGGTGTCTAGAGCATGCATCTGAGCCACCTGCTTGACTCCTGGTAAAGCTCATTAAGGTGTAATCAATATCAACCAATGGAAGCTGACTGGCATTCATTTGACCTCACAGCACCGCTTATTTAAACTGAGATAGCTTCATACATTTCAGTGGCAGGCTTTTTACTGACTATGAAGGGATCCAAGATGATTTTTCTCAGCTGTCAATACCTAAGTTGTAGGCATCCTCACTCAGGGGAATCCCACGATGTCACTTATTCTTTCTTACTTTAAGGACATGCAGACGTCTTGCCTGTTGTGGTGCCTGACATGCCACATGCCAGTTTACATGGTAATGAACGAGGAACTGGCTGTTCCATGCATGGCTAAGCCCTTCTTGGCAGAGCTGCTCTGAATCCCCTCATCCTGTAGCCTGTATTGATACAGGAGGTTGCCCTGACCCAGGGGCCGAACCTTACGCTTGGCCTTGCTGAGCTTTTCCCAGGCTGAGAGGAGTAGCGCACTTGGATGAAAGATTTCTTAAGTATAGGCTACAAACATTGTTTTCAATCCTGGACACCTATCTTCTCATGGCTCTCAAAAAATCTGCAAAATAATGGTAGCTCTGAACCACTTAGTAGGAGCTGAGTCTGTAAATGTTCTCGACCATCTTTTCAGCTGACCTATATCCAACAGAGGTATTCTCGTACCACCTTCATAGTACAATGACATAGGAATAGAATAGAAGTCCTTTGGGATAGTGTGAAGCATTGCAGAAAAGGTCTCCCTGAGTATCCATGCTACTCCAGTAACAGTAACAATCACACAGTGTAAGACATCCCCCACTTTAGACAAGAGATTAGAGAAAATTGTTTCAGCAGGGCTCGAGTCAGGCACAGATACAGGTGTCTCATCTGGAGATATTTACTAGAGCACAGCCCAAATTAGCCTAGGCTGAGAGAGCTTTACTGAAGCCAGCAGAGCCATTGGATTTACACTGCTTGAGGGTCTGCCTCACTAGTTTTACTATACTTTCAACATTTGTGTTTATACAGGCGGATTCTTTTGATTTTTAACACTTTCTCTCATCGCTAATCTCCTGAAGTTGAATAGTTAAATACCTTCCCCCAGTGAACTTAATAGTGTAAGTGGCATTTGCAGGGTTTTTAAGAGCAAGTGCCAAGCAAAAGCACTTTCAACAACCACAAGAAAGTGAGTTCTTATGATCTTTTGGCTGGAAGTGTATGCAGGGGCCTTGCATGGTGGCACTGCAGTCTGCAAATCCTGGCACCATTTGGTTTTGCATGTGCCTAGGAATGCCTGCCCTTCCTCTGCATTCAATTTTCCTGTCTCCAGCTTTATTTAGTTAGATCTTTCTCTTGTGCATCCAGTAAAACTCGACCACAAAAATGAGTAGTTGCTGTTTATAAAATCAGCACATTGTTATGTAATCCAGATGACAGGAGAAGTGTGAAATGCTGTTAAATACTTGAGTATAACCACAGCTCAATTAGATCTAGACAGTTAAAGTGTAGTGGCGTCTAGGTTTCCTGAAGGGTTGATTCTAGAAGTGGGAGGCCCACTTCACTTTCAGGGTGTAGGAAACAGAACAGCTTTCACTGAAATCTACACACTTATTTTGACTTTTCACTGGTCTAAATGAAGAACCAAGTCTATCAGTGTAATAAAAAATAGTCAATACATTCAGAGCTACAGCTTCTTAGGATAGGTAGTTTGATCTTACAGAACAATACAAGTGAAAAATACATTGAGGAAATAGTAAAAAATACAGGTTTTTACAACAACTTATTAAGAAAGTTGCATGGTAACATAAAAGGGATATCAACTATGATAGGAAGAACAATAATATTATCCTTATCAAGTTTTCAAACAGAACATTATTCTATAATTTTCTCTTAAAATATTAAACTTTTGGGAGATTCCAGAATATTTCCATTCTCTAAGAGAAAGATCACACTAATAAGATGGCAATTTTTTTAACAGAAATGTTTTAATAAAATTCTTTCATCTCTGTATTCTAATGGGAAAAAATAGCAACATAGGAGTTCTGGCAACTGGATTTCAGGTATGGCATTCTGTCCAGGAATAGTAATTATTAAATGTACATTTGTGTTCTTGGTTATAATTGATTTTTCTTCAGTGCTATTAGTGTCATCTGAAAGAAATTTTGTTCCTTCTTTACAAATGTGATTCCTTTACCTTATGATGTCTTATAAACCAGCCACTATATTTGATTCTGTATACAAGTAAAATAGTCAAGGCTTATACCAATATTTCAGTGTTCTAATATCAGTGAGATAGTTCCTATTAATTAACTCCACACCCAGGCATATTTTCTTTACTGACAATGTATTATTGGAAGCAAGAAGAGATGAATTGAAAACATTTACATTTCTTTGTAAAACAGAGAAATACTGTTAGCTTGAACTCACACCCAGAAACTCATGATAAATAAATGCCTCTCCCAGGTTCTCTTCAGAAGTAGTGTTTCTGTAGCCATAAGCGCAGGAATTCTGTATAAAACAAGGAAATACTTTATAAATGAGAGGGATCTTAGGATTTGGGGGAAAAAACCCAAACACAACGTGGTACTCAGACATTATTTCATTTCCCTATCCAAGGGTGTGAGTTTTCTAGAAGCAAAACACTTCCTTTTTTGTCTCTATCATATTAATCTCACAGCTTTGGAGGTGGCTCTCAGCATGGTTCAAGTATACAGGGTCTATCTTCCGTCTCTAAAAGTGTTTCTTGGATACTGAGTGAATTATTACCTGGACTTACTCAGTTTTGTTGCAGCCATCTGTAATGAGAACCAGAAACATCTTTGAAGCTGCCTCCTGCTGCCCAACCATCTTTAGAAAATCCCATTACTAAACTCTCAGGGGAGATGCGTCAAAAGCATAATTTGCCACAAAGCTGGTTCCTACAACAAGGTAGGAATATACCTTGAAAATATATCTTGAAATATATCTTGGGGATAATTACCCACATGGAAATAATTTCATTAGATACTGGTTGTTTTCCCTGAATAAAATACAGCTTTTAAGCAAACTACAAAATCTGCCAGCCCGGAGGTCTCAGCACAGCAGTTGAATGAGAATTCATCAAAGTTCTGGTGAAAGAGAAGATAAGAATGCCTTCTGCATAAGCAGGGGAAAGACCTGCACAGGCCTCATATGAGACCATGTTAAAGAGAAGAGTTGCAGAGTACCAAGGACATGTGATCTCATAAGTTCTCCCTTGGCTTTCAACTTGACAGGGTAACTGCAGGAATGTACCAACATATTTTGGTATACATGTTGACACGGTTTGTGTGTTCAACATATTAAGAAATGAGCTGCCTGGCTCAGTCCTGCTACCTCCCAGCTCTGAATTTCTGTCCATTCTAGGGGCTCCTCAGGTTATTAGTCAAGGTAAAAGAGAAGAAAACTTCATCTCTTTAACTGCAGTTTCTGCTATTCCCATGTGGAGTGACAACTCATTCCAATGTGCAGCTGTTGTCCATTGTTCCCTCTCTCCCTTAGAGGCCAATAGCAAGCTCAGCATTTTATGCATCTCAAGGACACAGTTAGGCACAAAAAAATCCCATTTGAAAGGTACTATTGCCAGGACCATGCAGAGGGATGACAATTTCTATCTGTCCACAGCTGACATTTTCTATGGAAGAGCTAAATGTTAGATTCTATACTGAACAGGTGGTGGACTTCTTACTTAAGAAGTGAGCAAACATTATCTGCTGAGATGTAGCAGTGAAGGGGGAGCAGATACTGGTGCCTGTGAACACATAGCCAGGAGTGCAGACAGGTGCATGGATGTGAGCTACCCATTCTCTCTTGCATTCTCCAACCCTCATGCTCCATTTCTTCTTTCATTCTGATGTCTGAACCTGATCTACTTCAAAGATTGTCTCTGATACATTAAAATATTTAGCAAAATGAGGTGCTTCATGTAGCAGTAAACAAGGACTGCATGTTCCTGAAACCGGTCAAGAAGCTGCTGCAAATTTGTCTGCTGTCTTTTCATGGTTCTTCTTCCAGTTATGCTCACAAGGAGCTCATCTTCCTCTCCCTCTCCCCTGTGCTGACTGTTTCAGTGAGATGGAGCAGCAAGACAGGTCAAAGGGGTCTGGCCGTTAGTAGATGACGAGTAGTGGTGGAGCAGACAGGAACCCTAATCCCTGGCTGGTCAGGGCTGTGAGGTAAAGCTGATCCCCATGGGCCACCCACACATCTGTTTTCTTTGTGATAGATAGCCAACCACTCCTATGGCTGCCTCCCACCGTCTGGCCCTGCAGCAGTCCCCCTGCCACACTCCTGTTTCCAGGAAGTGCCTTTTAGAGGCAGATGGGATCAAATGTTATCTCAAATTTAATTTTTTGATAAGTAAGTGCATTATCAGGCCATCCGCTGGGAACAGGGGTTGCTTTCATTTGAATGCAAAAAAAACCCCAAATATTTTATGGAACATTCTAGTGTACAACTCCCCCAGCAAATTATGAATTAATATTTTAAGTAAATGACTAGATCAAATTTTTGAAACTGACCTTTTAAAAGGTAGGAAATTAGGGACCTGCCTGAATTTGTGTCACAGGCTCCATTTTACTAACTGCATTTTATCATTCACAGTACAAAATTAAAATAGAGAGCTCTGTCTCATCAGTTACTCATATCCAGCTGCTATGAAAATAATATGTTTGATATAATTCATTTGACATTTGATGGGTTTAAGGTTCCTCTGACAAGATATAATCAACTCATTATGGAGAAACAGAAACCTTCCTTGTTACAAATAAATTATTCCTAGTCATGATTGAATTACTGTGTATTCAATAAAACTGGGATGGAGGGCTTCCAGTATAAGTGGATATTTTATCATCAGGCCTGTGTGATAAAAGCCAACTCAAGTCACTTTATGTTTTCTCTCTTCAGTACTCTGATTAATGAGTGGCATTACTTTGCTAAAGCAACAAATTAGGTCTTTCCTCTCCATTTTTTCACATTAAAGCTGTTAGATCAAAGTATAAGAAACCTATCTTTCCTTTTTATGCACAAAGCCTGGATCAACAGCTTGGACAGAGTGTTATTTTACTTTATTTTGTTAGTTTATTTTTTGAAACCTCAGTCTTTGTGAAGCAAGGCTAGCTTTATGGCTGGGGTGTGAATTGTCTGTTTGAAATCAGAACCCGTAATTAATTAAATTTTGGTGTTAACATCAAATCTGTTGCTCAGCCTGTTCTGTGCCATTATTTGGGGGGAATAAGAGAAAGTTGTATCATTTTGCTGGAATGAAATAATTGAAAATGCATCTCTAGAGTAAGCTGAGGCAATGCAGCCATCCAGGACTACAGAGCAATGCTGAACATGCTTGGGAGTGAAGGAACAGCACAGTATGCACTGTCCTGTGAGATCAGCTTTCATGATTTCAAAGGAATTTGCACATGCAAAACCTTTTTGTAGTTTTTATGGCCTGTAAAATAGATCAAAATAATGTTACACGGTGGAAACACAAAAACAGCAATAAAAATAAGTCTGGGATGACAAGTTTGGGGAGCAGATCAACACGTGAGGTGGAACCCTGCAAACACTACCAGAAGACCAGGTTGCCTGCTTCAAAAGCCTCTAATTATAACTGTGCTTCTTAGACATTAGAAGAAAACACACTAGGGCCATTTTGAAGCAAAGGCACACAAATTACCCAGCAGCTACTGATTGTTTCTCTAGGTTTCCAGAAGTATTACCTCTCAGAGGAGCTGCTTATTATTTTTGCATATCTAAAGCATAAAAAAAGGTTTCAAATATAGTTAAAAGGAAGAATAACAGACCTGAGAGCTATGCACCACTTCCTCTGTTCTTCCTCATTCACCTTTGACAGGAAAGAAGGAAAAAAACTATTTGTTTGTTCTTTACCATTATTATAGCATAAAATATATGATATGTGTGTGACTTCCTAACTCATAAAAAATCGTCCTATACTGCGTTCAGTTAATGTTACCACAACAGGGTCACCCTAAATCCAAACAGATCTAAGCAAACTAAAAATGAACCACTGCCACCACTAATACTGAACAAAACTATAATGATGCAATACACATAAAGTCACTCTAAGTCTCACTAATTCCACATGTGCTAGTCCTGCGTCTGCTCTGTATATTATCTTATTGCCAGTTACAAGCAGTGCAATTCACCATGAAACAGAGGGATTTAAAAATTAACCTCCAGCTATTTTACTAAGTACCATTCACTAAAATGTGATGATCACTCACGGGAAACTTTGCAAGATTTTGCAAACTGCCTGTTGAGACTGAATGGTAAAGCAATATACTCTCATGAGTCCCTGCTGCTTTTCAAAGTGCAGCTCTGTAACTCTTGCCAATAGTCAGAATAATCTCATGTTGCCATACTTTTAACTCTCTTAGGTGGCTTGAAAACCCCCAGCATCCAATGTCTCCACCATGCTGACAGGTTTGAGTCTGCAGTTTCTTCTTTGTAATTCTGGAATTCTTTGTAATTTTTCAACTTTATCACTCAAGATAACTTTGACATCTTTTATTTGGCCTTTTTTTTCTTCTGCATTTTCCCTTCTACATTTTCCCCCTTGTTTCCTGGAGTTGAGAGTCACATTTCTCACCTATTTACAAATGTATTGAAGGGGCCTTTTTGCCATGAGTCAGCTGACGATGCTTGCTGATGTGAAAGAGGAATGTGAAAACAAATGATGAAAGAGACCTGTATACATCATTAATATACAGATTACTTATAGCATTGTTTTCCCCATTCAGACAAAATTAGATAACCACTGTGTGAAAATACATAACTGTAGTCTATGGAGAACAGAGACTTTAATAGATATGTAGCTGCCCAGGATTTCTTCAGTTCATAATTTAGTTTCTTCTGTTGTTTGTTTTTGATACAAACTATGAAGTAGCCATAATTAAGTTAGCAACAGTAGCCTTTGTCAGTGAAATTAAAGCAGCTCCTGCACAGCTGGGAGAAGATTTGAGAGCAAGACCTCTACAGATACTCTCTTTCCTTTGGGGGTATGAATGGCCAGGCCAGAGGTGGGAGGGAGTCAGAGTTGATGAAGGGCAGCAAAACAAATGGGAGGGGTAGAATTTATCTGCTGGTGATGGTAAAAATATTGTAGAAAAAATTTGGGTAAAAACTAGAAGAACTGAAGACTATCTTCCCACTGTCTTCTCTCCACAATGATCTGCCATCACACAGGAAAGGCAGTTGAATCTGCTAGGATAGAAAAAGTAATCTTGGCAGTGAATGCTGGAAATATAGGTAATTTAAAATCCAGGGAGGTTAAACCTGCTACATTGCAGGAATCTGTCTATATTGCAGGAATTGCAGTGAGAAGTTCTGCCTGGGGTAACTCTTTTTGTTACCATGGGAATAAAAACAACAGACTTAGCAGTCCAGCCACCAGTCAGATTAGGTTAATTTGTGTGTATTTCACAAAAAGATATTTTCTCAGATTCATGATCTGAATTGTCATAAACATTAATCTGTTCACTTGGCAATATTCAACAAAAAAAAATCACACATAAAAATTATTTGACACCAGGATTTGAACAATTATTTTGCAGAGTATGAGCCAGAAAAATCTTTTTTTTTAAAGAAAAAAATAGAAACAAAGCAAAGCAAGGCTGGTTGACTGATATAGATTTTTAACTGCTTTTTGCTGAAATCTATTGCATAGACAAGCTGATGCCAATAGCAAAGCTATTTCCTCTGATCAGCAATAAAAAAATTATTAGGGATTGGCAAATGGATTCAATAAGATAATTTAAACAATCATTATTTTATAAATGATCCTTTAACTGTCCTCAATAACTGCAGAATGTGATTAGCCTATTTCCCTTCAATCAAGGCTTATTCTGCTTTCTCTGCTTGAGAACCGAACAGACTTTTCTCAAATCAGAAATTACCTAGAATTAGAGAGCCTCACATTTGTATTTTCTGAATTAAGTTCCACTTTGGAAACAGGTTATAATTGAAATGGTAGGTGTGATTAAAGTTCTGTAAACTCAGTTTTGAGGGAAAAAAAATAAAACCACCTCAGATTCATAGATTTGGATTGTATATAATGGAATTGCTTTGGCATCAGGTCATCTATGCAATGGCTTTTAACAAGGGTAGTTAAAAAGACGGGAGACTTAAACATTTAAATTTTGAGTTCTCAATTTGAAACATAGAATAGAAAGTATCCTTTCAATTTTTTTATACAGAATATATAGGTCAATTGCTGAATGTCTTTGTAATGATACTCTTGATGAAAATCTGGGTAGTAAACCTGGATAACAAACTGGGTTATGGATGTCAAACCCATGAATTGCTTAAAAATTCAACTAGAATTTCATAGATGAAAAAGGACCCAAAAGCTGTGAAATGTAAAGGTATGGTCTCCGATTTGGGAAACCTTCAAGACACGGGCTTCAGAAGTTCCTATGAGAAGTATCACACTGGTTATAATTTGATATATAATTTGCTATTACCTTAGCAAAATGCTTAGCTTTTTGTTAAGCATTTGCTTTTGGATCCTGTCTTTAGTGTAAACAAGCACCATTGTTTTGATTTTATGGCTCACAATGGACTAATCAGTCATACCCTCCATGGAATGATGTCCCTGGTCCAAAGAAGGGCAGAAAACATTCAGGTGTTAGAGCTATGCTGTACATCTTATGCCACAGGTATTGCCATGATTTGCTAGTTTGTACCTCCTAATAGCAGTGGGACTGAAATCTTTTTCATTAAAGAACAGTTTTTGTTGAAACAGACACTCTTCCAAGCCATCTCAATCTCAGTGAAAAGTCCTCCAGAACAACCTGTAAATTAAACTCAAACCCAAAAAACTTCAGGGTTGGTTTACATTTGGGAAAAGTCTTAAAGGTTTTCTTTGACATTCTTAGTTTCAGCTTGGAAATTTTTTCATTCCATTTTATGTCACTTAATTACAGCCTCTTATTGTAATGACAGATTATATTATTTTAACTTTATTTCAGAATCACTAGAGAATTGCTACTTATGTTTTAATACTTGTCCTTCTAGACCAAACTACTCCCTTTTTATTAAATTGTACGAAACTCAACACACAGAGTGTAAACAAAAGGGACATGGGAACAAATTTTTTCTCCACCTTGAGCAATCATCATTAAATACAAATTTCCTGTAGTGATGTTATAATAATATTATATTTTTATTATATAATATTATGTTTAATAATATTAAACTTGAATAAAATTCTAGATTTAAAATATTATGCAATTCAAATATCTGATTATATGTCACTAAAATATTTTGAAACTGGATGAAAGCACATCCCATTATGACAGAATTTCTTCACAAAACTGGAAATTCCCATTTATCACCAGTTTCATTTTGTAAGCTCTTACCCAGCATCAGTTATACATCTAAATCTCCTAGTTGACATGGAACTTATTTAAAACATAACTCTGAGGGATAAGCTTATGAGATACACATCTCATTTCTGAGATGGGCCCAGTGGGACAGCAATTAAGCAATCATCTTCCAACCCAGTTCAATAATGGCAAATAAAGGCTTGAAAATCAACCAAAATACTACTTGAACATATTTTAGTGTTTTTTATTATTAAATAAAGTTGTCGTTTATAATTTATTCCTGCCTCTCAGGCATTCCACAAAGCCTCAACACAATGTCTGGAGCATCATTTTTATTAATACCTTCCTCAGGCAGAAGGCTGTAAATTTTTCTGCATTGTCGGAGGTACATTGTGAAGAACTTCAATGAAAAAAAAAATCTTTACTGGGATGTTTCAAGTAATTCCCTGTACTTATTTTTGCTGTTGCTGCTGTTTGGGGATAGAAATGGAGTCTTGCTAAGTCCTGTGAATGCCCTCAAGTCCCATGAGCAATTCGCCAAGGGAATTCACATTGCTTCCATCAATAGCAACATCCCAAGACCATCCGGGATTTCAGTTAAAGCAGCCTGGAGACTTCTTTGGCTGATTGAAGTTGGGTCATCATGATCTGTAGGGACAATTCCTGTGCTCAGATTGTTTTGCCTTCAGCCACATCCATTTCCTCCCTCTAATTCTGATTCCTTAGGTATTCACCCCATCACCAAGAAGAGCCAGGGGAATTCCCAGGCAGACAAGTCTGTTGGCTTTATATCCCCTTTGTGTTGCTGCCAGGGTTCGATGTAGAGCTGGGCATAGCATGTACACTGTGGTATTCTGCTGTAGGAGAGGGCACAGCTGCAAAGCTACTTTCCAACCAGTTGCTTTTGATATCTGCTTCTTTTCTCGTCTGGCTCCTGAAGAAGGAGAGCAAAATTTTATGTACTGTACAGAATTTATCCACTGGCAGAAAAAAATAAAATATTACCACCAAGGGAAATAGACAAACAAAAGATTTGACTATCTTTTTCCTTATGTTCCTTCCCAGTAGGAGTGACAGTGAGAGAGGCACAGAGAAATGCTTTGCTTAGTGAACTGGATGTTCTGGAGAAATATCTTTTTTTTCAAAATAGTTTTGCACAGGATTTTTTTTTCCAGAAAGAAAACAGAAGACCATTGAAAAATATTTCACCATTTGGGAAAGGTCAAGAAGACTTTATCAATAAAATTAGTGAATTTTTCATCCTAGCTAAAAGAATAGCATTTAACTCTTCCAAAGAATAGTTAACAATTTATAATTTACAAAAATGAGAAAACTGGCACAATTTAGCTCACTGGGTTTTCTAACATAGAATTGTATCACTTTATTTAGTGAAACAAGTAATAAAACAGATCAGTGCAACTAGGTTAAAACCTAGATTTTTAAGGGGAACTGTTCCAGCATCTTTAGAGTTAACCATCTGCATTTCCTAAAGGCTTTTCTCACAAATGTTATACCCTGTGCATCTGATGTGACCAGCCAAAGAGCTGCTTATTGATCCAGAAGCCTCATTACAACTTGTACAACGTGAACTTACCATCACTGGTCATGCCATTAGTGTAATTATCTTATTTCATTAGTGATAATGCCATTTTGCATTACAGTATATTGGTTCACTTAAAAAGTAATAAAGATTTGCAACCCGGAGATGTATTTGTTAACTTCAGAGCATGCCTCTGAACTTGTCCTTGCTCATGCTGACCACCAGGATCTGCCCTGTGCAACAATACTGAAGCCTGTGGGGTTCTGAGGGTGGCAGCCCTCCCACACTGACAGTGTATTGCTATTTAAAAAAGTGCAAGGCACTGATGGCCATGCCTGGCTTCCTGGAGGTTAGGAGACTGTGTTTAGTGTTTTGGACACTAAAAGTCAGTTTATTTCTCATTAATATGCCAATAGCTATATACCAGACCCACTGAGGAAGTAATTTTTCTCCCAACATCATGGTCTCATGTCAGGATCTGACCTTTCACAGTGTGATGGCTCCATTTCAAAGCAAACAAATGGCTTCTGAGCAGGAGGTAAACACTGGTGGGTGAAACACCAAAAAGGTAATGTGTGTGAGTATCTTCCACAGGGATTTTCTCTTCTTCTTTTCACACACTGACTAGTAGAGCGAAGTGTAAATTCCTGTGGAGACTAGCAAAACTCGTCATCTGCATGAGTGCAGAAAAGTTAACTTGAGGGTGTGTCTGAGATGCTTCATTGCAGGGCAGTAAAACTGGTGGCTGGATGCTGAGTATTTATTAATCTTAGTAGGCAACCTCCATTCTCAGTCAAGTGGAGGCTCTCAGGTATTTTCTACTCCTCCTTGGCCTCTTTGTCCTCCTACCAGTGAGTTCGGCAAGGCAGTTCCATCTCTGGTATCTTTGCTCTCTAAGCTTTAATCAATGAACAGAACATTCTCTTACAAGACATGCTTCTACAATAATAGAAGACCTCTCTCTCACCAGAGACCTGTAGCTTTAAATCACAGATCACAAAGCCCACTCAGGTCTGGCACTGGAATTACTAAATATGTGAATACATCAAATGTAGTTAGGCATTTTAAAGAGTGGAGAAGCTGATTAGTGTTTTCCAGCCAAGCAAAAAGCTAAAATATTTGGAGATTAGACTGGAAAACTGTTCAGAAGAAAAGAAGAAATCTAGGATGAAAACAGAAAACATATGCTTTCACTCTCTCACCCCTGTTTTCAGTTATGAAAATATGTCATAGTCCTTCCCTACCATAGAAGAGAATCGATTTTTCTTAACTCAGTGAATTTTCAGAGTATACAAAGCCTGAGTTCTCTCTTGCAGTTACATGCAACAGTGATTCACATGTTAAGCAGTCCCTGTGGTCTCTATTTTTATTTCTGCTAATTAGTTAGTATTAATGGAATCTGCTGCCTTAGCCTTTTTGATTTGTTCTTAAACTTTATGACAACATGAATAAAATAACGTTTCAGATTACTTATTTCTGACCAGTCCTTGGAAATACACTGACACTACTGTGTTGTTTTCTTTCACTGGGCTTTTGTTCCTCAAGGATTGCCATTAAAACCACAGTTAGTAGAGTAGGGTATCTCAATTTGCTAGTTTGGTCAGTCTCAGGCGTTTGGCATGGCATATAAGGGATGTAAGAATTGCCATATCCAGTATCAGCACTGAATTGTGTCTTATCCAGTGTCCAAAACTGTTAAAATGAGATCTTTTGGAACCAAATGTAAATAGATTCATCATATATAATTAGTAAATCATGCTCAATTGTGACGACAGTCTTAGGCTGGAACAATATTTAATAGTCAAATAACATCTGAAAGATGTTTTTCCTCCTAGTAAAACTATGAATCATCTCTATTGTCACAGAAACATTGACTTTTACTGTTTTCCCTTAATAATCTTGCCACTATGATAGACAAGTACATATCTTGTACACAAAATAGCAATTGAGAGGCTCAGAAGTGGAAAAGAGTTTATTAAAATTAATATCTAATAAATGCCTTTAACATGCTAATAATTTGAAGAAGGATGACTTGGGACTTACCTCTTGTTACAGTGAATTTTAAGCCATTTCATGGCAACTTAACTTCTCAAAACCAATGGGCCTCATTATACTACTGTAAGGTTGTAGATGCTGGTGATGAATCTCCCTTAGCAGCTGGTAGTACAGGCTTTTAAATGTAAACAGATGCTGTTCCTTCATCGTAGATGGATGCAGTAAACTCATGTTCTAATTCCTCGACTCCAGGACACAAGTCAAAAAACATGCAAACTATTTGCAGTGAAACATAAAATAAGAAACCTGAACATCTGAATTCTTTTGCTTATCCAAAACTGTCACCTTATCATGTTCTTGTCATTCAAAGAAATTGTCTTCACTGTAAAAACCACGTGGGATAAACACCAGAAGTCATCATGCTTTTGACACGTATAGACAAATTCACTCACAAAATGGTCTTGGTTCTGCACAGGCACGGTGGATCATTTAATTCTGTAAGTCTAGACAGTATCAGAGCACTACGAAGCACACTGCTAGAAACAATCTCACACAGTCAAAGTGATGGATTAGCAAATTTCATCACTCTTTTCTTATGCTGAGATTTTATGAATTGTGCACTGTGGGGTTTGATTTGGTGTTATGAAAGATGGACTTGATAAATGCCTTGTTTGTGTGTATTTATTTTTCACTATAGTTCTAGCTGAAACATAGATGATGATTTCTTTAGAGTACGTGTGAAAGTAGAACTGTTGAGGGTAACTAACGGTATGATATATATGCAAAGTGTCTAATTGAGGGGAGGGAGAACAGCTGCTCCTTTCAAGATCAATCTCAGGTACCAAGAGTGTGAATTACTACTTTCTAATCTCCTCAGTCATGCCCCTAGACTGTAAAACCAAAGGCTTTATTGCAGAATTACTCCTAGAGAACCATCTAATAATTATCTGATCTTTGAAATGGATACAAACTCACCATATCCTCGGGAGCAGCAGGTAAAGGTCACACACTGAAATTGCTGCAAGTACACACAACCAGACATGGCTATTGCTAGCTTAAAGATATTTGTAATGACTACACAAATCTTACTGAACCATCAAAACTGTGTAAAATATAATGGTTAGAATCTGGTCAGGAACATATTGCAAGTAACATTGATGCAATTAATGGCAGATATTACAAGAGTATGATACTATTCTGCAAGTACTTCCCTGAAACTTTACTGCATCTTTGCCTCTAGGATTCCACTGTATTCAAAGGAAAGAGCCAGGTTCCCACAGAAAATTATTCAAAGCCAGAACCTTCCTTTGATTCTTTGAATATACCTCTGAGGAGCCCTTCCTGCTGCAGAAGATAGTGATGAGTCATGAATATTTCATACAGTGTCCAGGAAAGGCATTGTACTGGTGCACACCCACACCAAAGTGCAGCCAGTGCTTTGTAAATCCACACCCTGCCTCTCTAGTGCAAACTTCTCTCCAGACTTGGAATAAAGCTTTCCTTTGAAGGCAAAGCTGCATTTTGCTACTGTAGACCAGGTTCAGACTTGGTCAGGAGAGCCCAGCCCTTCCCGTTGCCCCTGCAGGAACATGGCATGTCACAGGGGACCGAGACTGAGAGGTGCCATCCCAAATTTCACATGCATAGATACTGCAACTTCAGATACTCTCAGATTGGTGTCTCCACCTCCTGACTTGCATGATATGGACAGGGGGATTGTGCTGCTCAACTTTGCCAGTCCTGTTTGACAGAATGCTTTCCTTGAAAATCTGTGGAGCAAGGCTGTGCCCTTCTGCTTTACAAAAATCCATCCAAAGACAATGGAAGAAATATTCCAAGGGATTACTACACCTATGACTGAAATAACCTGACTAATGATGAGTGCCCCTTCCTTTGCAGATTTTTCTATTTTTTGAGACGAGGGTATTACTTAGAGAAAAGGAACCACCTGACTAAAGGCTCATGATGATAATTTTTGATCATTAAGTCTTTCCTCTGAGGTTTAATTAATAGAAACTACAGCCATCCTATAACAGAAAAGAAAAAAAAAGAAAGAAAAGATTATAAGAGATAAAGCGATGATACAGAGCACATGCAGGAGACATGTCAGAAGACTTTGATGTCCTGCAGCAGGGATGCTGGCTCTGTTTGGAGTGGTGTAATGCATGAGGGAAGTTTGCTTCTGAGTATGTCTGTCTTGTAGGAGAATTACCTAAAATCTGTGTAAATAGCTAAAGGTGGGACACAGTGGAAAGGGCAAAGTGGGGCAAGACAACTAAAACCAAGGGCCAGATGATGAAGTAATCATTAGCTCACACCTGAAGGAGATCTGTGCCAGTGCTCTGCCCTGAACAGAAAATACACTGTAAGTCTCTTCTTATTGTCTGAGGTTTCCAAGGTATTCCTGAGCAAACAACCACTAGTAGTTCAACATCCTAATTATAGCCTGCTCACCATCCATTCCTGAAGTGTTGCTGAGTTCTCTGGCACAACAGTTGTTTGAGTGCACTTCCCAGAAGTCTTGGGCTCCCTGCCATGGTAACACACTTGATTTATGTTAGACTTTTACCAGAGGATCTAGGGGAGACTTGATCATGCAGCTGAAGATGATTTTTTCCTTCAGACCCAGGAGCCAAGAGCAGTCCTTGTCATGTTCCTGTCCATAAGTGTCCAAGCAAAGGCCCTGAAGTCATCTGGTCCCTTGAGTGCTCCCTGGGGAAGGCAAATATGCCTACATGTAGCTTTTTCTACCTCTTGCTAACTCACTTGATAAAGTGCTAGACTTGTTAAAAAAGGATTTCTTTTTTTCCTTAGGTTATTTGAAGGTTTGAAGCTTCTAAGTGCAAATCACTATTTTTATTTTTTTTTAATTTTTTAATTATTTAAAGAAAGAAATGAAAACATGGGGCCAAGACACCTTACAGCTCCCTGGGGTACAAGCCCCTGGCCTCAACCCATGGAGTGAATGAGACTGAGTCCCTCCACACTGGCAACAAGGGGATTAAGAACAGTGAGTCTTGGCCCTATTACAGAGTAGGCCTATGCTCTCTGCATACCACAGAGTCAAGCTATTGAAAAGGTTTACTGCTGGGATGAAGCTGGAAAGTCAGGCTTTCTCCTTTTTGTATATGGAGTATCTCTTAAGTTTCCACTGTGTCAGGACTATTTGTTTTTGGGAGACATGGAAACATGTTCGACAAATAGCACATGCAAATCGCATGGCTTGGAGCTTTCTTGGCTGGAAGGTCCAGAGTGGGACTGTAACTGATTATAATTCCTTTTATATTCTGAGAAGTCTCAACAATCCGTAATTGAGCTTCATAAATAAGAGCTGATTGTTACTTGCCAGTAAATAAAATTGATTTTAAAGTTGTGACTACCAAGATTCTAGTGACCGTAGCATATTTATAAACATGACATGGGCTAAATGCTTCACTGCGAAGGATATGCATAGAATAAGTATCTAAAATGTGAATGAAATGTGATTGCAAAGCGCCATCAACCTCAAGGCTAAGTGCTCTTCTGAGTTAAGCACTGTTCAATTGTTTGCTTCTGCACTGCACAAGCTGAGGTGGAAACAGCAGTGATGATGAAAGAATAAGAAAAAAATTTCTTGGTAGTGGTTGTGTAGTTGAGCTCAAAAGTAAGAGCTGGTCATGATATACAAAAAAAGCCAAGAGGCAAGGAAGTTCAGATTCAAGTTTTTATCTCAGAAATAGACGCCAGTAATATCCACAGCAGAAAACACAAGATTTGATTGTTGGTGGCCAGAATTTTAAAAGTCACAACTAGCTTTGGATGCCTACTTTGCAAATATTTGACAGCCTGATTTGGAGAAGGGAAATAGTAAATGCCAGTTGGAAAATCAAACAGAAGATAAATGACCCAAACCTGGATAAGCATCCAGCGAAATTACAGCACAGCTGGCAACAATCTGCCCTAGCATATGGAAGATGCCCACTATCTTTATCTCCAATCTCACCCAAATACATGCTCTTTGGTGTAGTATAAAGCAGGACTTTTCTGCAAAACTGTCACCATGAGAGATTCAATCTGTTCAGGAAAGATATTACACCTGGGTAATTCATTTCAGCATACTAGATTCTTATCCTTGGATAAGATCAATAAACCTTTCCCCATTTTCTTTGTCTGTACACAGAGAAGGGAAGAGTTTCAGTCAGAATAAACTTCAATAATTAACTCAGAGCCTTTAATTAAATGCTGAATTTATGCATATATTAGAGCACACACTGTTTGTACATCTCTGTAGTACTAAAAGTCAGCACTGGCACCTCCATTACCAGCAGGTTACGGCCAGCACTACTCTGGGAAAATGGATGTTGAAAAACAGATGAGACCAGCTCATGCCAGTTACTTGAACATATACTTTTGTGAACAAACCTAAGAAGTCAACAAGAGTAATGTTAAAGGACAGTGTTTGAATGAAAATAAGCATGTGCTTTTCTTGACTTTTTATGACTTCACAGCTGCTGAAGAGTAGAAAGAATTTGAATTACACAGGGATAATTCTACATTGTTTTAAGTTATGGCAAATTAAATTATTAACAGGACATTACATTAACAGCATTGTTTATAGTGATAAATTTTCAAAGGTCCCTGAAGCACCAGGTATAGGTTGTTGCTGGTGGGAAAGAGACCTATAATCATTGATCTGTTCCAATGGTATCTCCTTTCTTGAGCATGCAAAATGAAACATTAATCTAGGATCATATGGATGAATAACCTTAAAATAAAAATCAACAGATGTCAAGTAGTATAATCTAAAGAAGGGTAAATGGGAAAAAAAAATCTTTTCCCTGTACGAATTTCACTCAGTTTTAACACAGGTCTTGGCTTATTATGCCTAAAAGTTGCTAGACATGAGAAAAGCTTCAAAATGTTAGGGGAATGTACCATAGGATGGAATTTAAGAGTGTTAGTTGTTGATCTTTGGCATTTACAGATAATGAATATTTTTCCTCTGACGCGAAAATCTTTCTTTAGTGAACTTTTGTTCCCAGGAAAATGTTGAAAACCAGCTGGTCCACATAGAAGTTTATAAATGCCCTGTAGCCATCCATCCCAGAAATAATCCAGGTAGATGGCATTTGATAGAAGTCTGACCAGAGCATTACTCTAATCATATGTCTTCTACTTGTGGAATCAGAGTACATACATCTCTGTGTTTTGTCAGCTTACCTAAGCCAAGTTTTCTGAATTGTCAGGTTACATCATGTTATTTTGTGAGTTTTTACAGGTTATATGATAGAGTTTTCTCTGCTTGAGTCAAGGTCAGTAAAATTGTCCAAAGAACAATTGAGGATAGGAACATTTTTTACCATGTTATATATTTTGTTATCAAATTGTTTTTGACTAGTGAAGGTCAGTGCAGAATGATGATCCACATTTGGTCGAGAGAGACAAAACATCCCATTAGGAGAGAGATTTTCCAGTTCTTCTGAAGACTGTAATGAAAAAGTTGACTTCAGCCACAGCTAAATTTCAGCTAGGAGAGATTAATTTCTTGCAAAATGGCCACCCAGGTAAGGGCTAAATAAAAACTTTGTCACAAAAGAATTTATTGTTAGAGTGGACCTGATTTCAATGTGCTGGCTTTTGCATGTCATTTATTACATGGGATGGGTGGAGTCAAGTGGAGATAGTCAAAATGCTCTGTTCCCTGATTCCAATGAGGTAGGTGACCTCTGTGAGCTGCTAGTGGTCTTTGGAGTAGGAGCAGTCCTAGGGATGGAGCTGATGTCAATGCCAGGAATAGTGAATAGTTGTAAAATTGGTTTCTTAGACTTCAAAAAGCTGAAAAAAACACCCTTTTCTGATTTATTCAACTTGATGTGCAAGAGAGAAAAATATTTACATCAGAGTTTCAGTCATCCAAGTTCTGAGATGTGAGTAGCAAATTATTCATGTTAATTCAGTGAACACATCGGCTTCAAAGACAACACTCACATGACTCCAGATTTGGAGGATCAGGTCTTATTTACGTAATAGCTTGAAGAGTGAGAAAATGAAGAACTGTCTTTTCTAATATTCCCTTCTTTTATAATTTATTTACATTTTTATAAACATTGATTAGCACAGATGTTCCTAATAAGATTTTCACATCTGATCTGAATACGTTTTACTGTTATTTTGCCCTTGAGAAGCTAGAAAAGAGGAAAAAAAGGATTCCCCACTCTTCAATTTCCTTTAAAGAAGAAGAGAGGGTTTGTTTATCGTATGAACAAAAAGAAAATCTATTTGTGGGTAGATCTTGTGCGTGGTCTTTGGCTGAACTACCTTTTAGTCAGAAACAAAGACATAAGTCCAGAAACCAAATCTTAATCAGCATATGTATAGCATTACTTTACCAAGTTATTTTCATTATATATGAGATGGAATAAATATTAATACTAACCCTGGGCAAGATACTTTAAAATAATTTCAGAAATCATGGTGTAAGTAGGAACAGTGACAATGAGCTCATTGTTTAGCCTTATGTATCTTTTAAGAGTCAGCTTGATCAGGAAATGCTAGCAGGCTTTTCCGTAAGAAAACAGTCCAAGGACCACTAGTGCAGCACTGCAAATTTCTCTCCTACAGAGATACTGCCTTGCCATGATAGTTCTGTGACTGGGCTCTAGTGAACACATGGTAAAATAGTCAGTGGATCTAGCTTCATTTGTGTACATACAGATTTAAAAAATTAATGAAAATATTTAAAAATAAATTACTTTTACTTCCTTTGCACAATTAACTCACTAATTTGCAGGATTATTTTTTTCCTGTGGACTGTGTTAATCAATACCAAGGAAAAAGACTCCGAGGAAATTATAGCTCTTGGGTTTCATTTCTAGAAGACGAGAAAAGTACCTTTTACAGTGTAAAATCTATTTTCTGTGCCTGAAAACTCATCCGGAATCCAACTAGGCTCAGACACTGAATTGCAATTTTGAGCATTTGTTTCTGAGGGGCAAACAGTAAAACATATTATAATGACCACTACTTAGATTATTAGCCTTTTATTGGAAACATCTGCTTAACTACTGAATGTCTGATAGATAGGAAAACAGCTTTAATTGTAGAGACAGTGGAAAACCTGTTTCAGAACAAGCCTTTATGCAGTTGTTTTGCCACTCACTTGGATAGATAAACGTCCAAGATAAGATGAGGTCTGAACCACAGTCTGTCATTCCATGTAAAGATTTTAGGATACTCTGGGAAAGTCTCAATGATGCTTCCAGTTTGGGCTTGCTTTGGAGTTCTTCAGAGAGGCAAGTTTTGTTTATTGGCTTAGATGGAAATGTAGGAGTCTGTGTGAAGATGAGTAGATTGATTTTCTCTGGACAGACACTAAAACATCTTTGCCCCTGAGCTTAAATCATATACACTGACAGTCAAGCAGTAGCTCGGATTTGATCCTTAAGATCATCAGCTGGGCAATGGAGCACCTGTGCTCCATTGTCCAGCTCTAATTAAGGGTTAATGATTTACAAAACCTGAAAGGGACAACTTTAACAATTGTGAGAATCAGTTCTCCTCCTTCTACCCCCTCATTACACTGATGTTTGAAACTGGAAAATGGAAATTAAATTCCATATCCACCTTCTGTCTATAACAAGCTGAAATCACTTCAGGCTGTAGAAAGAAATGAAGCAGGTTCTCCTACATCCCGGGAAAATATCCTAACCATTCATCTAATAGACAATAAAAGGACAGAATCTTCATTATGACTATTTTTTTGATCTGATTGAAGAAGGATAAGAAGTATGGGTGAATTCAGACTGACTATATTTTGGTCTTTTTTTTTTGTATTTCAACCACTGTCAAGAAACTAGAAAGGAGAGGATATATGTTTTTCATATAAAAATACAAAGGTATTGTTATACTATTCCCAGTAAAGTCTTATAATGAAGTTAGCGGTTTTCACAGAATACTGACAGTACACCTTCATCTTCCTCAAAACCTAATTATTAAATGAAAATTAACATATCTTTCAGATTGCAAGGAATTAATTTAGATTAATGAGAACTGACGTGGAGTTTAAGCTTGTTAAATCTTTTGTCTGGCACTGTTTATGTATACTTTAGAAGGGTCCTGCCACATATTCTGGATTTGCAGAGCAATGCCTTAATAGCAGGGTGAAATGGCATTGAGATCTATACGCAAGACAGAGTAGTCATGAGCCAACTGACTTCAGAAACGAGAAAGATGACTCAACATTCACTTGAACAGGAGCTTCAATTCAATGTCTGTATTTTTTATATGAAACATTATACTGTTTCACCAGCTCAGCTCTGAATCACACACAGTATTTTGTGAAGCTGAAATTCAGTTTGTTTTAGTTTTACTGGGACACAACTTGGGCAGCAGCAGTTTGAAGTTCTAACTCAGAAGCCTGATGATTAGAGGAGTGCACTGAAGCAATACATTTTATAGACATCATTGTACTTAAATTGCTTCAGGAATACACTAGGCTTCCAGGCTTACTAAATGGAGTGTAAAAAATAACTTAATTATTCAACTGAGTGCAAATGCAAATTTACTTTACCTTATTTTAAACTGAGAGAGGAAGCAATATTTAAAATTTGAAAAGAACGCAAGATATTAGCTTCAAACTTTAGTGTTAGAGTATTTTAAAATGCCTTTTTGTTTCTTAAGACAGCACATTATTAAGTGTTTTGGCTGTCTTAATATTAGAAGGTAAGATTCACCCTCCCTCCCCATTTGAATGCAATATTTCATATGAATGGCCTATTTGGGAAATTTAGTGTTCTGCTTCCCCAGAAGAAAGTGGAACCAAGAACAAAAGTCTCTGTTCAAATAAATACCAGAGAAAAGCTGAAAGGTGTAGAATTTCATGAGTGTTTCTTCAACTTATTATATTAAGAAGGTGAAGTCATTCTCAAAGAAACAACTGTGGTGTCCGTCTCTGCACAACCCTGTTGTTGCCAGGAGCACTGGCCTAAAGGAGTCATGGAAAGGAGACCTGTTAGGAAATAGGGATGGAGGAATTAACTCCTAACATCTGAGAAATACATAGAGCCCGCTGTTGAGTTCAAAGCTGGAGAATGAGACATGAGATAGTATAGTACCAGTGTACTTTGTTGTTTATTTATTTCATGCTCCAAAAGGCACAAGAGCTTTGTTTCTTACGAGGAAGACCCTCTACAGACCTACTACAGTCTAACAGAAAAAACTGAGCAAGATAAATGTGCCAATTATTCAGAACTATACCATTACCTAAGAAATAGGGAAATCTTTGTCCAGGCTCAAAGTTTTCCCATTTTCCATGCATACAGCGTTATTTCTTTTCTTTTAAAGTTCTTACAGCAAGACCTGAAGTCCAACTACAATAATGGAAACAAAATGTTTAGCAATCATTTTAAACTTCACTTATATGTGGTGGTAGACCAGTTTATCTTTGTGATTGAGGGATGACCACAAAATTCACAAGTGATGAAGTGCAGAGAAACCGTCAGTGCCAATTACACAAGGCTATATCCCTTCAGTGAAAATAAATTGGTTATTCCGACCTCCCCACATTGCATGTTTGATTTATATAGTCTCATCCTCTCTCTTTATATTTATTATAATAGTTTCAATACTTTCAATTACCAGTGCTGGCTACTGTCCTTGAGTTGGCACCTGAAATAATTTTGTACCTAACTGATAAAACATTGACAGGAGAGATTTACAATATTAGTAATAATAAGTATTTGTGCATAGTGATATAACTGTTGCCCTCTAAAAATATCAAAGCACTTTATAAATGTTGAATAATCTCTATAATTGGGTCCTTTGTGAGGCAGCAAAATTTATCTCAGACACGACTTTAAATTGAAAGATTAACAAACAGCATTTGATCCTAGCTAGTATAGAGATCTCAGGTAAAACGATGAAGCAGACGGGCCCTGAGATCGAGCTGCTGTAAGACTGATATGGATTTGCAGTTAGAGATGTTTAAGATCTTAAGTCAAGACAAAATTTAAGTGACTTTTGTAAGATGGTAGTTTGACTGCCACCACTGTGGAGAAACTAGAAAGAAGACATATATATTTTTATATAAAAATACAAAGGTAATGTTACACTATTCCCAGTAAAAGGCAATCATAACCTGTCAATTCTTTGGAGCACCACACAATGAAAGAAGATGGTCATGAATCATAGGACTCGAGGAAGACCTCCTTCAGCCTCTAACTCAACTACCAGGAAAGAAAGATTAATAGAAGTTGAAATACTGTGTGGGTGTCTTCCTTCTTCTCAAAGAAAGTCTGGGACTGTTGCATTAAAATATTTCACAAAGCGTAGGCCACAGCGGACATTTTTTGAAGCATAGTAGTTTCAGAGGTCTCAGTTTTGGGACAGTTCAGTTTCCTGCTGACCTCTGAAAAGATCCTTGAAAATATCCCAAATCAAAGATTGTTATATGCTAAGTGTTTGTGTATCTTGTCCATCACTGGGAAGGCAACACCGAATTTCATACTGGGAGTGGTTCTCGCCGGAGCTAACACTCAACTGCACACAGAGCCCCTTGGGGAAGCACCTGCTGATCCAGGTCCAAATAATTTGGCAGTTCAGATGATGAGGATTCAATGCTGGAGACCGTTCTCTGACGCTTGATATTTTACCGGTACACATGAAACCCCCAATACCAAGGAAACCTAAATTACAGCTCTCTTCTGAGTTAACTTGGTGAGTTCACTATACTGTGTATTGTGCTTGGACTTGCTATGATACACTGACACATTCTCCACAATGACAGCACAGATAGGAAGATTCAAAGTAAAATGGTGAGTTTGAATATGAAGGGTCCCAAAGAGAAGCAGTGTGGCCAGTGCATTGTTTGAAACACCTCTTGTCATCAGTGAAGTTGCACTGAGTTAGGGAGTTCCCTTAGCTGGACATCCTTGCATAGTCATTACAGTTGTGAAAACTTGCAACAGGCCTTAAAGCAGGTAAGTGGAAGAATGGCTTAAGTGTGCAGTTGGTGAACTGATCTATGTTCTTGTCTCACTGATGTCAGTGGGACTTTTGCCATTGATTCAGTGATGCCAGGAGTTGTCTCATCCTAATTTGTTTTCTAATTTCTATCTACAGTTTCCATTAGGCTGGCTGCAGTTCAGGAAAATTATTGAACCAGTAGATAGTTTCTTATATTTTTGCCTTCTTAATTCACCTCAGTAAGACTCTTCTTAATGAAAAACTATTGCAGTCACTTCAGTGCAGAGCAATACTTATTACTAAAGCACATTTGTAAGAGAGAGAAGCATTTCAACTAGGATACAATCCCCTTCTTCCAGAACAAACCTTTACACCTTGTATCCACACTTTTCCCTCTTATTTTAGTCCCCAGTCTCACACTTCTGACTGAGAATGCTGTTTTTCTTTAGGAAAGGGAAAAAGTAAAAAGAGTCAAGTTCTCTTTAGAGTTGGGTCTCTTTATAGAAGTTGGCTGAACTTTGCAAACTTTACCGAAGGGGGAACCCTTTCCCACAATCCATTTCAAGATCAACCCCTTTGATGTCACAGCTGGCTCAAGTAAACTCATTTCCTCCTTCCCTAATGTGTGTCTGATGCAATTTTGGCAAGCCATCTCTCCCTGCTGTTGCTGCTGCCTGTTTTGAAAGGAGGCCAAGTGCAATGTTTAATGTGAATGTTTGGTTTGGCCTAATCATCTGTGCTTTGTTTCAGTGGTACTACACATTATATATTTATGTATCCAGATCTATCTATAGAGATCTATAGGCATTTCTTTCTCTCTTTCTCTCCTTCTTTGCAAATAATCCACACCACATGTTTTCATTTTATATCTTTGTTGTCTACTTCACCCAGTTCCTAAATCAGTAAATCATCTTCATGCTTCTTCCCACACTGAATGAAAGTAAGTTCTCAATTACAGAGACAGAATTGATTTTTCAGGCTTTTGTGGGAGATGTTGATTAGTTTCTTGGTGAAACTTAAAGGTGTTTGAAAACAGTAGAAAAGGTTTTGGAATGGCAATGTTTGCCCAGTATTGTACAAACTGCTTTGGTGTCAATGACAGGTTGAAGACGTGAGGGGTAAATCAGGAGCAACTTGTGAAGGAAATGACATGGCACATCAAAATTGTGGGGATCACAGGAAGATGTTAGACAGGTAGCAGAGGGAACTCACCCACTGCAAGAAATGAACTAGCAGCCCAGACCCAGAATAGGAGATGTGAGCCTGCAGGGCAATGTGTGTTGTGGTTCATGTGTCGGATTCCGACCCTTGTGGCCTCCTGCAAAACCTCTTTGACTCCACGCATTTATTCAAATTTGATTCAGGGATTAAATTTGACTCTCAAGTTAAACCTGTACTAGTAAATCAAACAGTATGAGGATGCATTCCTGTGCTCTGGGGCTTGATTCCTTATATTGCTGTACTGTTAGAATGGCCCTTGGCACTGCTTTGGCCCAAGTCAATTCAACCTCCTCTAAACAATGCTGTGTATTATTCAGGGAGCAGTGGAGCCAAAGGCCATTTACGTTAAACAAAGAGAATATAACACTCAACTGTTTTAAAAGATAAGGGGGTTTAAGAAAATAGCCCTATAATCTTTCATGTTGCTCAATATCTGTGCCAGAGAAGGTGCTGGGAATGGTGAATTTACCAACACAATCATAGCCTAAGAGGCATTTTTTTACAGTATCTGGCATTAAACAATTTCTTTATGGTTTAAATGCAGGAATGAATGCTTCCTTCTGCATGTAGTTCAGCAAAATACATCCTCTGTCACTTCCTCTCCTCTGGAAATAACTTCAGACTATTTGAGGTAGGTTGTGCTGAATCACCAAATCCTTCTCCTCTACATTGATTATAAAGCAGGAGCAGGATCCAGCTCTCAGCCAGTAACTTTGGGATCTAAAAAAAGTGCTGTAATTGAACTATTTGGCAAAACAATGAGACAGAAACTAGGGATGCTCCTGAATATGGATAAATAATATTACAATAAACCAATGAGGCAGGTTGACCTTGGACAGCTTCCAGACACCCAAGCAGCTGCTCCCTTAACAGGGTTGGGGAGAAAAAGGATGGAAAAGCTCCTTTGTCAAGACAAAGACAGGGAGATCACTTACCAATTGCCATCACAGACAAAAGAGTCTCGATTTGGGGAAAATTAATTTTACCATTGCCAATTAAAATAGGTTTGGATAATGAGAAACAAACAAACAAACCAACTAAACAAACCACACCTTCTCCCCACATTTTATTCCCATTCCCAGCTTCCCCCCTTCACTCCTGATTTGCCTCCCCTGAGGGGTGCAGGGGTGGGGATGGGTCAGTTACCACAGCCTCAGCTGATCCCTCCAGCCCCCACAGTGCCAGTGCCCAGACGCATAAACTAGATAAAAGCAACAGCCCAAGAAAAGCTGGTGTTACACAGGAAAGGGAAGGGACCCTTTTACATTCCCATACTGCAACTTGTTTTTTTTCTGCAGGTGAGACTTGACCATAAATCCAAGCAAATCTCAATGCTCCCCTGAACTGAACAGAAACACCAAGTGCCTACCCTGATTTCAGGAAAATGGACAGGCCTTAAAAGGTTCAGGTCATATACAAGTCTATCAGTATTGTCAGTCTGATACAAAGATCACGAACTAGAGCCCTAAGTCTGTTAGCTGGGTTTGAAGTCTCCTAGTTTTCCTTTTTTTAAATCGGCACCTTTGAGGAAATAATGACCCCAGTAGTGCATTATAGAATGCATACAGACCACAGTCCCAAGCTCTTCTGAATAACAGTAGAGAAAGGTGTAAGAAAAAAGGGTGAGAATCTCAGAGAGTTGACAGAAACATTACAGAATTACAGTCAGTGCATTTACATGGTGCCAAATGTTTGTTCTTAAAACAAAACAAAAAATCACAGACCCCTGAATACTGAAGAACTGTGATAGAGCAAGGTACTCTGCTCAACTAGCCAAATCCCTTTTCTGTTATCTTTAGTTATTCTATTATCTGTTTACATTCATATAAAACCACCATCTTCAGTCAGCATTAGGAGGGGATTAGTGTGAGAGGAAATGTGAACTCAAAAAGTGAGGATCTCAGCCATGAACGAAGAACATCAGCGAAAAAGTGTACATAGAGCAGGAGAAGCAAAAGGTCCCAAAGGAGAAATATAATAATAGTCACTTTTAATTGGCTAATTGCATCCAACTGATTATTTTTGATGAGTCAGTCCTGCCTGTTTATCTCACTTACTTTTTTCAGTTATATTAGAATGTAAAGAGGCACAATGAACTGTTTGACTAGGCTCTACAGGAAAAAGAACACTTAAATAAAAATCACAGCATTTAATTAGATAATATCAGGTTTCACAATTTGAAGCAGAAAAAATTATTAAAGAGAATTGGCTTTTTCATTTTAATATGGTGACTGTTTCTTCTTGATTCATGCACAGAATAAACTTAATGTGTTTCAAATAATTTCAATTTTATTTTGACATTGGGAAACCGACTGCAATAGTAAGATAGCTATTTTCTTATATTCAATATTTGGATTTTACTAGATGAATAATACTAAAGAAAAAAAATTTCCTGAATTAATTTCTTGGGATTTTTTGCAGCTCTATTTTAGATTTCAGCTTTAATTTAGGGAAAAAAAAGTTGAATTTTGTAATTTACTGCAGAATAGACATTTTTGCTTTTGTCAAGGCGTACTGGGAAACAGTTTGAAACAGGAACTGTTAATTTATAGCAGATATGCTTAGCAGACAGTGACTGTAGTCATACTGATCACTAAAAGAGATTGGAATGGATAGATTAAATAGGAATTTATAAATTGGGTAAATGTTCAGAAGATACAATACCTGGCAATTTTAATTACCTGCTGTAATTCTTGTATCTCCTGTAAGTCAGTATCAGTGACTATGTCATCTTTATTGCCTGTTAAGCATGAGGCATTTTAAAGAGACTTGCAGAAAGCAAAGCAATCTTTGTGATGATGTTACCTACATTTGTGAGATTGGAATCAGACCTGGGTTTGTGACACAGAAGTCGGTGCACAAATGTGGTCTGCTTATGGTGTGAGGAGGAAAACTTCAGTAATGTCATTCTTGTGCTGAGACAGGTCTTGTTTGTTGTTCACAGACACTGAACACAGCCTGTGAAACAGAATTAAAGATGATATGTGTTTGAAATAATTTGCACTTTTCTAACGAATTATATTATATATACAAGAATAAGCTGGCAATTAAAAAAAAAAAAAGGAAATCTAGAGAGATTCAAACTTGATGAAGCCATATGTCCCTCAAAGAACTTGAGCCCCACAATCAAACAGAGAAGAGCAAAGTTCCTGAGACCAAGTGCAAACGTGATGGAAGAAAAGTCAGAACAAAATCAGAAGAGGAAAGACAAAAATTAGATCCAATGGTAAATGAATGCAACATAATATTCCATAGTGGTTTTTTGTGAGAGGATGAAATAATGTTGGCATGATACTTGATAGAGAGGGAAAGTGATTGATAATGGAACTGGGAGGACTTAGGCCCCTTTTTCCTAAATTCTCATTATGACACTGGATGAACTTGCTGGTCTGACTTACATGTGAGTTGGGTACCTGTTACCCATGTCTTAAAAACATTCTTCCTAGAGTACTCAGGTGACTGGCCAAAGAGACTTCTGAGGAGATCTTAAGAAAGTTCAAAACTATTTCATATTGCTTTGTGAAGAATTATTAATATTTTAGAACTACCCACTTTTTTCTTGTATCAGGAAAGAAATGAATTATTGCTGTTGCCCAGTGGAGATGTTGCAAAGAGTGAATGTCTTAAATCAGAGATAGGGTGATTTAGGTTTGGCAATAGAAAAATACAATAAGGGAAGTGAAGTTCCAGGATAGCTTGCTTAGGGAAATTATGACCTTTGCACCACAAGGAAGTTTTAAAGAATACGGGAGACAAATATCATGAGAAAATCAAGCACAGTTCCTCTGTTATTTGGAATACACCTGGCTGCATAATTTGTAATCATTTGTCGTCTTTGCCCTTAGTCAAATTATTTTACTTTGTATACCACTTGGGAACTGGCAAGATACAAATCTGCTCTACCCTTTCTAAAATGTATATTCCTATACACTTCCATATACATATGGAAATAGCAATATCATGACAGTAATATATTTACATGGAAATGGCAGATGCTTTTACCAACAAAAGGAATGGTGAGCAGGGCTTTCATGATGTACATGTATATAGCAAGGACTTCTAATAACTCAGTTATTGAGCTTAAACAGCTTGAATTATTTCAGCTATCAGGCACAGCTTTCCTAGTTTCATAATTTTTTTACTTTTTATCTAAACATAAGATGATTCATTTTGAAAATAGCACTCTGTCAAACTTACTTTTTCTTTTAACCTACAGTAAGTTGAAATCTCCCAACTTTTTCAATGACTGAAGACCTATTGTGTACAGAAGCTGAGTACATGGAAATCTCCAGCAGTAGCAAGAAATTCACACACATGTTGAGGAGAAGACTTGATAATTTTGTAGCTTTGTGGATAAATTAGTTTGTGAAAACTTGAGCTAATCTAAATTTTCATCTCTTTAAATAAGGGAATTGCAAAATTCTGAATGCAAATAAATGTTAGTACTAACAGAAATTGAAGTAAAACTATAAAGGAAAAACCTGTATTGTGACTTGTACAAAAAGTACAATCTAGGCAGGTTGTAGCTACTAACTTCAGAAAATTCACCTCCAAATATGCCAATGCACTACAGCCTCTGCAACTGTGCTGCAGTGGTGTCCAGCTGTGAGCCAGGCTGTGCACTAGAACTTCAAAGCACAGTCCTTCCTGTGAATACCCATATCTGTCTCCACTCTGTTGTCCTTCAAGTGGAAGAGCTGCATCCAAACCCATCTTTGGAGCTGAGCACCAGGAGGCCTTCTCAGCCCAGTTTGCAACCTGCCTATGCTCTTCAATACTCAAGAATTCCTGCAGGCCCATCCACTGCTCAGCTTTCTGACCTCTGCCATGTTGCAGTACTCTGTATAGATGTTTACTGTGCTTTTCAAGATGTAGCCCAGACTCTGCCAATATCTGTCTGCATGTCTTGAGGAAACTGAACCTCTCTATATCTATTCCTTTATCTTTTGCAAATAACAATACAGAAAGGGCTCACCCACTCTACTGAACTGTTGTGAGACTGAAGTAATTGTTGCTTGGATATGACTTTGAAAAGGTAAATGATAAGCATTATTATTTGATCATCACTCCTGAGCCACAAAAAAACCCCAAACCCCTCTGCAGTCAGGTTGCTCAAAAGAAAAGATAAATATTGTGATGAAAGAAAGGCCTTGAGCACAGATGCGAAATTGCTCTTGAAACCTGTGTGATCTCCCCACCTGCACATCTCTCTCCACCTGCTCAGCAGCCCCTGATGTCACCGAACAGAAAACGTTTGGCTTTTCTGCCAGTGCAACAAAGGGAAACAGTGTGCACTGAATATTCTCAACTACTCTTCTACATCTGTCCTTACCATCTCTGATATATAGACTGTGTGAACCCCTCTGAGAACATTTTTCTTACCTCCTGAATAGATGGTGTAAGAAATGCTGTGGAATACTTCACCTTATGGGAATCTGTGAGTCTTCTTGACATACACAGAGGGGGCAGCAACATCAATGTTTTGATTATCACTGTGAAAGCAAAATGAATCTCTACTCATTTTCAACAGGATTTGGACACAGTAGAAAGCAAATCTCCAGCAAGCATTTTACATATTAAGTGATCACTCATACCACTCATATCACTGCTGCTTTGCTCAGAGTTATTTAGTTGTAAGTTCATTTTAATTCATCAATATTAAGAAGGTGGTGACCAAAGAAACAATTGGTGGTGACCAATCTCAGCCATAAACATGCACAGGGCTGAAATTGTCAAGGACAAAAAATACAGTGATATTTTGGCCAACTGCAAGGCACAGTGAGGAGGCTACAGCATCTCTAAGGCCAAGTACTTCAAAAAGAGGACTTTTTTCTGTCACGTCTATGGTGCAGTGTTTTGTACTAACAGCATGGGAATAAGTCACCAGGAGCAGGGAAACAAATCCGTGGAAAAGCACTGGTGCTGCCTGAGCTCCTGTGCTGTTAAACCATGACCTCAGCCCTATCCCTCTTATGAGGTTATAACTTGATTAGTCCTCCATCACCACAAAGCCTTTTAAGGTAGACAAGACAGAACTTTAATTGTTGAGACAAAACATCTCCTCTCCTATGATAGAAAACTAGAACAAAACCACACCACGTTTTCTTCCTTTGCAAATCATAATTTATAAGGGTTGAGCTGATTGCAATGAAATAAAGAAATGTGTCTTCACCTATTTGTTTGGGTGATAAAAGATTAAGGTTCTTTCCAGTATTTGTAACTGTAAGATTAACTCAGTAATCTGTTTTCTTATCTGGCTTCTACCTCCCATGCCTACTTCTTCTTGTACATGGGAGAAGTCAATAGCACTTAACTTCTCTAATTGAAATCAGCCTGCTGACTGAGTCCACAGATGGATACAGAAGCCGGACTATAATAATCTGTTCTGCAGAGAATTATCTCCTGGGAGTGAGGCAGACCTAATTACTAACCTCAGTGAAAAGTCTGGATTTGCTATCGCTGCTTGTGGGCCCAGCTGGAGGAAAAAGCCCAGCATACCATTTAACTAATCTCTTCCTGAAATGTTTGAAACATGCCTAATACCGCATCTTGTGCAATTGGTTTTAGCAGCTCCAGTAACAGGGTAGATGCTCTCCTTCAATCATTCTTAACATTAAAAGAATCTGGGCCTCGCATCTGGCTCAGGGCAACGGTCTGAAAGTCTCTAGAACTTATGAGTAACCCCAGGCTTACAAATGGCATTTAGACCATGTGTTTTACAATTACAAGTCAGCATTTATGTGGGCAACAGCTATTTTGCTAGAAAGAAAAGAAGAATCTTTGCCAATGGCTAACTGAGAGCATAATTATTTCCCTTGCATGAATAGTGTATCAATATATCTTTTCATCCTTGGTCAATTGATGTATCCCACAGGATAAAACATGAGGAGGCTACAGCCAGCACATGATTAGCTGAGTTATTTTCCAGGAAAGACTCAATTTTTCCTGAATTTTCTTCCATATTTGTACAGTTTAGGCTCTCGAGCACTGTGAAGATTAATTGATAACATTAACAAAGAGTATCAAATCTGGTTTCTTAAGTGTAAAATGAGAAGTCAAGTGCAAAAGACAGTTAATGGCAGGCACTCCAAGAAATAAAACTAACAGCTATTGTATGAGCTTTTACACATCTTTAAAAAAGTATTTTCTTGATGTAAAGAACACACATTTGAACTTTAGGAGAAACAGGCTGTCCTGGTTAGAACGGCTGGGACCAATTCATCCCTGGATGGGTGTAACCCAAAACTGTGTATTCTATAGCCTCCATGCCATTTCCCAAAAACTGCTGTCAGTAGAGGCCTGCAAGGTGGGAAGATGTTCCTGTACCCTTTTATGGAATTCCCTGCTCTGATATCCTTATATGGAAGAGGGACTGAGCATCCGCATGCCCTTTTATGGAATTCCCTACTCTGAGGGAGGGACTGAGCACTCCCGCCTGAACTGGAGAGTATATAACTGGGAGTTTCAGAGCCTTGAGGCTCTCTCGTGGGACCCAGAGGAAGACAGCAGACCACCGCTGCTCCCAACCAGGCTGAGACCACCACCCTCGACTGGACTGCAATCACCACTTCTGACCAGACTGCAGCAGCTCTCCCACCAGCAGGTTTATTCCCTCTCCCTTTGCTTTGGACTTGGGGGGTGGGCCAAGGTACACCACTTTTGTTCATACCCCAGGGTGCTGGGTTTGTACATTTGGGTTTTGTGGATTAAAACCAATTGTCTGTCTGTATAATTGTACTTATTGCATTATTTTAATAAATTGTTATTCTGACTTATAAATCTCTCTTTTGAATTGAGTTCATTTTGCCTTGCTGGTTAACTTTTAAACCAGCACACAGGCATAAACCCAATGCCTTTTGGAAGTGCAGTAATGGTAAAGATGGTATCAGATGTCTCATACATAATAATGTATAGATCTTCATACGAATATGAAATCCATGTAGGATTTATTTACCCTATGTGGACTGTGAGAACTATGTTGTTAAGCACCTCATACTGTTTCAATATTTCTGGCGTAAACTCAGTTCAACAAATTGTAGAGACCTAATTTTGCAAGGTAGTATGGTGGTTTGAATGCAGTAGATGCAGGTGGAAGTGGAACAGCACATCTGACAGTTCCATACCTGCACTGACTTTAGCTAGACTCTGTGAAGTTTCTTGTAGGAGAGCAACCTTTTCTGTTGTAAGCCTCCAGAGTCAACACACAATATAAAATCAATCATTCTGTTGATCAAACATCAGGGAAACACCAGAGCCTGGCGGTGTGTGCAGGGGCAGTCAGAAACAATGATAGATGTCAGCTGAGTAGTAAGAATCATGGATGTGTTCATCGAAGTATAGATGAACCATTTTACTGATGGGCACTGCTGCATTGATGAACTGACAGCAACCAAAGCCAACATTTTGGAATGACATGGTAATTCGCATCACATTTTTGCTGCCCTTTCCCCAGTTGTGGAATTGCCGTCTGTTCCCCCTTTGAGGTTCAAGATCTCACAACCCTCCTGTTAGAAACAGGAACTGTGTGTGTGAATGGAAATCGGAGACTTGTATCCTGCTGTGTCCATGCAGATGCTTCAGCTGAAAGCAGGCAGCAACAAGATGCCTAAAGGAGGCTACTTGCAAAGCAAGGAAAAAGGAAGTAGAAGAAAGAGGGTATGAAGACCTCTTTAAGTAATTGGCCTAAGTATAGTCGCATTAACTGGAGGCAGTACTGAACCTAAAAGCTAGAAACTCCCTAAGACGACTGTATGCAGCTCCTGGTGCTATTGGAGTTCCTTTTCCATGTTTTGCCACAATGACCAGCTTGTGTGGGGATAGTAATTTTATTTCCCTTAATGGGAACTTGCAAAACATCCACAGAACAGGGCACTGATCCACAAACTAAACTGATGTGTTCTTTATACTGAGTTCAGAATCAGCAAGTGTCATAGTGACACAACAGGCTTAATTGTTTAAGTAATAACTTTTGCCCTCCCTGACAGACATGTCTGCGAAACCAGTCTTTTATATTTCCCTTAGTGTGCAAATACTGCTTTTGCATCTATGTTTTATTTAGCCTGCTTTACTTGGCTGTATGCAAATTAAACCTCAGCCACCTCCAGTGCTAGCTCTCATTTTACAATCTGCTCTCCCATGTGCATGACTGCTTTCAACCCTACATGACTGCAGGTACCAGATGAAAGTCATTGGTTTTAATATTTTACTTTATCAATAGAAAGATGACATCCCTTGTCACATGAGAGGGTGATAATTCATTCTGGATGGCTCTATTACTGTGTCAACACTCAAGCATCTGAAATAGGCTTCAAATGCCTTATTTATGAACTTGGAGACACTGAGTTCAGATTTTAGGTTGGAGTGAAAAGCATCGAGGTTACAGAGCTTTGTCCAAGGTGAATCAAGAAAAGAGTTCCTTGTTTGATCTAGGAGTCCTAATCCTTAAAACAGGACCTGTAGGGCTGAAGGACGTGTTTGTCCCATTAAGAGCATCCTTGAAAGTTGTGACATAACAGAAGGTGTCCCAGAGTGTAGCTGTTTTGTAGCTTACACACAGCTGATAGAGCTCACTCAAGAGAAAATGAGGACAAAGAAATAAAAGTCCATGGCAGGGTATTTTTCTAGAACAAAGGCATACTCTGAAACAAAAATTATTTAAATTTTGATCTGATTTATGATGGTTAGATCTTGCTAAATTCACTGAAAGGGCTTAATTTTATTGAGGCCACCTCAGTTTTCTCCTCTATATGCTAGTTCACAAATGTACCATGAATTTACAGAAATCGTTGAAGCACAGTCAGTGCATATCCCGAGATTATAACAGTCTCTCCAGCCTCCTTCTCCTACACACAGAGACGCTTCTCTGGACACATCCCTAATGCTTCTCTGAACACATCCCTCATATTTCCATGAAGCTGTTCAAATACTATTAGCAAAATGATCTTTTAAAGCAAAAATGGGTATTAACTTGCTTTGTGTAAGAATATATTGTCCTAGTAAACGGGTCTTAATCATGCTGTTAGACACAGTTGCAACACAAATGATAGAAATGAACTGGTAAAATTATCATTTATTTTCTCTGGCTTCAGGGGACTTTGCTTGTATGCTTTGGAAATAAAACCCTCAGTTTGCTGAAACTTGAACATTACTCAGTCAGAGGATACCATGGGAGAACATGCTAAGGTTTAATTGTGGCTTCCCTCTGTTGAAGCCCTTCCAAAATTTAAGTACTATAAAAGCATATTGCAGTGTTCTGGCAAAAAAACCCATGAAATAATAAAAAGTGAAAATAACATGACTGTGACTAAAACCAGGGGAGAGCTGACAGAGCTGCTCTTTGGAGCGTAAGCATATTTGTGATGAAAGAAAAATTATCATCTGTGATTTTCAGCTAAGAAGAACCTAAATTATATGGGTTGTTGAAAAAAACCAAAATCTAGTCTGCAATGACTACCTGAACAGACAATTAGAGCTCTTCTGGGGAAAAAAAACAACCACAGAGAATCCTTGACAACCTTTTACAGACAAATATATATTAAAGTCTGATTTTATCAGAGTGAGGTAAATATTAGCTGAGATAGAATCAAAAGCCTATATTAGTGTCACTGCTCAAGTAGTAAAAACTAGTGCTACAGTCATTCATAAAGTAACTACAAAAATGTAGAAATACTATAAGATTGAGGAGGACGTAAATGTGGTGTATTGCTATCAAAGCTATTTTAATAATAGATTTTTAAGTAAACTATCCTAAACCTAAAAATATACAGAAGAACCCAAGAAGATATAGATGTGGATTTTTAGAAACAACAATAATTGCTTTATGTTGATTCATCAAGGATTATTTGATCAAGGTACTTTGGCCAGTGCTTTTTTTCCATAGCAAAATCTTCCCCTCTCAGAAAAAAACAATAACAACAACAAAAAAAATATTAAATTCAAAACCAATAAAAGCAATATATAAAGCGAAGAAAAAGTTCTGAAATGAAAAATTAAAAGATGATTAAAATTTCTGAACAGAAATAAACTATTAATTTGAAGGGCCTTCCTCTATCCCCTATTTCAACAGTTCATTTCTTCCCTTTTTTTTGTGGCAGAAACCACTCACCATTTCCTAATTGCTTCAGTGACCTCTGGAAACTGCAATTTTTGTCAATTTACTATTCAGTGAAAATATATCACCAAACTAATTATAAAAATATTTATTAATGTCAACTTCATAATTTCATGACATCATTTTAAATTGTAAGGTCTTTGTAGCAGAGACCATTTCTCAACACAGGGACCTAAGTTCCCAAGAGCAGGCCTCCCACCTTGGAGACCTTGGATATGGCCACACGCATGGGAGAAGGACTATCACATCTCACTTCCCTGTGGGATTCCTCTATCAGCCTTGAAAAGTGCCCTAGTTGTGATTAGTAGTGTAGGCAAGAGAACTGGGATAAAAGATTTGAATTAAGTCTTGGCCTTTGCTAAGCACACACTAATCTTTACTTAGTTACCTTTGATTTTCCCCACCAACTTTCTCTGAGATGTGTCTGTACATCCACCCTTCACTCCAAAGCAGTGACTTGTTGCTGCATAAGCATTTCTATGTTGAGCTTAAGCACAATAGTAGAGTATTTTTAGGTAGTGTTTATAAAACTTAGTAAGAGCTGAGAAAGAAAGAGGACAGCGTCCTCTGTTTCCTTAGTCCTTATCTCCACTGGAGGGTGGGGCTGCGTTTTATACATTTTAAACAATCTAGCTACAGCTGTGAAACTGGTGATAGAAATGCTTATCAAAGGGACTTGAAAATGCTTGCAATTTGTGCAAGTCTCCCCAGGAGAGGAGGGGGAGGAAGGAATTCCATGGTAATCCATGTTATAGAAAATGCTCAAATGTATGTAATGCTGATTATTACCACCTGCTCAGCCTCTTCTATGTTACAACCCTCTTGGGAGAGCCATACTTAAGGGTCTTGTCAAAAAATGTCAACTTTATTTTTTTCACCAGATGCAATAACTTTCCTTGAAGACCGCCTGCTTTGGATCCCATGTGAAAATGCCATTAAGCCTTCAGAGAAGGGGTTTGGGGGTGGCAATCGATTTGGGACTAGTTTACGGCTGTTGCAGACCTTTAAAAGCCCCATTGCTCCACCTTGTCCTTTACTGAAAAGGCAAGGCTGGGGGAAATTCTTTCTCTCTCATTCCTTCTTTATTAAATAAAATACAAATAGGAAGCACTTGATTTGACTGTCTATGATTTCCTTTAATTAGACCCCTGAAGGCATCCTTTTCCCAGAGGCTAATGTTGTTAGATAATCTTGAACAATGTGTGTGTGCATTATAAAACTGGCAATTCAACCACTTTTTGACTACAGTTGCATGCCACGAATGAGTTGACAGCAGGTCTTAGGAGGTGCTTCCCGTGAGCCAGGAACAAGGATGTTGGAGGTTTGTACATAAGGAACTCAGGCTAGGTTTTTCTGGCCTCAGTAGCTTGGAAACAAAGAGAGTGTGTTACCAGGATTTCCGGCAGCTATAAAAAAGGCCTTTCACCTCTGTGCTTTAATGTGATGCTGTCAATGATACTCACAGTGAAAACTGTTCTGCTGTAATTCATTGTTTTCCTTTGTTTTTTCGTTTGGTAGTTCCTCTTGCTTTCTCTGGCAGTTTAAGGAAGGAAGGTTTGAGAAGTAGGTTATGTCTATTTAAAGGGTTTCAAGTAGTAGCCAAATGCCAAAAAATAGATCACACAAGAGCATCTTTGGCATCTGCTTGTCTGTCCCTATCACACTGTATGCTATTCTTGATCCGTGCTTCCGACCAGCCCCTTGCAAGGTTTTAGTTCTTTGACTGGTTAATAATTAATGTTACAAGCATTTGAAATGAGGGTCAGGGTGCGGTCATTGCTGGTAACTAATTGGGTTTTCTTCAAACTTGTAGTGGATTTGCAGTGGTGAGCTTTGAATAGCCCTTTCCTTTGAGCCTGGAGGAGGCAACTGGAAGTGGAAGGCTTAGATCAACATACCTGGGGGCCTGAGGGTCAGATCCTGACATTGGTGCTGACTCTCACTGTGGCCTGAGGCAAATATCCCACTGTCTCAGGCTCATGCACATAAAAATCCATCAGTTTTTGATTCTTTCCTTTTGTATTTTGTGTAATCAGTTATATCATGAGCTTCTCAGGTCTCAGATGCAGGCCTTGAAGTTAGTTTTAACATCTTATGCACTGTTGTAATCAAATAGCAAACAGAAAGAGAGGAACTCATAAACTTTGAGGCAGTTAAACAAATTCTTCCATCTATAAGCAGCCAGGGGACTATTTGGCTTTCTCTTCAGTCTTGAGAGCCAATGTGATTTCTGTAAACTGTAAAAAAACACTTGTCAAGAAAGCTACATCTTTTTGACAGATGGAGAGGAGGGAAAGTATTTTTTGCATGAATGAGAGATGTAAAAGGTCTTAATAGAGCCATAATTGTCAACTACGTGATACTGAGTTAGTATGCTTGTCTTTATGGTAAAAGATGTAAATAGAGTCTGTGACCAGTACTGGTCTGATCCAGTCACAGTAAAAGGTGCTGTGTATTATTTTCTGCTAAATACCAAGGACCAGCGAAATCAGGTGAATTTGTGTGGATAATATTGAAAAGGTTTAAAGTTTTCAATCAACTGGGTTGTAGTCAGAGCTTGGTAAAGTCCTTTCATGCATCTACAGGAGAATTTTGTGTGAGAGAGTCATCCAGAGCTACCCACAAATGCTCAGGAGAAACTCGAATGCATAATCCATTTGCTTCTGCGTCATCACCCTGTACTGTTAGTTCAAGGGTAATTGCCATTTGATGATAAGTGTTTCCTTTTTATCAGGCATCCTGTAACCCTGACACTTCTGTACATAAATGTTTTGTTAATAACTTTTTTCCATTTCAGTCAATTGCCTGCAGTGCTGCCAGTTCTTTTTAGAAAGGAAAATAGTAAAAAGGAAAGTCACCCTTCCTTCATATAACCTATGACTTTTATACCACTAGATAACTACCAGAAAGCATGCAAAATACAGCTGGAGTCTGCTGCAAGTGGATGCTGGGTTGACTGTCAGGGATTGTCTCTGCTCTTTGAGAAAGGAAGGAAGGATGCAGTATGTTGTTCAGCTGTTTGAAAGAAGAGGGGGAAATTTAATTCAATTCCTCCCACAGGGCATTTCTGTGATCATCCCAAATGTCTTATGGCTATATTGCTGTGGGAATTACTGGAATTCTCTGTGAGTCTGGTGCCAAACTGAATGTATATGTTCCCTTCGAGAACACAGGGAAAGAACTTTTCAACTGAGAATCCATCAGAAAAGGATTTCGTAGTTTTGAGGCAAATAAGAAAAAAATAGACATCACTTGGAAGAAATCAGAGAGACATGTTCAGGCTATTGGTGCATAGCACAGATGATCAAGTCCGAGGCCGTTTCACTCAATGCTGGAACTGGACACCATTTCACATAGGAAAGTTAACTTGGTAAAAAAATGATCCTGTGGATATGGCATGATAGGAAATAAATGTTCGTAGTGTATGAACTCTTTGTTGGTGATCCAGGATACTTTCAGTGTTAGTCCATAGATATCCAAATGAAGACTTTCAATATCTGTATAATTTCATTTTACTCACTGTAGAGGGATTGAGGAATAATCTTGTGGTTAATGCACAGACCTGGAACAGAGGAGATCTGGGCTGAAGCCAAACCACAATTGAAAACTTCAGAAAATAATTCTGAGTGCTTACATCAGGCATCCAGAAACAGAAGTATCCCAAATTAACTATCACTTTTCTAACTGCCTACTTAACTTCTTTATCCCTATTTTTCCCTGTCCACTGTAAATCAGTTTAGTAATAAGGAGTATAATTTTCTTCCTTTTTAAAAGTTGCTTATTCATGGAAAGGAGACAATAATAATACTAAATCATTTGCTGCTTATTTGTTATCCATTGCAACTGTAAGGGATGTTGATGTGCAGAAGGAACAGCCTAACCAAATATACATATTTTTACAATATAAAATGTTACAAAAATAGTTTGACGGACTTGGAATAAACATTTTATTCAAATTTAATACTTTTGAACATTTCTGCTCACAAAAAGTCTTCTGTATTTGATGTTAGTTTTAACATTATTAAGGCAACTTGGCCTTGCTGTTGTAATGCCTTGGATTCTGCCACATTACAAATGTTGAATGTTAAACAGAATTGATGAGGGCTATTCTTACTAATTGCCACTTGTGAAAAGATAATTATATTCTCTGTCTTGGATAATATACTGTGGCATTTGGGACTAGCTAGGCATGACCTACCTGACCTTTCCTGTTGTCAGTTTTGGAGTGAATGGTGTGGAAAACAAAGGCTAGTTGAGACTAGAAAAGTGACTGCAGGTCTTCAACCTACCATAATTCATTTGAAGGAAATATGTTTAAAGTTAACTCAATCAATAAGAAATTACAGTCTATGTTGCCAGGAGTGACTGGGAGACATTAGCATCAAAAGCAGTTCTAATTTATTTTGTGGTATGGTTTCAGTATGTTTTTGAAGTCCAAATACATGAAATTTACATGCCCATGTTGCACAAAATTTTTGTCAATAAGATAGTACTAAGCGAAAAAATTGTTGCCAATGTGCACTTCATCCTGATAAACAAGGACTTGGAGCAGGTGAAAAACTTTTTTTTTTTTTTATGGAACAGTTACCAGGTGAAAAATGACACTACTTGAAAGCTAAAATATCCCATAAGTTCTGTGGACTGTTTTGCCCAGGTCTAGGATGACTGTGCAAACACAGGTGAGCTGATTCAGGTCCTCATTGGTAATGACAGTCATTCTAGTTCAAGCCCTCTCTTGTTTTCTGGAACGTTTGTGAGCCTGCTGTCTCACATCTCAGGAAAGTACCCATTACCAAGTCTTCCTGGTACTTCCCATTCATTTGTTTCCTCCTAGAAATTCTGAAAAGTTTTGCTTTCCTTGTTTATAGCATTGAAAACATATTTGAAACATGGATATGTTTTATGAAACAGAAGTGTTGTTTTCTGCTCCTCCATACTTTGAACATTCTAGTTCTGCTTTCAAGGCACTCTGTCATTTCTGCATCCTTGTTTGTGACTTTTGAATTCTAAAGGGCTAAAAGACCTTAGGGCTCCATCTGTAAACTAGGGAGAGTACCCCTTCCCTTCTTCTCATTTCATTAGTCCTGTTACTTTGGGTTTTTTTTACATTTTTGACACTTATTAGCATTGTGTAATGCATTTAATTGAGAGTCTGATCTTTAATACTCCTCATTCTATTATTGTAATACAAATAATTAACAAGATGCATAAAACATTGTTACAAAACTGCAGGGGAGTACAAGCAAGAACTAAATCAAAACAAATTACTAGGTATTTTTTACCATATCTCCACACCATTTCTTCATGTTCTGTAGAAGTAAGGAAGATAAAAGGAATTTCTCATTCATCTACTGTTTTTTCGTTACAGAAATTGGCACTTTTCTTAGTGCCTTGCAAGTTTACGATCTGTTTACTTCTGATTAATTTCTACACTGTTCTACTTGTTGCTCTAATGTTTTGTTATTAGACTGCAGACAAAATTTCACTTCTTACACTTCAGCAAATTTGCCCTGTTTAATTCTTTCTTTCATTAAAGCTGTTCAGATCTATCACCACTACTTTTCTTTACCTCTCTCTGCAGTCCTCACTGACAATTAGCATATGTTTATTTATTCATTTTTGCTAAATTACAGTAAAGTTTCACAAAGCTTTGCAACAAAGGAAACTCAAATTTTTGCCTTTTGTAGGCAGAAAGAACTAATATCTTCTTTTTGACAGGATCCTGACATCTTCCCCTATGCAATTAAACAGTTCTAGATTTCATCCCTTCAAAAACCATCAAATTCCTGAAAACCAAGCCAGCCAAAGACATGAGTCATCAATTTTTTCATTCACTTTGCTCCTATTGCTCTTTCTAGAGCAGTGACTATTTCCAGCTGTGCCTTGCTTGCCTCTCTGTTAAATGTGGGTGGCAGCATGTACCACTGCTGACTGCTTTATGGGCCCAAGCCAACACTGAGAGAAACCACTTCAAACAATGATACCACAACAACTAAGTGATATCAGATGGACATTGACTCAAATTTGGTCTATTTCAAAACAGTTCCCAAAAACACTACCCTTTTCCAGGTCTAAGTCTGGTTGTTTTTTACAGCTAAATTGGGTAATTATGGGGGACATGTATGTCATGGCTATATTCAACCAAAGGTTTTTCTTGCCTTTATTTTAACACAACAAGAATATGTAAGGAGCTCAAGACCCTGATCCCCTGGGTGCTGAATACTCTCTGTTAACTGTCATGTTCCCATGAGAGGAGGGAATGATACCTGCCAGGATCCAACTCTGAAGGTGTGTGGACTGTGGACAAGATAATTGTGTTGATCCCTGCAGACTCTCAGTGAATATGAACAATAATTATGAATCACATAAGCCAGACAAAAAGTTCCCGCTAATGTCAAAGGCTGAGTAAAATCTTGAACTGTTACTGAAACAATTTGCCTCCTCTTCATTTTGGCTTAAGAAAACTCATATCCTAGGATGCACACCTAAAGTGACATACATCTTCAGTAAGCAAAAAGACATGCTTTGAAGTCTCCTCAGTGTCTTCCAAGTCCTCAGGCAGTTCCAAAGGGCATTCTGGGAAAGGATTAGGAGTAAGAGTTGGACCACCTGCCTTGGCACTAGAACATCAACCTACTTGTCCCTGCCCTAACGTATGAAGAAGACAGGAAGCAGTTTGGCACACAGAATTCCAGTTTTGCAAAGGCGTCTGTCTGCCTGCCTGAGCTCATCATCATTGTTCCAGGGAGAGAGAGTTTTTTTCACACAAACCTTTTTCAAGTGTTTCCTATTGACTTTCTGGTGCTAGGCACTTACCTCTTGAGATGGTGCAAACAGAACTTACATGCCTTTTTCAGTCATTTGAAGTTTACTTCCCTAGCCTGTAGCTCCAGACATCATGAAATCTAGACCCTCATATCATTAAATCTAACTCCCCCTTTTGTATCCTATCTCCCAGCTTTGGCCATCCCGCATATATTTTTGTATCAGGAAAAGATGCAAGGATTTTTGGAGAAGAACAAGTAAGTACACTGAATGACCTTCACATACATATTTAATAGTAGAATTCATTGGAAATAAAATCACTATTAACTGAGTCAATCGGAATGAGATACAGAGGGAGAGGAAAAGCACTAGGATTAAGAGCAAAGAGGAGAGCACAGATGGGAAAGACTTGGAAGAAACAGCAAAGAAAAGAAAGGACAAGAAAGATGAGCAAACAGAATGAAAAAAAAAAGGTAAGTAATAAGATGAATTGTAAAACTGTATGCATAAAATAAGGCAAAGTCAGGCTAAGGAATAAATGTCACAACTGAGCTGAGCTGGGCTCTTTTGAAAGTTTGCCCCCTGCTCCAGATGCTTGTAATTTTAGCTCTGAGCTCTCTCAACAGTTTTACCCCACTTGTCTGAAGTGAAACATCTTCCTAATACTATAGAGTACTTCACAGAGAAAAATACAAAACCATTTATTGGAATATTTGTGACTGTTTCCTTTGTCCAGGTTTGTGCCACTCTCCTTATTTCCCCATGAGCTTTAAAACAATGGCAAAGTCACATTTTAGCAGCATCTGCACAAAATTCCCGTGTTGACTGAAGCAAACTGATCCAAAAATCTTATATACCATTTTAGCACTTTCAGAAGTTGTCTAATGCATTTCAAAGCATGATTTTTCGTATGCTTGAGTCATGCTCAGAACATGATGCGTGTTTATATCTCTTTTCAAAATACCAAGAGAACATAAGCAGAGACAGCTGACACTGTTTCGCTGTGCTCCTCTGTGCCCACTAAATGTGCTGCTCTAATTTATAACCCTCCTTGGTTGTATCTCCTCACAGTAACCTTAGCACTGCCATCTTGGAAAGTGATATATGTGAATCAATTAGTAACTGAGGTTACTAGGATAGCAACACCTGAGAAAATGCTTTGTCTGAAGCTGGGAGGTGAGTGCCTTGAGACCTGACCAGAGAGCACATAAAATGAAATGAATGAGAGGGGAAACAACAAAAACACTTGTAAATGGAAAGAAATAATGTTTTTTAATAGCCTGGATTAGGACAGGTCTTTGACCTTTCATTGTGAACTTGCACAGTTAACCAATAATTATGTAAATCTATTCCTCCTATAAAACTGATGCTGAGAATTTCTTGAACCTGGGCAGTGGTCAATTTTTTTTCAGGCCACCTTGTTGGGCCTTAATTCAAGATGTCATTTTGTTTCAGCAGCACATTTTAGCAATGGCCCAACCTCAGATATTCTGAAGTCCTACTGGTTAGCCTCAAAGATTTCACAGCTTTTAACCTTTGCAAAAAGAAAAAGAGGGATTCCACCCCAGTTTGCTCATCCTCTTGGTCTTCATTTTAAAATAGAGGAATAGGGAACATCTGGACAAATATCTTGGCATCTTTTTGTTGTGATGACTCAGACCAAAGTTTGCATTTCAACAATGCATTGTACCATACAGTCACAAGGCACAGAGTGACTTTAGGTCCTTAGAACAGAAAGATTTTGGAAAATTCCATACAAATGAGGCCCAGACATATAAGTCTTAGAAGCAATTGTGGTGTTTCTTTCCATTTAGCTTTGAATTAACATTTGTTTGAAATAAAATGGAGCTTTATTTTTCCCCTAACCCTGGGTATTATTTTCTTCTGAGTTTAGAAGATGTTCTTTTTTTTTTGCACTTAAGATATCAGATTTGACTGTTTATGATTTTGTGAGAGGGCACCATTGCTTCTTTTGATTTGTTACCTAAACTCTACAGTCAACTTTTCCAAATTCAATCCAGATAAATATAACTGTATAATCTGAGAAAAAAAGAAGAGTCTCTGCACTCTGCAATGTAAGTGAAATGTTTTGTTATTACTTTTCTGTGTACATGAATTAACTGGTCTGTGTATTCATAAGTTGTTGAAATGGAATTTACCATGATTTTTATCCTTACTTCCTTTAAAAAGCTAACTGGACTGATTACAAAACTCTCTCTAGAACTACTGTGGAATAGGTAGTAGCAAATAATGTCTCGTTGAAAGCAAGTTTCCATTCTCAGCTTGTAAGGGTGGAGATACTTTTACTTAGTTCCCAGAGGTGAAATCCTGCCCCACTGAAGTTCTGCCATTAATTTCAGTTGGGCCAGAATTTCGCCCCAGGTCTTGAAAACCAGCTTCCAGATGTACAGTAAAATACCTGAGTTTTGGCCAGCTTTCCTCCTCTCTTTGCCAGCAGCATGTATAGAACAAATACATACAGAAAAGAAATCCTATAGAAAATCTCACAGACCTGAACACAATTAAGCACAAAGGAATTAATGATTTGTGAAGGGATTCTACATATGCAGGAAAGGGAAGTTTTGTAAAGTTTTTTGAAGGATAGATCACCAAGCAGACATTCGAAACATATGAGTCTTCTCCCAGGTCTGCCATTAGTGTGTTTGGTGACTTTAATTGAATCACTGCAGTTTACTGAGATGTTCTTCTTGCATATGAAAAATGGAACATTAGTTGATTTCCCCTAGAAGATACTTAAAGAACTACTGAGTAATACCACTATATAATTTGGCTTTTTGTTTTTTATTCCCCCTAGTGAAAAATGGACATTCATATTTTAGCACTTTGCAACATGCAATTTTAAGAGTTGTCTTTACCAAGCATATAGATAAAGTTATTTATTAGTATCTACATAATGCATAACAGAGATCCAGTTCAATATGATGTTTCATTCAAAATCTCTTTGAGGGATTTATTCCACAAATATTGGTTTTACCTATAAGAAAAAAATGACACTTTCTGTGAAAAGAATGCACATGTAGGACACATGTCCACATCCCACTAGACTGTGGAGAATCGATGCAGTGAAGAGGGCTCAGACCCACAGCTTTTATCTGATTTTGTGTTCCCTAGAATTTTTTCAACAGAAAACATTTTATGAGAAATATAAAATAACACTTAAAGGCAATAGTTTCACCTTTTTTTTTTCAATCTGCAACAGAATTAACTATTTACAGTTGTAGTGTCTGGATGTGAGTGGAAAATTTCCTGTGAATCTGCATTGTGTAATTCATTTTCATTGGGATTTGACTTTGCTAATTTGATGGATTTTTTTTTTACTTAATGGTGTGCCTTCTTAACAGCAACCTATTTAATTGCGACACTTACAAAAATGAATTAACAGAGTTTTAGGCCAAGAGGTACCCTAAGACCATTTACCTAGGCCTTTGGCATATTACAGTCCTTTAAATACTGCCTACTTATTTTTATATGAAAACTATTTCTGCTTCTACTTCATCTTAAAGATGTATTCCAGAAAGACAATCTATCTGTGCTGCCAGTGGTTTGTTGTACTTGGTAACAATTCTCCCTCTTAAACATCTGACCGTTATTTCTTGTATTACAGGATGCTTTGACTCCCAGATCAAAGCACTTCTTAGTACCTGTTGTCTTCTTCCTGGGAAAAGGATTCATACGTGTAAACTCTCCCATTCTTGTTCTGATCAGATAAACAGATTGAGACCTTTTAAGAGTCTCCACAGACAAAAAAATCATCATCTTCAAAACATTTTACATTTTAAGCTTCCTACTGAACACTCTCCAGCTATTCTACAACAATTAAAAGCTGTAGAGTGCCAGCAACGTGTGCATCATTGTTCTACAGAGGGTAGCAGAAGACTATGCTGCACACAGGGCATGGTCTCTCTCTGCTGGCTCAGTACTCTTCACTTGCACACTAAAGATGACATTAATTTACTTTGTTAGAGAATATATGTTGCATTTGCACCCAGTGTCCCCCAGGTCCTCTTCAGACCCCTGATGCTTAGGAGCTTAGCTGGTATGTTGAACAAGGGTAGATCAATTATCACATCTAATGCTACAGTTGCAGGGCTACATATTTAATTTTATCCACCCCACTCTAAGTCAAATAATGGCAATGGTTAGATGGGAGAGGTATAATAGGTAGAGTTTATAATTTCTACTGCAGGAAAAATTGGAGGGGAAAAGCAGTATTTATTATTACAGCCTCACTAGTCTATTAGACTTTCTACAAGTTATACATTCCAAAGTACCTAGATCCCTGAGAAAGTTGTTGGGGTTATTTTGGGACTGTTACACAGGTTCAAGGAATTATTTGTACCATCTTCTTGACCTAATCTCTGCCAAATTCTCCTGGAATACTACTATTTTCCTGGTTTCCAATTTGTACAGTTTAACCAGAAATCTATGAGACATTCCTAGAACTTGAGAGGCTGAGAGATGAACTGGCACTCAGATCAACCCTTCAGTGGTCACTTGCCTCCTTTGTCTTTCTGCAGTGTTTCCCCAGAAGAGTGCTCACCCAGGGGCTACCACATGAGCTTTGTACCTGTACTCCACAAAAGGCATTTCTTTCAAAAAAAAACTTAAAAGGTCTGAGAAATAACCATGAGAAACATTTCTCTGTGCATCATTCTATTATCTTGACACAACTGCTGTGTTCTGGGTACTTAACCCAGGAGATTAAAACTTTATGCGCCAGTGCGAAAAGATCATATCCCCGTAATTTTTCATATATACGATTTCTCAGCTGCCGTAGTTTAAACTTGTCATATTTAAGCACAATTGTAATTTAGGTGAACACTTTAAAACACCATTCTCAAAGGACAATTCTATTGAACAACTACAACAAATACCTTTCCTTGCCAGTATATTGGGTGGTGGAACTGATCATTGCAGACAGTTATATTTCTGAGCCAGTGACTGCTTAATATTCTCTAAGAGAAAAATCATTAGGGAATCCGTACTAATAAATTACAGTACAGTGTAATTGAAGCAGGAATAAAAAGAAAGATCCTGTATTTAACTGCATTTGCTGCAGAAGTGAGTTAGACTGGAGTAATCCACCTTCGATGCCCAGAAAAACTGAGCTGGAAGATGTATAGGTAAAAATTGATTTAGCAGCTCCCTATCTGCTTTTGGTGATCCTGTATCTACTCTCCAAACTGTCTCTGCTTGTCCAGTGGCAAGCTAATAATTTTCATGTCTCCTATCAATCACTGTAGCATTTCCTGCATTGCCTGCTGTTAAGAACCCTTCTGCACCCCGAGGATCATAAAACAGGAAACATTTTTGGGGTCTTCAAATTGCAGTCAAACCTGTACCATACTAACTGAAAGTGGCTGGGATGCAGCTAAAGGCAGCTGACAAGAAGCCTGTGCTTAAATCTCGCTAAATTCTGTGTGATTTGAGCATTTACTTACTTGCAGTGCTAAACTAGGGTGATTGTGTTCCTGTCAGCACTTAATCCTGCATCGAGCTGATTCTGTTCATCAGTCCCTAGGGACCACAGTGGTCAGGAAACCACAAAACTGAGTACCTTTAGGCACACTGAGAAACACAACCTCAAAAGTCAACTGCCGTTAGGCACTGAAGTGATGTGGGTAGCTACCAGACAGCAAAATGCACTTCTGGAAGAATGCTGTTGGGTTTAGAATGTTTCTGGTTACCGTCTTTAAAAAAAAAAACAAAAAAACAAAAAAAAACCAATTTGGAATTTCCAAGAATACAAGAGAATAAGGAAAGCATAGACAGCTTTGGAGCAGCAAAGAGGGTACACCACATCACAAAAGCCTCCATCACCATTGGCATTCTTGCTGTTGGCCTTGGATGGCAGCCCAAGGACTGAATAGGCAAATGAATCTTAACTTCTCCCTGTGACCCCTCACCAGACTTGGAGCGCGTGCAGAGCAGAGTCGGGAAGATCTTATTGACACTGTTGCTCAGGCTGCTTTTGAATTGCTCAGTGTCCACAGTTAAACTGGTTTCTGGATCCTCAAACTAATCTAGTTGAAGAGGGTCATCTTTCTGCACAGGCTGCCCTGTAGGGCAATTCCAGGACCCTCAGTTTCTCTTCTTGTGGAGTTTTCCTCTCCATTCAAGGCTCTGCAGAGTCGCAGCTTAGACACCTCACTCACCAAAAGTCAAAACTTAAACCAGAAGTGGGTATTCAGGGATTTGGATGGAAAGAAACTTATTTCCTATTTAGGTCACTAAAATCATTAAACTCTTCCTTATTGCCTGTTAGTAATTATGTTTCAGGGTATGCTGCCATATTTTCTATTTAAAAGATCTTGTAGTCTGTACAGAAAGAGCATATATGGGCTTTACAAGGCAAGATTCAGTTTAGTTTTTTCTGAGAGCAAAAATAAAGAGAAAATTAAGTCACCAAATAAAAACACCAGTGAACCACACCAGTGTGTTAACTGTATGACATGAGGACTGGGTTGGCAATGGAGAGTTTGACCAATACAATGCTAAGATCAGTATTAAAACAGCTGCATTAGGCTTGTCAGTGGCCTAAAAAGCACTCTTTAATACAAGACAGCCTCCAAGGAAAAGGCAAAGAATTTTTCTAGTTGAAAGGGCTAACGAAGGGCTGTCCTTCAGAATTACTCTTTCGGTATTCTCCTGTATGAATTTTATATATATTGTTATTCCAATGCAGGTTGCACTGCCCACAGACAGTATTTCAGGTGTGGATCTGAAGCTGGGACTGATTTGGGGTTATACTGGTGTAGTGAGTGCTGAGTCTGAGTTTTCTTTACTGAAGAAGCAGATGAGACAGCAGGGCCTACATCATCACCTCTTGGTGCAGCTGTACACCCCCCAGAGCATTTGTCTTGAGGTGAAGCAAGGGCATCACATTTTAGCTCTCAAATATTCAAAGCACTATCACTGCTGATCAGCTTTTGTAGGTGTGTATCATGTGCTTTATTACCACGAAAAACTTGCATTTCCAACTAGCTAAGTCAGCAGGAATGCCTTCTTTTGAAGCGGACAAGGGGCTCACAGCTTTTTAGGAAACAATATTGGGAATCTTCATAGGATGCTTCTAAAAGAGACACCTGTAGATGCAATTTGCCAGCATAATCTCTGAGAATATTGCTGAGCTCAAAAGCAGATATCCATGTAGAAAAAGACACTCTAAAACCCCCCTGTTGAGTAAGAAAAAAAGGATATCTTTGTAGTATGTAAATGACCCACACCATCTAGTTCAACTTTGATTTCTGGTGATGGTCTTGGCAGTGTGTCTTGGCAGTGTGCAATGTGATCTGTTTGCCTTCTGAATATATTTAGTGCTAACTTTCAGTACGTTTCTTTATTCCCTGCAGGACTTTTGAGAAAAATTCTCTTGAGATTTGGGAGAGTGGGTTTTTATTACTCTTTTCAAAATCAGTGAATGATGATTACAGAATATCAAACTAGGATGGGAGGTTTTTCAGGTAGCTGCGTTAGACATTCAGACTTAGCCAGTCACTCAGGCTCTCTCCAGACTCAGTGAGGTGAGATATGAATCCACTGATGACTCATTTAATCTGTTAAGATGGGATGAATCACGTTTTTGGAGATGTCCATCAGTTTTCCTTGGAGTGCCTCTCAGTTTTACACTTAGATTTTATGCAGCCACTGGAGCACGGAGGTCCATGGGAGTTATTCCTAAACTTGCTGGAGCTTTCTGCTTCTGTGACTTGATCATTTCCATTACCTGCTTAGTTTCTTCATGTTATCTCAAGTACAACAGATTTTCTGCCTTCTTCATCTGTAAATACCTCCCAGAAGACTGTGAACAAATAAATATTGCAAAAGTTGTGATGTGCTGAGATACCTAATGCTGTAACCTCAGCTGTGGCTGTACAGATTATCAGCATGTATCTATGGCAAAATAAAAGCCTAAACAAAACAAAAAACCCACCCAAACTAGAAAAAAGACAGGTTTAAGCTGGCTAATCAAAACTAGTTTGCTCAAGCTAAAGTACCATGGAAAGATGGTGAAGTCTAAGGTGAAGATTTGAAGGTTCTTTCCACTGACGTTGAAATATCAGTTAGTAATTTGCAATAAATCTCTATGGATATTCTACTGACCTTTGGTTAGACAGACAGAATGTCTTTATGCAGTTTCATCAATACTTTAGGTAAAAAGAGTCATCATGGCTAGGCTTCGCGAACGAAGATTTGGGAAGGGCTCTACCCACGTTTGTTACAAGCACGTTGGTGGCTAAAAAGGCCAATACGAGACAGGCAAGTCTGGTTGCAAAAGGCACAACAGAAAGACTCCTTAGATGGTATATTCTGCAAGGCACGATTCTTTCTGCGTTGTCTTTTCTCCTCAAGGGTGATCCTGCATGCTTTCTCAAAAACATCAGTAGCATTATAGATGTGTCTCCAGGCCTCCCGATTAGAGGCCAGAGTAGACCAGTTACAGTGATCAATATGCCCGAGGCTGAGTTGTTGTTTCAGGGAGTCCTTGTATCTTTTCTTTGGGGCTCCTCTCTTGCGGCAGCCAGTGGCAAGTTCACCATAAAGCAGGATCTTAGGGAGGCGGTGGTCCTTCATCCTGGAGACGTGCCCTGCCCATCGCAGCTGCGTTCTCAGTAGCATGGCCTCAATACTTGTGATTGCTGCCTGTTCGAGAACAGATGTATTGGTCACATAATCTGACCAGTGGATGTTTAGGATTGTACGGAGGCAGCGTTGATGGAAGTGTTTTAGGAGACGCAGGTGGTGGCGGTAGATGACCCATGATTCGGAACCATATAAAAGAGTAGACAGCACTATGGCTCTGTAAACACTGATCTTGGTACTTTTCTTCAGGTGTTTATTATGCCAAACTCTTTTATGGAGTTTTCCAAAAGCACTATATGCCTTTGCTAATCTGTTGTCTATCTCCCCGTCAATCTTACCATCCGAGGAGATGAGGCTGCCTAGGTAATTAAACTGTTGGACTGATTTGAGATCTGATTGGCCAATGGTGATGGGGGGATGATGGAGGACTTCCTGAGGTGCAGGTTGATGGAGAACTTGTGTCTTCTTTAAGCTGACTTCCAGCCCAAAGAGCTCAGCAGCATCTGCAAAGCAGGATGTTAAATGCTGCAGAACTGCTTCTGTGTGGGCAACAAGGGCGGCATCATCAGCATAAAGCAGCTCCCGCACAAGATGGTTTAGGGTCTTAGTATGGGCCTTCAGTCTCCTTAGGTTGAATAGGCTTCCATCAGTACGATATCGGATGTAGATACCATCCTGATCATCGAGGTCTGCTGTGGCCCTTTGGAGCATCATGCTGAAAAAGACTGTGAGTAGGGTAGGAGTGAGAACGCAGCCTTGTTTCACACCATTCTTTATTAGAAAGGGCTCAGAAAGTGTTGTCATATCTGACTTGGCCGTGCTGATCCTCATGAAGTGAGATGATCATTTTAAGGAACTTGAGGGGACAACCTAAACGTTCCAAAATCTGCCAAAGACCTTTTCTGCTCACAGTATCGAAAGCCTTGGTGAGGTCGACAAAGGTTACATAGAGACCTTTGATCTGTTCCCTACACTTCTCTTGCAGTTGTCTGAGAACAAATATCATGTCTGTGGTGCTCCTGTTGGCTCTGAAACCACACTGACTTTCAGGTAGAATTCCTTCTGCTATAGCGGGTATTAGTCTGTTCAGGAGTATTCTTGCCAGGATTTTGCCAGCAATGGAGAGCTGAGTAATACCACGGTAATTTGAGCAGTCTGATTCAGTACCTTTCTTCTTATACAAGGTGATGATGACTGCATCACGAAGGTCTGAAGGTAGTTCGCCTAGTTCCCAACAGCGCACCACAAACTCGTGAAATTTAGCATGGAGGTGGAAAGAGTGATAATTATACAAATGTTTCAGACAAAGAAAGATGCAAACACAGATACACGTAAAACAAAAGATGAATGAGTGGTTCTTACAGAAAAGCAAAAGGAAAAATCTTGGCATGTGTGGGCATGAGATCGTTGTAAAAGAAAAAATCTCGGTCCTGTAAATTTTATACAACATTGATTTTAATGGACTTCATTTAACATTGGTGAGAGGATTAATTATAGGTATTCAACTCTTACAAACACTGACAAATTTAACCCAAGATTTGAGAATTTTCTTTGTTCTGAATGAGCTACAAATTCTGCTCTCTCTTTACAGCTATAGGGTGCCATAGATTTTGCTTAGGCAGCACAGGTGTAGCTGGAAGATGAATTTGGCCCAGAATGTTTTCCCACATTAACAATTCATTTGACATTTAAAATAAACCACACAAAGGCAACAGATTAATCAAGCCAAATATTGTAGATATGCCTGGAGCACAAAGGAAAACAACCCCACTGAGCTCAGAGATGCATTGCCTGAACTATAATGCAGGATTTCATTAAATGTGTATGATTCAGACAAATTAGGAACTGCATACGAGGGAAAAAGAAAACCAAACTATAATCATGGCCGCACACTAAATTAACATTTAAAGCAATAGAGCTATTTGACACATTGCTGACCATGCGAACTTCTGTGTCTAGATGGTTAGACTATTTTGTGTCCACCAGAATCTGCCAAAGTTTTTTCTTTTGGATTTTTCCCCCACTCTCCTACTGCATCATCAGACTCTTTCTTAGCTCACAGAGTTTAGGCACAAATTAGGATCCCTCAGAAGGCAAACACACTATGCAATCACTAAATCACCAGGATGTCCCACATGGATGCATTTTAAAATATACTTGTTATTTTCAGATGTGGCTGAAAATGACATCTCTCGAAGATGGTGTTATTTTATACAACAATGAGACAAAAAGAGTGGTAAAGTGTGTTTTACATTCCTAATTTGAAAACTTTGTAGTAACATATAGTAACATATCTACATATTAATAGATGCTTGAATTTATTTTTCAAAATACCGTTGGATTTTTTACCACTATAGCAGTTAAGATGAAAGATGTAAGTATGGGACTAATTTAGTTCAGGTCCCTATCCTGTTGCAAAAGTGTTTTGACTTTGGTTAAGACATTTAGAAATGTTACAGAAGCCTAAGTTTCATTGACAATCTGCAGCTTTCAATCCATGTTCTTGTTTCCTTTTTTTTACAATAGGGGTTAATAGTATATCTCTACTTCCCAAATATCTTGAAAAGGTTAACAGTGAGCTTAATAATATATCTCTACTTCTGAATATCTTGAAAAGGTTAACAATGAACTATAAGAAATAATTAGGGTTGGGGTTTTTTTAGTTTGCAAGATAGATTAAAGAAATTGGAATTTTTGCCTTTTGATTTTTTTAAATGCTCCTTTTTCAGTGAAAACAATTAAACCCAGTCATGAATTATTTCAGTCAGAGAGATCACTCACAAAGATACCACCTATGGTCAGTAATGTGGGTCACTCCATTCTTTCAGATGAGAGCTATGCCAAGATCAAAGTGATTAGGTAAGATATTGTTCCTTGCATTTGCCCTATTTGCAAAACTTTGATTTATTTCTTTTTATTTTTCTTCTTATTTTTTTTTAATGGTGACAACTATTTCCTTCTTTGAGGAGTTTTATTTCTGCATAGTTCCCAAATCTTTTGGGTGACTCAAGCTGTTTGAATCTAACAGATCTTGCTGTGAGTGGCATACTTCTTTGGAAGAGGTCACTTTTTCTCCCTTTGAAAGTTGCAAGTCTGCAGTTGCAAGTCTGCAAGTTTAAACAGAAATCCTTGCTGCTTTTGAGGCCTTGTAGCAGAGATAAATTACTTAGGTTTAACTGCAGCTTGACAAAGCTGTCATGTGCTTTCTCCTTTCTGGTTTCAGAGTACCCAGTAGCTGCAGATCTCAAGGTGCAGATGTTTTCCACTTACTTGGAGGGCACATTTCTATAAATGCACATGAGCTGCAGTTGCTAGGTCCGAGAAGATTGCTATTGTAAAATAGTTGAGGTTGATGCCCCATGCTGTATTCTCTTTCTGAAGACTTTTAGGATACTTCAGCTGAACTTATCAAAAGCAATAGCAGATTACTTTTACTGGAGTAAAAAATGACCCTTTCAACCATAATGCAGGGCTGAAATCAGCCACTGGATCTCTGAAGTCAGAATCCAAGCATCACAGCCAACAAAGCCAGCAAGCTACTTGGAAGGATCTGCAGAACACTGGCTCCATGAACATGCTCAAAGAACCAGTCACAAAACACTTCTAACAAAAATATAATGCAACTCTCTAAGGCAAATCAAAGGCCACATAGGTACAATAAATCTACCACTGTCTTCGTCTTTGAAGTCTAAACATTTTTAGCTTATGGCAACCATTTTATTCTGGGGCTTTCTACCTATAGTAGAGACGATCCAGTGGCTTTTAACAGAGCATGTGATGTTGCAGGGTAGAAGAAAACCAAAAATCACCTCAGTCATTTGGAAAAGGTGTAAATTTTGGTGGAATATTTGTTTATTTCATCACTACAGTAGGCAGCGACTATCATCAGATCTTGATGATACATCACAGAGGTAACACTATGAATTTTAATGTGACAATTTTTGTCCAAATGCTAATAAACATCACTGAAACAAAAGGTTATTATTGTTGTGGTTTTATTCAAGAGATAAGACATAATGACACAAAACCACTTAGTCATTCACTTAAAACGCCTTCAGGTTCTAATAAAAAAGCGTACTGAAGAATATCACATTAGAAAAGACTTCTACTCCTTCTACTTTTTGTCATCTCACCGCCCTCTGGTGCAGTCTTGTTCTGGAGCAGTCAGCCACAGCAAGCAGAGGAGCCGCAGTCATCTAAGAGATCCGCTGAGGGCAGATGGAGGTCAACTGTGATATTTTAGGAGGAGGTCTGAGCCACAGTGTTCAGATACTGATTCAGTCTTCCCCAAATTACAGAGGTTTCCAGATCCAAAGTTTAGCTTCAGGCCCATCTCATCTGATTTTGCATTTTCAAAAACACAAGAGTTTAGTATGGCCTGTGTTGGTCTTGTGGGACTACTTGGAGAAGAGCACATACAGAATGTTTGCAATGCAACTGGTTTGTTTCTTCTCCTCTCACATCCACTTAGGAAACTCCCCTTAATATTAACAGGTATAACATCCATTATTAAGTGTGAAACTGGAGTAAGTTGAGGGTGTGAGGATAGGTGAGTATAAACACACATCTCTTCTTTTTCTTTCACCTTCAAGAGAAAATAATGGTATTTTTTATCTGTGCTTCTTTATAAGGCACTTTAGGATCTCATGGTTTTAGGAAAGAATAGGCTGAGAAGGTCTAGTCACAGTCAGAACCCATTTAGGACCTCAAACACATCTTCAAAGTGTGTGTATTGAAGGGTATCATGGATTCAAATACTTTTTTTCATTTAATGCACTTGGAAAACATTCATAAGCCACTTAAAGAAAGGTTGTTGATCATCATCTTCCCCGACTTTTTTTTAAGGTGTAGATCTCTAGACTATCTAGTTGATGTTCATTAGAAACCACTCATTGTCTTTGACTGTCTCTTTCACCTTTCCACGTGGCTTAACCCAGTCTACTCTTTGATGAGTTTACTGAAATAAACTATCTTGACTAACTCTGATGTGAACCATGTAGATTTAAAAAGGGAGACTAAAACAGGGCTTTAAAAAGGACCATTCAGTGATCTGACAATGTTGCGCAAACTGAAGTTCTCAAATCTGGCTGCTGCTCTCAAAATCTGGAGCCCAATGCTAACATTACTGCTTTACCACAAAGGGCTGTCTCAGGTGTCAAATCCTTATCTGGGGTGTTTGCAGAAGGGCACTGGATTTTTTTAGCCCTTCACCTGAGGGAAGTAAACTTGGACCTCTATAGCAAAATACAAGTCTCCAGCCTTATATTAAGCACTGTTTGCAGTATTTTCTCTTGTCACTGGCCTGATTTGTAAGAATATTTACAACTGATCACACTGTGACTTGAACTCAACATGCTACCCTAGGTGAGGAATAGCTTCTGTCACACCAACTGTCTTAGTGTTGCGAAGCAGTTGAACACCTCTCTCTCCAACAGGACAGGAATTTCTCATGAAAGGGAAGGCTGGGCTTCTCTTGAGAGAGTAACCACTTTTGGAATAACTGTCTTTCTGATTCAAGCCAGGGATTTGAGCTACAGCTTAGGATTGCTTGCAACCTCATTAGCCCATTTTAAATAGGTTCAGCCGCTCTTCTGAGATGCTGTAATTTATACAAATCCTCAGAGTTTCCATCCCAAAAATCTATTTTCATCTTCCCTGTACCACAGAAACAGCAAAACACACAAGCAGTTTCTGAGGCTGTAGCTCGCAGCAGAAACAAGCCACTGAGAAATAGTGACTTTCACAAAGATGTTAATATGACCTCACTTTCTTCAGTTTTCCAGGTGAATTTTCTTCCCCACTGGCTATCGCACATTATAAAACAAAAATGTTGTTTTCTTTTTTTTAGGTATTTTCTTTTTTTAAGGAGTTATTTCATTATACTGCTGAGACTCTGAGACAGAGATGAAGAAAAAAAAATGCATACCTTCTCAGCTGACCATTAGGATATATATAAGAACTTCAATCCTTAAATTTCAGAGGTTTCCCCTGAAAATAAATAGTAATACAAAGTATCTACAAAGGTAATTGAGCCAATTTCCATGCAAAATTTCATACCCTTGACTTTCCATTCCAATGCATGACTGATTTTTCCTTCCCCCAAAAGGGCTTTTTTTTTCTTGACTTTTCACATTATTTCCAGAGGTGAATATTTTTCACTAAGGTGAATAAACTCAGCTGATATTATTGATGAAACAGAGTTTGAAACACTAGAATAAGGGATACTGGCAAGAAAATGTAAAACATTACATGGTGGAGTTGTTAGGGCCTTACTTATAAACCAGAATATAAAAGAAAATGTTAAAAAATATCTCTAAATATTTTAAGGAGCAGTCATACTCTGAAGTGTGACTATAAAATAGCTTTGTTGGTACTGTGTTTGCATTCTCTAATAAATTTGCTTATTCTGTCTCAAGGTGCACTATATTACATACACACACTCTAGAAGCTGCACACTTCTCCAGCTTCTCCAGAGCCCACTCGCACATCTGAAAAGAGAGATGAGAGTCATGATTTTTCTTCCACATCTGAGAGCTCTGCAGAAGAAAGGAGAAAGGTGATATAAACTCCTGCATCTCAGCTCTATGAGCCTGAGGGTGGGAGGATATATGCCAGTGTAGCAAAGAGACACTCAAGGGATGCCGTATAACTAGCAGGGCATGTTGCCCAAGCTAATCAGCTTGAAGGGTGTCCTGCTTTCTGGGCTTGAAATCATGTCCCAGAAGAGCACTGGACCATGACCTGGGGAGATACTAATCTGTGAGGAGCTTGGGCAGAGAGTTTTGTACCTCACACCTGATGGATATGGACCCACTGCTACATTTGCCAGACACATTACTGGAGATAAGCAGTGCTGTCCTGGAGCAGGCACAGTTACCTTACACATACGTGGATCACATGTACATCAAGAAAGGAACATGCAGCATTTTTTCATCCAGTTAGATATTTTCCGAATGTATGATCCATCCATTGTCATTTAAGCCTGTAGCAGCTCTTGGACAAGAATGTTCCTGAATTAAGCATATGGGCTGTGGAATTGCGCTGAAAAAACCAGTGAGCTGAATTTTACAATTTTATGTAAATCACATTTACATGATTAAGAGTCCAGTTTCTAAATTAATTTGTAGTTGTACATACATAAAAAGAAACATGTATGCTGTTGCACACATGCATCTTCCCTTAATTAATCTTTGTCTTGCTCATTTACATGCTAACGTTTTCCAGCTGAGGCAATTATTTTTAGCCTCCTATTAAAAAATGGAAGCACTAGGTAGAGAGACAATGAGCAGAACATCCTTCGGTTTTCTCCAACATGAGAACATGTCTATTTCAAAGTGGAAGGTCTCATAGTGCTTGAATTTAGAGTGTGCACAAGCTCAGTATTAGGCATGAGTCTCCACAAAGCTATGCAGCCATTCATTCTTCGTAGGACCAGACCCAAAATAGATTTGAAATCCTATTTGTACATACCATACATGAAAGCTTTGTTTGTACTTCCTTCCATTTTTAAACACAATTAAAAGAAAAGCCACTCTTCAGAGTAGTGCATACCAGACTTCAAAATTCCCCCTTTCCCAGGGCAGTAGCCCAGAAAGAGACAGGTTTCTTCTCCCCAAAATAGGTTCTGTTTGCACTAAACCAAATCCAGCAAGACAATTAATTGTCTGTGGTCAGAGGTGAATCAGGTCTCTCTTTTGGTAATTTGGCTCAAGATACAGGCACACAAGTTTACAACATGGAATTTTAGTTTATACATTTCAAAAATAAAGGTTTTGCAAAATGAATAGCTTTTTAAAGTAAGGGCATAAAGTGATCAATGAATGAAGATGGAAAAACAAGCTGAGATGTGAGGATACAGGTCACGTTTTTTAAATGTTACATAAAGAGGATTCCAAGCTGAGAGTTAGTTGCTGAAAGTAAAGGGAGAGTGTGAGAGTAACCTTTTTGGGGAGTTTATGTTCAACATAAAGACAAATATGGCTGTGGGCTTAAGTTCATCGCTTGACAACCAGAGGAAAGTAATAATGTGGAACAATGGAGTCACTCTTCTCTGTGGGAGAAGAAAACCTGTTGACCAGCTGATAGCTGGAGTCATGCATTACAAGGAGCTGAAGGCTCATAGCTTGCAGATTCCTTCCCACAGGGAGCTGGGACATCCCACTCTCTCTCCATCTGTGCACCGTGACATGCATGAAAACAGCTCTCTGAAGCTCCTGCCACTATGCTGAGCCTTCTCAGACTCTTTCCGTCACCACTTGAAATAAGAGTATGCTTCTCCCTTGTTAAAGAAGATTAATCTGCCATGATGTCAATGACTGAGTGGACTTTATGTATTTGGTCTCAGTCATGGTATTTTTACCCTAATTGGAGACAATGTTGCTGATTTAGACCATCTGCTGAAAGATGACATCCTTTTGAGGCACTCACAGACCGTAAACAATAACCACTCAACATGCATAGAGATGTTTTACATGTCTATCCACCATTTCCATCAAGAATCTCAAAGCTCTCTACATACCAGTGTGTTTAACTTACCAGAGACTTCAACCAGTGGACAAAACTCCACTGGTGGAGATGGCACGATGAAATTCCAAAGATGTCATAAAACCTGAATTCAAGATCACTGAGCAAATCTTTGTCAGGGTGGGGAATAGAAACCAAGTCACCTTACATGTGGTTCTGCACTTTATTCACTCCCCTAGTGCTCTGACCTCACTGTGCTCCATGAACCTCCTCATAACTATATGGGATATGCAGCTGTTAGTAATAATACACTACCTGTTTGAACTAAAAACACCCCAGCAGATGGAAATACAGTAGGTTAATAGCTATTCCGAGAAGCAATCATTTAAGGTACCAAGAAATTGCTTCTGTTAACCTTTTCCCATTGTGACATTTGACCAGTTTATATGCAGGTTACAAAGGTCACCCATTATCACCATTTTATGAGACTTGGATTGTTTCTGATCTTTCTCCACATTCAACATTCAATAGCCTTTACCTGATCCAGCAAACGGTAATATTAACCAACTAAAATACTTTTTTTCCTTCATGACCCAGGGTCTAGAGTCATAGAGAAAGTGTAATGTAGCTTTCTTTTCAGTTAGATTCTTGTTCTTTTTAGAGTTTTATACCAATTTTATGACAAAATATTATTCCCTTACATCTTTGATCCAGCTTCAATTTCATATGTATTTTTAGAGTCTGATATTACATTACTAAATACATTTTGGATGTTCTTTGGTTTTCTTTCAGTTATGTCCGTTTTGCTGAAATATCCCTTCACTGTCAAGCTAACCTGCCTGTTGTGCTCCTTGTGTAAGTTCTCAGACTTTTACACCTTCTCCTTTATAAGGAGGTTAGCACAGATCTGTGTGCTAACAGAGTTGTAAAATATTGGAGTGTGTCTGGCTTATCGAGTCCTTCTGAGGTTCGAGCAATCAGCACTGCTAATTTCCCATCCCGATTTGTATGCCTTCAAGGACAAAAGTAATTCCCGAAATCATTTTCCAAAGTGATATAACAAATAACCCTTAGGGGAGAAAGGGTATGTTTTGATCTAAATTCATATCATACAGGAAGTTATATAGAGGAAAAGGAATGTGGTGATGATTTAATTATCCTCTTCAAAGCAAAAAGTGTTTTATTAACAAGAGGCTGTGACTCTGAGGTTGATACTTGGTTTAAGTTCTTATTAGTGGTTTTGAAACAAGGGAGATTGATTGATTCTTGTTCACTCATTAAACTCGTTAATTTACAAAGATTCATTGCACTGGTGTTAATTTGAGAGTTGCAGGAAGTTGCAGAAAGAAATTGAATATGGTGCAGATAAAGTTATTTCTTAAAGGCTGATCATCTATTCCCTGTAAGGCCTTTGAAAAGCATTTTGGGGGCTTGTTGTCTGTAGTTTTAACATGTCTGACTTATGAAGGGGGACAGACGCGGGTACTCACCTCCTGACCCAAAGCATTTTGTAAAATTGTCTCCAGAAGCAATTGCTTTAAGAAATAACATTTTGACATCTAGTAGTTTTATTGCTGTTATTTCTACCATGGGAAAACAAACATGAGAGTTTGAATCATCAACTGTTCCAGTGCTAACAGTGCAATCTAAGGATATTGTGAGATTATCTTTCTCTGAGTTAGGCCATACTGAATACAATTTCTTCCTGAGATATCCTGTCAGCAATAAAAGATGTGAGTGCAGGGTCTGTCATGCAAGAGAATATTGAGCTCCTTCACAAGGCTAAAGCAAACTAAGGTGTGTATAGACTACAGGAGATGAAAATAAAAATATTATTTCTGCTTCTGCCTAAATCAAAACCAAACAGAATCAGCATGCGCATATGACAAAATACATCAGGTTAAACCACCTTCCCCACTAACAACTGCCTGTAATTTATTACAGCCTTGCTTTACATAGTTTAGTACAAACTATCAGGATTTAAGCAACAGTCAGTGATTCTGAATATCCCAGTCGAGATCTGCTTGCCAGAAAGTAAGTGCTCCATGCTTTTTATAAAAATGTAACACCTTTAAAATATCTCAGTTTGGTTACAAAACAGAAAATATCCCCCATTCCCTACTAAACTCTGTTTCAGAAAATATTGAGTTTGATGTCACAGTTAAGCTGCCTGTGATGAAAAGAGTCTGTTCTCTGTTACACTCTTAATGGATTAGTATCTTGGTGGTTGAGGCAACACTTCTCCTTTCCAGTCCTTGATGCTGAAAGGTTAGGTAGGAGCACAGGAGGTCAACTCTGTTACTTTTTATGGAGGCAGAAAATGGCATAAAATGAAAATAATTTCCTGTGAAAGCTGAGGACATTCCTTCATTAGATTTGTTTCCTGTGCTGGGTCATATGGTTTTTTTTCCTTTCTTTCTTTTTTTTTTCTTTTTTTTTTTAAACGTGCATTTGCTGGTTTCCTGTGCCCCAAGGGCCTTAGAGATCTGCTTTTATGAGACCAGGCCCACCAATGCTGTTTTGTGTGGTAAAAATGAATGAACTAAGTGAATCAAAAACATCAGAGGCATGCTTGATAAGGGACAACAGGTGATAGAAGCTAAACTACTCAGATTATAAAAAAACAACTTATTACAAAAACACATTCTAAATCGCCACCTCACCTTGGTACCTCACAACTACAGGTGACACATCCTCTTCCAAACAGCACCAGCTGGACTTCAAACAGTCCTGGTTAGTCACCTCCCTCTTTTTTTCACTATTGAACATAAAATGTCTAGCAATAATAAGATCCAGAGATCATTTATATTTTTTTTTCCCTCGTAAAAGCTGTTGTTGCCTGGTAGGAAGGAACAGCTGGTTACCTCTTTCCCCAGCTTTGGTGGAATGCAGAGCGAAATGGTGCCCTTCATTTCCAGTGCCAATGGACCTGAATCCCAGGCAAATTGTCAAGAGAGTCCCAGAGATTCACTCTTGAACACAGTGTGAGCTAGACCAGCACAACAGAAGGAGATGACGCAATATGAGAGATCATGCTGACTGGCTGATTTCTCTGCAATATTGCAGCTAAAGTTTACTTTTTCCTAGTTTTTTGTGACTTTAAGAAAAAACACAGAAGAGCTGAGCGATTAAAAATATATGCAAACAGAGTAATGGGGTTTGAACTGACCATCACCTCCAAGAAACAAAATCTTGTGGGTATAATAAGCTGTTGGTTCCTCCCTTAATAACCCTCAGAAAGGCAAAATGAGTATCAGAATGTATGAGGAAAGGAAGAGAGAGCAAACCACTACTCCTGTAAAACACATGTACACCTGCACTTTAGTTATTAGGCTCAACTTAGGACGCTTTCCTTCTCTCCCTCCCTCCAACCCTCAGTAAGGATGTAGTAGAACTAGAAAAGTTTTTAAGACAGATAAGGGTAATCAGAGGCATGAAATGTTTTCCATATGAGGAACAAATAAATAGACCGGGACTTTTCAGCCTGGGAAAAGAAGATGAGTGAAAGGAGATATGCAAAAACATGAATGACATGGAGAAGGTGAATAGGAAATTATTGTTCACTGTCTCTTCCAGTACAAGAGCTAGTATATCAACAAACCAGGCAGTAGATTCATAAAGCAAAAGGTGATTTCTCTTCAACCAGACATGAAGAACTCCTTGTTGTGGATGTTGGAAGTTTTCATGGTTTCAAAAAAGTGATTGGAAAAAATAATGAGAGGAAAATGAAATAGAGAATTTTTTATTAAACACAAGGATGTGACTATCCATCTCAGCCATGGAGCTGGTCTAACCTGATTCAGCTGTTTGTCTGTTCTCATGCTGTGTTCTCAGAGAGGGGATTATGGGATTTCTTGTAGCTCACCTCCAGGTATGGACTATTTTGATTCTGACTGGTTTTTAAGCTCAAAAACCTTTGCTCAGTTCAAGTAGGAATTTTGTCTGAATATGGGTTTATTAAAGACTAGAAAAGGAAAGACATTCCCAGAATTCATGTGGAATGGAATACTCTGTCAACACGTATCTGTAGGTAATCTCGAAACCCTGAGTAATTATACCAAGAGGTTGTGTATAAGACTCCATTGATTTTAGTGCATGTGAATACATACAGAACCATTTCCTAAGAATTTTAAATTGATTGTGTCAGGCAGATCATACAAAAAACAAGGACTTTGGGAAGTGTTTGCCTTATTCATATTTTTTCTTGCTCAGTAGGCTAAAAATACATTGTCTGAAGTAGTGCCTCTGAGGCATTTCATTCCTTTTAATTTCAGACACCTTACCATCTGAATTCTTGAACAAAGGCTGCTGTAGAACTCAGATCATTATTTTGTGTCCTACTGTACATTAAGTTTACTCCTTACTCAAGGAATACAAGACCTGCAATCTTGTCACTATTTTTGTTTAGTAGTTCTTTTTCTTTCCTCTGAGTGCTCCAGTATTATACAGAAAATATTTTACAGCAGTGCCTAATAAACTATTTTCCTTCAATAATTAAGAAAGGTAGGCCTTAAGAAAACAGAGTAGTCAGAAGCAGAAGAGTCTGTATGTTGTCTGTAGCTGGCAAATGCTAAGTGCCCCCACAAGAAATTATAATGTAACATAATAGTTTGCTATCCAAGGAAGAGGCCTCAAAAGACAATGCATTGTGTTGCTTACAGATCAACTCTTATCCCTACCAGTCCAATTCAAGACATTTCTTTACAGTGGCCAGATGTTTATGTCATTTTTAACAACAATTTGTAATACCTTAATTTTCTAGAATTGTTGTCCTAGAGGGAGGTGACGCTGACCTACAAATTACATCACAAGCTGAACAGGGGACCACAAAAGCAATGAGAGTTAAAGCAAAGTGAAGATATATTAGACTATAACTAAGATACTGCAATAGTGGTGTTAACCAGAGAGTCTTCAGAGTGGGCCGAAAGAACTGAGTAAACGAACTCATGGCTAAACTGAATATGATTAAAATTATGAGACATTAGTATACATCCAATGTGTATCAAGAAAAGAGTAATTTTGATGTGAAGTTGATATAAGACTATGATCCAGAAGATCGGTTGATTAAAAGGCTCTATTTATGTCTAAAAGCAATGGAATTCTAGTGGAAAGAGTAGCTAGGGAGATGATGGAACTGGGAAAGGATGTGAAAGCAACTACATCATGGCACACTGCTTTCAAGTCATGAAAGAAAGCATATGAGAGATAGAGACACAAATCTCCATTTCAAGATGTAATCCTAGGAAGGGTAGAGTTATCAAGATATAATGAAGAAGATGAATATGGTGGAGCAGTTACTACCTTTCCCAATCCCAGCAGTGGACCTTCAGGCACTTTCTTACTTGGAATTGCCATCTTAACCATAAATGACTGCAAGGTGACCTATTTTACAGGTCTTTGCTAGAGAAAATATTAGATTTTTGGCTTCCAAAATGTGGTGAGTGAAATTTGTATCTATACTACGTATTATTGACACAAATAATCTACATCTCAAGCAATCTGCACTTGTAGAATTTCTTGAATGTAACCACTCATGTACATCTGTGGATAATTTACATCATCAGGTACTTCACCACAAAAGTTCATTACAGAAATAATGGTAGTATGAGATAGTATTAGCATATTTAAAATAATTGCTTGATGAATAAATAGTTCCATAGTTTAATATAATTTTAGCAAATTACAAACCAACCCAAAATTTCAACCATACTTATCAAAATAAAGTCAATTGTCTGGCTTCAAAGCATATGCTGGATTTTGTCATTGAGAAGAGCATTGCCTTTGGCAGCTGCTTCATACTCACAGTTGGCATTTGGAGATAGAGTAAAGTTTCATCAGTTTAATTTTCTGAAGTGCTGGCATGATCTTCTCTTTTGAATACCTTTTATTTTTTTAATAGACAGACCTTCAATCTCTGACAGCACAAGTTTTCTGCAAATTCTCCTGATTCTTTTTGCTGCAAACTTTTTTTTTGGTGGTGGTTCTTCTCATTTTTCATCAAAAATACTTAAAATCCATAATTACTGGTTTCGACATGGCTGTAGCAATTTTATCTGGCCTCTAGAAATGGTGAATCTAATTCCAACTCAGACAAGACTTTCTGTCATCTTTTTCACTAGCCTAGGTGAGACAGTTTTTGTGAATAAAAGTCCCCACTATCATTTTTCAATGTAGTTCATCAACTTTTTTTTTTTTTTAATTGTGACAAAATCCTTTTGGCAAAGTTTCAAGAGGCATCTCTTCATGCTTTTAGAGAGTTTACTTTTTTTTTTCTTTACTAGAACAACCTGAAACAAGCATAAAGTTAGTTTTCTGATGAATGGTGGTAGAAATAATCATGCCTCTTGCATCTGCTTCATCAGCTGCTTTTCTTACAGGGATGTCAAACTCAGGGGAATTCATCAGTGAGGTACAAACTGCTTTCTGCAAGATCTGAGTTCATTTTTAGGTCAGTGATACATGAGGAAAGGCATCTCCCTGCCTGAGGTTTTACAGGTATTCTTGGATGACTTCAGTTTCATCAGCATATGCACTAATTTGGGCCATCTTTAAAGTTGCTGATTTGTATTTTTTTAGGCAGTGATTTGAACAGCTGCTATTACAATTCAAGTATTGTTCAGCTGAATTGTAGCTACACACCTTTTCTCTGAAAGGTGAAAATGTCTCAAAAGTACTTTTCTGGTAGAAACATTTCCCTGGAATGATGTATGCAAAGGAACTTTTTCTCTCCACTCTCTGCAGTGAGAATACACTTTGCCTATGCTATCATCATGTTCTCTTTTTGCAAAGCACAGGCTACAACTTCTGGCTTGAATTCAGCTGTAAAAATTTAACATGTTGTTTCTGACGTCATTGAAACCACTGCATCCTGCTGTCAAATAGCTGGATGCTATTTATTAATAACTTGTGTGTGTCTTTACAGTTGCCACTTTCCCTGGCTAAGATAATATTGTGTAGGTAGTAGGAGTGGGACAAAGAATGGTTTTTCAACAATAAGAGGCAGGAATACAGGCTCAGGCCGGAGAGAGGTGATCCTACCATTGAGTAAATCCCTCCTTACCAGGGCAGCTTCCAGGTCATTTTGTCTTGGAGGCTCTCTGCTACAGGGAAGGAGAAAAATGTAATGGTGGATCTCAGGGGTGGGAGAAGAAAGTTACACAGAGTAAGAAAAGGCAACTAATTGCTATGTTTAACTTCCTTTTGTGCTATCCCCCCTGTTCCAAGGAAGAACCATGACTTTTATATGGTTACAAATGTTTTAATCTTGTGACCTTATGTGTCAAAAAGGTTCTCCCTTTGTTTATTTTAGCAGCAACGTTGCTATCAATGCATTGCACTGTGAACTCTTGATTCCTTTACTGTAAGAGAGACTAATTGCTCTGCACTCATTTTCTCCACCAGTCAGTTCTTTGTAGAACATTTTGCAGTAGGTTTCTGTGCTGCTATCATGCCCAGACAAGTTTTTTCTCTCTGGATGTGTGGTAGGTGGGCTTTCCTCGATCGGTGGTTGGGGTGGGGAAACTGCCGCATGCTCACACATATTCATGCACAAGGAAGAGATTAAGCATGTCAAATCAATTATTCCTCACCTACAACTCTTTGGTGCTTCTCAGAAGTTTGAGGGATTCTAGTAGCCATAGTGGTATTTAGATTTCCCCTCTTAAGTGATTTGCCCACTTCTCATGTGAGGCCCAGAAGGAGGAAACATTTTGTTGGAGAGTAAACAATAATTCCACTGTCTACAATAAATGACTCTAGTCAGCAGTGCCAAGGTTCATTCCTGATCCTGTAATGAGAAATGCTCAAAACTTTGGCAGTGGAAATTCCAAAATGTTATTTTTACCTCAGGCTTGTAAGGAAATGAGGCTTGTTTGATCATACTCTGTGTGCGTGCATGTGTCTATCTATCCATCTGATCTTTCCTAATACTGTTTGAGTTCTTTGTCTAATTTCAAGAAAATCAGATGAAGAAGTAGAAATCCTAAGCAATGTTAAGTATTAAAAAGCATCAGAAAAGTAAGCAGTTGCATAAAAAAGGGATGTTTGTGTCTCCAAGGGAAAGGCAAATATGTTTTACTAGCTATCAGAAAGGGCTGTTGAAAGCCAGGCTATATTAGCTCTTTTCTACCTTGAATGACTGCTTTTAATTCAGTTTTCTTTTTCCATTTAACTTTTGCACATAGGCTTTTTTTGCAGACCTTACATGTAAGAGTGGCAGCATACTATAGACACTCAGCCAGAGCACCGCATGGTAAAAGAGCTCAGTCAGCAGCTCAGGACTACAGATCTTCAGTTTGTGGCAAATGGGAACTTCTGGCCAATGTTCCTTACAATGTTGACAGCTGTCTTCTGATTCAGAATTCTTATACCCTGTAGAAGAAGACAACAACTGGGAAATGCCAATGGAAAACCATGGCAGAGTTGTCAAATGAAAATATTCAAATGTCAAAAGTCAGATCATGGGAAAATAGGAGATTCATCTAAATATCTCAAGGCTGTGTTGCATTTTGCCTTCTTATACCTGTGATTTGGCATAACACACTGAAAATAAAATACATACCACACAAACTCGATAACCAGATTTTATATATATATACAGGAATACCAGCTGAATGATTAGGCAGATGGGATTTACCCATTATCATTTTTGTTAAAATTTCTGAAATTTCATCTAAAACCTATTGTATCAGTTTTGCTCTAGCAGATGTGGAAGGAAATCCATTGCTGGTCTCAGAATAAGGCCACTCGACTGAATAGTTTGCTCCTTAAAACCTCTGTTTATCTTACTTCTGATAACTTTGGAATCAATACTAAACTGATGTTGACATCAAGCCCAAATAAACCACACTAACGTACTTGGATACACTTATAATTAGTACTGTTAAACGGCAACTAAATTAGTAAAAAGTCCTGCAATACAAATATGAACAAAAGTATCTTATTAACTAGAACTAAGTAAATCATTACAACACATTGATAAGGAAAGGTTAGGGTACTAATTGTAAAAATATGGGAGAGATAGAAACAATAATATAGGAGTTGTTGTAAAAGGGCAGATCTGAAGTATTTAACGTGATTAAAAGATCATACTACAGAGAAAACACCAACATTTATGATAGTAGTTCATTTTTTAAATTAATTGTCTCATGGTTTTTGAAACAGAAGCAGTAGAAAAAGTTTAATTACTGGATATTTTAGTTATATTTTCTTCCACTACTATAATGTGTTCCAAGATTTTCAGAAATATTAGAAAAACTACATTTAAGTGAAATTCTCCAGAGAGCTTTGAGGTACTCTCACTGCAAGACTAAAGTGCTGTAAATCTGCTCTGTTTCTGCCTGGAACTCTGAGAGCTACTGGACAGGGCTGTGTGTCTGAGCTTGGTGTTTCAGATGTACTAAACTTCTCAAGGAATGAATGTCTCAAATCTTCTGCTGCACATGAAATTGCTTGTGAAGGGAAGTGTATTGACAAACTTCATGGCAAGGTTCTGCATGGTGGAACACCAAATCTGGAGCTCAGGGAAGGGGCTGCCTTTGTGCTTACCCATGAGATAGCTGATCTGCATATTGGAGATATAGGTCTTTAAACAGACATACAGCAACTGAATCAGATGGATCACAGTCTTTTAAACAGGTCCCTGTTTGTCTATAAATCTCAGATAAATTTTTTTAAACTATCAAATTCTGCTGGGACAAAATTTCCTGGTGAAAATTAGCAACGTACTTGAAAAAACGTGATCATTAGGCAGGTCTTAAACATTGGCTTCTGTGGGAAGGACAAAGTAGAATGCAAACACTTCCCCATTAGCTGCTCTTCTCTCACATACTTTTCTTAGCTTTGTCTTGAACTTGTTTCCTCTCCCTGTCCCCAGGTACAAGGACTAAGGATAAATCCTCCCAACCCACAGCATGATTTCAGGATTGAGTGAAGGTCTCATTTGCAAGTGAACCAAGTGACAGAAATACACAGTATGTTTACTTCATATGCTAGGTGGACAGCAAGAACAATTTAAGATGGGAAGAGTGGAGAAGAAAAGAGTTGGGAAACTCTCTTTTGAGCAATTTTTCTGTCTATAATGAAAGAATAATTTGGAAATCTCACTGATTTTTATAAAATTTTTTTAAAATCAATACTTCAAGCCTACTTAAAAAGTAGATTTTCTTATTTTAAAAGGACATAATAGAGGTCTACCTCTATTAAGATAATTATTAAGATAATATTTTTATTTTATCAGAAGAAGCCATTTTCATTGACCTGAAGTGGATACATTTTTTTGCATATTATTTTGTAAAAGAATTTTGCAAGGTTCTGTTTTGTTTCTATTTTCCCCTTGGTTGGAAAATCCATTTGCTGACGAGCTGTACAAAATAGTCACGAAAACAACTTTTTATCTTTCCTATCAAGCAAATTCCTACTTGTATTTTGAGCAATGATATAGTAATCCTTGGTGTCGTATGGAGACAATGCATAAAATATTTATCATGCACTTAGTGTACATCATTTCTTTCAACTCAGGATGAGTAGGTTGCTCAAACTTTGATTGCTTTAGTTTAGAACCCACTGTGGATTAGAGAGCAATTTGTAAAGTGGGAGTCAGCAGGTAAAAGAGTAACCTGAGATGTAGGAGAACAGTGTCCTGTTCCAACCCTTCTGCTAGGAGGGCTGGACAAGTCCTTTTGCTTATCTCTGCACAGACCTTGCCCCAAATGTGGAAAACAAAAAATAATGTGACTTCATCAGTAATGTAGTTGTAGACTGATGGATAAAAATGTTAAAAAGGAGCTAAATAATTATAACCACTGTTTGTTGTTGAATCTCCGTAGAAAATAAGGGAAATACATGAGTGCTTGTGGTCATAAAGCAGCGTAGGGGTTGGGATTAGTGTGTGAGATTTGTACTTCCTAAGCCCCTATTTCTCCTTTTTTCTCACTTTGAAAAAACACTTTATATCATATTTAAATATTCTAGCATATGTAAATGCTTTCTCAGATCATAAAAATAATTACTTCTTCTTATCAAGTTTCATAACCTTCCTGTATGATCTTTGAATTCAAAGACTCATTTCTTCATAACTTGATCTGATATGAGGATAATAATAATATATCCATCAAGAAAAACAGTAATGCAATCTAAAGCATCCATATTGTGCAGTGGTCTGAAGGTTAAATCTGGCAAATGAATCCAAATGCCCCTGCACTGTAAACATCAGGAACCTCACAATTCTGCTGTAAGTAGAATCTATGTGCAGCGATAAGTGAAGCAGAGATGTGCAAAGAAGAACAGAAGGAGCTGTGAGTGATCTTATCTTTTCATGAGACTTTGCCTCAGGTAACACTACTAGTCAGGAGTTACTGCCATCACCAGATAGAATTGCCTTTTCTCCCTCTGTAGTTAATGGATAAAAGCAGAAACTCTTCCAGAAGGTGATTCTAAGCAGATGTCTGGGATGCTGTTCTGTCTTTCCTGATCAGAGACACAGTTAGGGAAGACTAGATGGAGGAATAAACCATTGCTAATGCCAAAATTCAACAAGCTTCCTTTCCTTTCCCACTTGCCTCTGTAACTCACAGTTAATTCACAGTGCTGACACTATCATTCCCATGCAAGCCCATCCTAATAATAGACTAAGTAACTCCTATAGAAGGTAATATAGCAGAAACCACAACTTTAGCATTACCTGCATGGGCCCTTACTGGGAATGGCTATGACAATGAATTTCCCAAGTAGTGTGACTTCTTTGCAAGAAAGCAACGTGCATCCTCATTCATTCTGCAACCAGAATCTGTAAAAACATTTATCATTCTTTTTTTCCATCATTATAAGCTGAACTACTTGGTTCAGGTCATTGTTTTCCTATCTAAAGGACACATCACTTTGTCAAAGCAAGTTTGAAAGGACTTGCATTTGATTTCAGTTCAGATTCAACCTCCTGGGGAGGGTCCAAGACAACCTCATCGTATAGCTGGCACTGATCCTAACGCAGCACTCTCGCAGTGTTATCCTTCAAAGGCATGATCAAGTCAGCCAGTAAAGGGAAACAGAAGACAGACAAGTTTTCTTTCCACTGAAATCAGGCATGACTGTAAACACTGGGAACTTCTAATCAATGATGCTTGATTTGACCCTAGCCTGCAGCTTTGATATGAATATCTCAGCTATCCCTTCCTGTAGGGAGTAAGAGATAAAATTTGTGTGCTGGGAAGGAGGTGGTGTGTGGTCTGACTTAGAAAAAATAACTGAAAACCACTTTTCTTTTTGTCACAATGAAGATACACTAAAAGACAGAATATGGCTATACGCCTTATACCTTAAATCTCTTCTCCCTCCTTTAGTTTTCCCAAATTGGGCATTGGCTTCAAGATTTATCTTCTCAGCTTTCCAGAATTTGTAATGTGTTTCATTTTGTTTAAAAAACTAGGACAAACCCAGGGAAATGACTTCAGCTGCATGGTGAGAATTGCTAGCTCTAACTGAACCACAGAGTACTGCTGGGAAACTGCATGCTTGCATCTGATAACCATTTTATGGGAATGCGTGCTGACCCACAGCTGTGGTTCTCCGCAAAATGCTGGAAGCATGAGTCCTCTTCTACCAAACATACTTTAGGGACTATTCTTAGCCACCTTTTTTTTTTTTTTTGGTAGCAGACTTGTTCTTTCCTCAACACTGAGAATAAGTGGAAGAAGAAAAAGAAATCCATGACAATGTTTCTTGCATTTAATTGTGTCTTTAAGTGGTTTCTAAAGGGAGGTAGCTCCATTAACTGCAGGTCTGGTGGTGGTGTGAGTCTGTTAAGGACTGCACTAATTATACTTACTGATTTCTTCTGCCACATCTGTAACTTCTGAAGCATGACTATTAATTTCAGTTATGGTATTAATCAACTCAGATTATACAAAGATTTAAGGAAAGAAAAACTAACCTGTCTTCACTAGAAATATCTCAGTGATATTAGGACAGATGTTCCTCAATCTTCCTTCTCTCCAGCATGCACTTTTGTGGATTTATATATGTATATTTATAAAATAAACAACATTTATTAGTAGTTAATGAGACAATAGACAACCAAGCTGTGGTGAAGGTAAGATCTTATGCTTGACCTCTTTGGGGCAAAAATTGCATATTGAGTTACTGTGTGATTATTTGAAAGATTTCTGTGTTCCAGCTGAAAATGATCTGATACTTCAGTATTTTGAAATAGACTGAGTCACAAGTTTACTAAATCATGACTAAATGCATTGATGTGTCACATAAAACACCATAAAACTCCATCAAGGTAATATTTCTGGGAGAAATCTTCATCATGAACAGACCTTCCTGTCACTTAGCAGGCATGGAAGACCAAAGCGAAGTGCCACATTTTGAACTTTTCTTCCAATGGTTTCAAAGAATGATGAAGGTCCCAAAAATCCACTGAACATAGGTAATCTACCTGAGGATAGAGGCTTCCTGTTTGCTAACTGTGAAAACAGTTGTATCTCTTGTTTTCAGATTAGTTTGGATGAGATTTATTGATTTAATCATGACATGTTCCTCTGAGCAAAGATAATCAGCATTAAAGAACAGAACAAACTGGATGTGCAAGTATAATCTCACCACACATGCAATATCACACACAAGCACACACACACTCACACTTGCATTTATACAAGTGACTATATATTAATCTGGCAAAGTAAAACAATGTGGAAAAGAAGGTCATTAAATCCTACTTAAAGGATCTTTTCTTTCTTCCCCTTTTTATTGCCTCTAGCAGTTACTTGGCTGCCTTAGAAGCAATTATTCTCTGGTCTGATAGCATTACACACAGCAAACTGAAGCAAACTATTCAAACAGAGTGAAGAGAGCTATAAAGTTTCCCTCCTGAGCCCCCCATCTGACCTAAGAAGGTTTCATCCTCTTTTCTGCTTGAGAATGCACTGGGGTCTCATCAGGCATTTTCACAGTCCCCATATCTCATGGGATTGGAAACCGGCCGGCAACCTCTCCTTTTCTCTATTGCCCCATTTGTCATCTTTTAAATACCTTTAGGCTATTGTCATGTATTAAACACCCCTTAAACAAAGCTAGTATTGTGGAAACACTGTGGTGATGAGTACTGGCAACATGCACATGCTGCTTCTCGGGAATGGAGGTTTGGAAAAAAGAGGAAAGCCTCCAGTGTCTGTCATAAGGCAACCCACTGAGATATGGACCTTCTTTCCTTGCCTTTCTCTTCTGCAAACCTTGGTGCCATCAAGCACCTTATGTAGGAAATTGAGACACAGTGACTCTATCGGAAACCAGCCCTTCTATCCCATCAGGAAATTGTTTTATACTGGTAGAATTATTCCAGCAAAGACTAAAGGTGCTCATGTACAATGGTGATGGAACACTCAAGAGAGGAAAAACCAAGAGGCAATCAGCGCAGCTTTCTTGCAAAGTTTTTTGATTCTATGCAGTCTAACTGTGAGCATGAACCTGGTCTTCCCTCCGTATGCTGTGCTACTGTCCGCGTTGCTTGAGTGCAAGCTGGAAAGCTGAGGAATCATGTCTATCTGCACCATTCACCTCCTGCTAACAGAGTTGCTTGAGAGGGCTTGGAGTACCTTACTTGGGAGAATGGTGTAGATACAAGAGGGGTGAGTATGGATCCAACCTGCCTGCACATCAGCAGTGGCAAAGGAACCTGCTTCCCGCGTTTTCTTCCCCTAAGTCCTTCTCTCAGGGCACTTAAGGCAAGAAAAGTTTGCCAATTTGAAGTCATTCACGTAAACATTTCGAATCGCTTGTCTGCTTTGGAGTCAGCAATTTCACTTGCATGACAGTCTAGTTCAGTGAACAAATGAAATGGTTTATTTATAAGCTTGCTTCTCACCAGGGAGCCAATTTATGCTTAAAATTAGCTAATTGTCCCTTTGATGGATTTCTACTTGAAGTAAATAGAGGTCATTAAGTTTCTCTGTTAGGCTGCATTCAGAAAATAGCTATCTGACAAGAAGTTGACCTTACTGAGAAATCCCATGTAAAGTCAACTATTTGGAACAGCTATTTAGCTTTACACGTTTGCAAAGTGCCTAGGGGGGGGAAAAGGACGTCATTATCCTGACAGTCTCCTCATACCTTGTTCCTTTTATGACTGGAGGTACAAATTAGATAACTTGAGATACTCTTATAAACAAATCAGGTTTTGGGGTACAGAATTATTTTAATTTTCCTCCTTAGAAACACTAGTGCTCCATTAATGAGGCTTTTCTTATCAGATCTCCCTAAAGACCACTGACACTCTTGAGAAGAAGCAGAAGTGCTAATAAAACATTAGGCATTCTCTCAAAGTCAAACAATTGGCTCAATCTGTGCTTTTTTCTCTGCCAAACCCATTAATACAACTCCCCTGTCTACTAGGATATTTTACACCTGCATTTCAAGCTTCAAAGGTATAAGGAAACTTCTGAAATATAACTTAATTAAGCCCAAGGTATCAGAATATTCTATGTTGCTGTAATCTATGATTTTTCACCACAGCACTTCCTCAGCACTGGATGTGTAAAGGAGGAGCACTCACTGTGGTTAAATTTAAACAGCAATGTAGGGAAGTGCTGTGGCAAGAGCACTTGTATTATCCAGCATTTTTATTAATGATCTTGAAGAACAACCACACACAACATTTGATAAATCTGAAGATATTACTAAATTAGGAGGTGCTGGAAGCATCAGGGATGATGGGAGAGTAACAGAGAAAGATCTAGACTTGTCAGATGTATGGGCTGAGAATGTGTAGCTGAAATCCACCCTGGACATGAAGCAAGTCAAAAAAGAAAAACCTTCCAATCTCTGTGTTTAGGAGAAGGGAAATGCTGGAGACCTGGAGAGTGAGTGGAGATGACAGTTGGTTAGATATAAAATGTACAAATCTGATATAGATCAGTGAAATACGGAATCCCAGCACTGACAGTTGCTCTCTGTGACCACAGCCATGTCTTTGTGTCAGAGACTAAGAAATGCTTCCTGCATCTCCTTGGCACTGATGAAACATTTCTGAGAATAATCTTATGAAACCAAACTAGTGGTCCATGTAGTCTAATATCATGTCTTCAGAAGGGACTAATGCTAGGTAAATGAAAATAAGGTGTAAGGAATTCTGGAGCAAAGAGTTGTTGAAGGGATGAAGGCATGGTATGCCCAGAAATAGCCTCAAATAAAAAATTTCAGGGACTAGGAAGACCTGAATTAGTCCCAGTGAGACTGTCAACTTGGAGTACTGTTGAAGGAAGCTGTTATCCTGCTAGAGTCAGAGTCAGTCTCTCCACACTAGGGCACAAAGCCTGGAGTTCTACCACACTGTAAATGACCTACCCACAGGGAAAATTTGCTACCCGACTCTACTTGTTAGAGGTTCCTCAGTGTCCTGAAAAGTGATGGCTTATATCCATTTCAAAATTCCTTGAATAAAATATCAGTCACTTGGAAATTTTTGGTAAATTCCCATTGAGTTCAATGGAAATAGGATTTCTTCCAATGGATATATATTATATGCCAGAGTCTGTGGAGGAACTGAAAAGTCTGCATAGGCAGCCTGCTTGGATTCTTCCTCTCATAAATCCAGCATCTCCCTTTTGTTACTCCAGTAACAGCTTACTCTCTCAAAATGTAATCTCTGGAAGATATCACCTGTCCATGAAGAATTATACACTAATTAACTGGAAAAATAGTCATGGAAATTTTTCATAGAACTCTCCGAATATTTCAAAAGCTCAGAGTAAAAGCAGCTTTGTGGAGAATAAAAGGAAGGCATAAGAAATTAAAGTTTATTATTTGATCGTTTTTGCTTTAAAATACACAAACAGAATTGTCAGTTACCTCCTCCATTAAACAGAATAAAAATGTTGAGTAGCCATTTGTGGTTCTTTTCTCCCATCCTTTGATTTAACTACTACTGGGAGATACAGTAGCCAAATGTGCTTTTTCCTACACTGAGAAGAAAGGCACAGTGAAGTGCATTAGATAAGTAATTTCCTCTGAACACTTAGTTTTAGATGATATATTTTGCCCAAAAACATAATTTTCTTCTTTCTACTCCGCAGTAGCTGAAGGGGACTATGAAGCTGCAAAGAGGGGAACAAATTCCCTTGTTAAGCTTCATTGCTGGAGAAGGTTGTGTCACTAGAAGGACAGCAGTCCTGGGACAGCCTTCTGACAGTCATTGACTGCAAACTAACTCTCTGTGCATTTTATGGCCACTCTGAACTAACATATCCAAAAGCTGTCCCCTCCTTTTTTTTTTTCTTATTTTTTCTAAAAACTGTAACTATGCTAGGAATTTCTTAGAGTAACAAGGCTTTAAAATTGATCAGACCCTTCAGGGAAAATAATCTACTGCTACATGGTTTTCTTCAAAGCCTTGTTATTTCTGATTTTCTGATGCTTCTGCATCATATATGTGGAAACTCCCACATTTGTGGAAAACAATGCTGCTTATGAAGTGCATCCTCTACACAGATTTTATGCAGCACATTTAAGCAATAATTATTATTTGATTTGCGTGAGACAATGATTACTTGTGGCAACATTACAGCTTTTAAATTGGCCAACTCTGATTTCTTCCCTTACAGAAGGAGGAACTGACTTCAAATCTAATTGTGTGTAGCTTCGATTGAACTGTTCTGATTAGTTATAGAACCAATGCAAAGTGAAAGACATCAGCTTAGTCTCATCCTATTTTAGTTTCATCCTTAATATTACAATTTTTTTAAAAATTGAGAATAAATCCTTATTTTTTAACTTCGTTTTAAAAGCCCACGATTCCTTTTCGATACTATTATGTTGAAAATAAATAACTGCACGGAAAATGTTTCTTCAAACCAAATTATTACAATGTTATTAACACAGGCCACTATCACAAAGCAACAGAATTGAGATTTAGGAGGTATTTCTAGGATTTACTGCTGTTTATGACATTTAAAATTTTTGCAAAGTGAGACATACAGACTAATATGTCTTGCTTTCCTCATTCATAAAACTCAGACAATTATAGTTTCTTTCCTTATAGATGTTGAAGGAATTTATTTTTCTGAATATTTTAATGTACAGCGGGTTATTAATTATTTCTGCATACAGATTGAAGTCTTGGACTCCTATTTTCTGTCCGATTTTCTTGATACAGACCTTTGCATTTTTCTCTAATAATAGCAGGACTCTGCAGAGAATAATTGGATTCCAAAGTATTCTGGTGAAGAGTTAGACCTTGATTAACTCACTCATCTGGATGGGTAAAGGTGGACTTACAGCTTGCAAGTTGTGGTGCTCTCTGGATGAAATCCAAATCGATGGACTGTAGAGTCCTCCAGAATAGGGCACTCTCAGTCTCACTTGTTGAAATTGCTGCATATTTCCAGCTATTCCCTGAATATTCAAAAACTCATTGGATATTTAAAAACCCATCAAATATTCATCCAGGTGGCTCTCCTCTTGACATCCTAGCTTTTCTGAATCTTTTTCCTTGTCACCAGCTTTTCTGGTTGTTGAATAGACGAGCACAGGAACAATTCTCTAATTCCGTGGTCTCAACCCCATGGCAGAATATCCCATATCTAATCCTTGAGACTCCTTTAGATACATCTCTTTTACAATACATAAAACAAAGGGCTGCATTTAACTAGTATTATGGTAAATAACATGACAGTGTTTGTTGAAAACTATTTTACTGCAAGGGGACAGATTATGATGGTTTTGCTTCAAGCTTTTGTTTGTTTTTTTTTTTTTTAGATAATGTTGTTCCATTGAGTTTTTTCACAGAAAACTAATTCCCATCTGCTCAGGTTGATTAATAGACTGAGGCTTTGTGGAAATAGTGAGAGATGAAACCTGCAGGTAACAAGAAGCAGCAGACTAACTGCATAAGAGTGCTGGCAGGTAGAAAACAATAAATATCTATGAAGTGTGTGTCTGCTTAGTAGCTAAGAATAGTTTATTTTTTTAAATATTTTATTTTCATTATGTCTTTAATTCAATAAACATAACAAACAAGCAAAAAATAGCCAGTTGTTTTATTGAAGCATTAACAACAACAAAACATCAAGGAGGAATTAGGTATTTCTAATTTTCTCCTTATGGGAGTGCAAGAGTCCAGCAGCTGCTGCAACTGGCAGTAAAGTCACCATTTCAAAGAACTTACTGAGCAGTAACTGTTGAAAAATCCAGGTTGCCACTAAATCACAGTTCTTCCCTTGGTTCCCACATTATTGCAATGCTCTGAGCTATTCACAGCTGCCACGCATCTCCCCAGAGGTGGCTGCATTTCAGTGGTATGCAAAAGAACACCCAGTTTATATCAACAGGCAGATTAATACACTCTCTCATTCTACATGACAAACAATAAACAAGTGTAAACCATCATTTTATTCAATAGGTGACAGAATTCTTTCTTGGACAATGGAAGCTAGTGTCCCCAAAATATTACTAGGAAATAACTGAATGGCTACAAATATTTGGCTACCCCTCCTGCTTCACTGCACTGTGTGTGGTCACCTAGAACTATTTTGAAGCAGTCTTGTAATGCTACAGAATTGGTGTGGTAACATTTTTAATTAACTTTATTTTTATTTCCACAAAAGTAAATAGTTATGTGATGTGCAATGCAATGTTGAATGCTGAATTGAAAACCCCAAAATATCAAGTGAGAATGCAGGGCAAAATTCTAAGAGGTTTATTTTACTGGGAAAGGGTATTATATACAGTAGAAATATGGTAGCTTCAAAGGTACATAAGGAATAATGTGAGAAGTGACCTTTATGACCATCAGTTAAGGATTCCTCTGATGTATATGTACATTCTCAAATTACAAAAATAGTCAATATGTAAAAACGTAGACTAATAAATATTATAAAAAGCCAATAGAACATGTTGCTGTAATAAGATCATTTTGTCATAATTATTTATGAAATTCCTTTTCTGTGTCTGTAAAAGAATGCAGTAACCAGCACTTGACTTTCCATCAGATACAATTTTCCCACAAAGTAATGATACATCAGTGTTTGGGATAAATCAGAGACTCAGTGACACAAAGGGCACAGGTAAGATGCCAAAGGCAGCTGAAGAGAAAATAAAAACTAAATTTTTGTATATCTCACCAGAATTAAAAAGTACCCTTAAATATCTCCATTATTACAAAGTGCCAATGTACTTAATACATCCTATAAAATATATCCCATAACTGCTCTAAAAATGAGTAAGAACTTACTTATATGAGGTATTTCATGGAGCCATATACAGACTTTAAAAATAATATCACAGCAACCTCAGTATCATCCCTCCTGGTTTTTTTATAAAGGTTTTATTAACTCCATATTAGATTATTAGAGCTCCAGTCTGCAGGGAAATTTTTCAAAAAGAAAAAGTGTTTATTGTCACAATTTGCTTCTTCCAGAAACTTAAACCCCCCTACACTAACAACAAGTCCATTATTATTTGAAAAAAGCCCACTTGAATAGTTTCTCTCAGAACAGAGATTCAGGCTCCTAACTACCGCCACAAGCTCAGTAGGAGTGATTTACTTGAGCTGCTGCCATCGAGAACATATTTTTAATAGTGCTGCATGTTGAAATTGTTTATATAATCTAAGTTTATCACTTCTAATGTCTATTCTTTTACATCTGTACGTTTGAAATGAATATCTGTAAGCACCTACCTCCCCTTGAACTTCACTTAGTGACTTGAGCTGTAATGAAGCAACTTTCCTTTCTCTGTTTTTACATTTTTGGTAGCCAACAAACAAGAGCAGTTTAATCTTGATCGCACACAGTCAAGGTCATGTATTCACCAAAATAGTCTTTTTTTCCCAGACTGTCTTCCTTCCTTTGCAGCATGGGATGAAGAAGAAGTGTCTGCAAAGTTAATCTGAGTTGACAAGCTTCCTTCATATTTTATATGTGCCTTAAACTCATACAGGCACAAAGCAGCTGCTTTCTGCTTACAGAGTTAATGCACGAATGTCTTCCCCTTGGTCACTGAGCAAGTGTAACGTGACTGTCCCTGACAAACAGTGGAACAGCAGCAAAACCCCACAATTTGTAGATAAGCCTTCTCCGAGGTCAGATGTGTAAGAAAGAGGTGTAGAGAGTTTTGAAGTGCTGGGCAGAGAAAACTCTGTGCAACCAAAATCCATTCCCTTCAGTCACACATTTAGCCATCATAATATAGAGAGGTCACTCCAGACCAGGCTTCCAACCATGAAAAACCTGTGTTTCATTTTTTCTTAGATGATTAGGGTAGGTCCTGAATGTGCCTTTAGAGGCTGTAGCCAGGGCTGGCTACTCTCATGGTTATAATAAAACCAATGATAAGGCTGGAACAATGAAGGGGAGATATGAATCATAAGGAGAGTAACTGGTGAATTTGAAATGGCAGAAATATTATTAGCCAAAAAAGTTTGGATTTTTAAAACAAATGACCAATCACTTGCAAGGTTCTGGTTAACCCTGGCATTTAAGTAGAGTTTTATGTTGCCTGTGTCATCAGTAATTCAATGTACTAATATAGCCATGACACTTTCATGTTTTCTGTATTTGACTGTCCCAGTCTACTTTAACCACATACTGGAAAATGTACAAGAAAATGTGGCATTGCAGCATTATTTCTTTTTCATATCACCAGACCACATTAAAACAACTCAAATCAATTCACAATTCCAGATGTTGCAGTTATAAATAATTTGAGAGGAGAGCAGGTGGAAGGAGTAAAAGCACGTGCAAAATAAATATATGAGAATTCTATTTGGAACGTCTTAAATAACCATTTCCTATGAGAAAAAGCATTTGAATTTGGAAGGTTTGACAAGGTCTAGTTGTGAGCAATTTCATTTCTTATTATTCATTTTTCATTATCCCTCTTTGTCCAGGCACATGGTTTGTGCATATATTCTTACCGTATGTGCACAGTTCCACAAATACATATGCAAAATTAAATCTTTAAGGAAAGAATATATCAGGAGTTTCTTTAATCATAACAGTCCTTGGGTCTTGGATGTATCTCCTTTTGTGATTGAACTTCGTGATCTGACACTCTTCATCCTGATATTTTTCACTGCCTTTTTGACAGCTCCAGCTTGCTGCTTACAACAAATTTGCTTATTTAAGTTATCTGAATCAGAGTGACCAGGCCAGCAAAATCTGTTTTAAACAGCTTTAGCTAGCTGAACTCTTTTGCAGCTGAATTAGTTTAGGGTGCATTCAGAGGAGCAAATTGGCTGGCAGTCCTGCAAGGGCTGTACTTTCTTGCAGGTGTGTGAATGAACAGCAGGGAGCAGAAGGTAAGGTGTTATTCTGGCCTGGAGCCTGGACAGTGCCTGGAGAGTTCTCAGCCTAAGCCAAAATTTGCCTGTAGTTAAGCCATCTTCAAAAGTGCATTATCAGTAGGCAGAGACCCTGAATCTGAACCAAAAAATATTTTTTTACTTTAAATCTTAAAAAAGATTAAAAAATCTTTTCACATATCCAAACTCCCTACAGTTCTCTGCACAGTCTAATCTATGCTTTTTGTCCTGAAATACTGCCAAACAGACATATTTTGTGTTGTTTTTAACTTGCAGATTTCTCATCATACTCCATCTCCCCAGAACCCTTTTCAGACATATAAATATTGAGCCCTTCAGGTTCTTCAAAGGTGAAAGCCATTGCTCTTGCAGTGATGGCCAGAGAGGCAGAATATTCCTTCTCCCCCTCTCTTAGAGGAGATGATGTCCATGTCTTGTTGTTTCCTGATGAGAAGGGAAGTAATTGATGTAAGATGAAGTCTGTGGTCTGGCAAAAACTGAGCCCAGTGGCCGGCACAACCTCCCCAGTGGTGCCTGTAGGAAATTCTCCTTGGCTTGGGGGTAGAAAGCGAAGAACGTCTTAAACTTAAAATTTTAGGTTATGCTCACTTGCTATAGACATTGCTACAGTATTTACTACTACAGCTACCAGGATTCATATAGAGATTCAAAGTCTCTTCCCACTGCTATGGTGATGGTAAGGATGGCTGAGGCTGAGAACTGCACACCAAGCAGATATGAGAGCAGAAACAGTGCTCTAGACCAATGCAAGGCAGATATAGCCTGCTAGAAGTTTCATGGATGGCTCAGAGCAAAGCATGGTGACTCCCTGAATATCTCACTGGCAGGGGGGAAAGTAATTTCTCCAGCTTCAGAAGCATGAGGAGCAATTTGTGGTTGGTGTAGAAAGGTCACTGGTGGTGAGATGTTGGGAAAACGTTGATGTGCAGCAGAGGGAGCAGCTGTCACACAAGATACCTGCACATGCAGTTGACACATTCAACCCACACCCCACTGGCAGTACTTCAGGAGTGACTCTCTTCTTCCCATCAAACATGGACCATCAAGTTTTCAATCTCTGCAGACAAGTTAATCACTTTCAGTCTGAACCTGTGAGGTCATAAAATAAGTTCCTCATACTGGACAGAGGATCAGGACCTTTTGCAGTGTTTTGCTTCTTCTTAGGTAACTTGCATCCACATTCACAAATCACAGACATGCTCTTGAATTCAGTGCTGGGTTTAGGGCAATAAAGGATACACTTTTACAAAAGAAGCAGGAGTATTTATTCTGAGAGCTCTCTAGGCATACCTTGATGGTCTTTTAAACAACCAACTCTAACAAGAGCAAGAAGTCAGAAAGTGTTTTGTAGACCAGAAAACTGATCATGATACTGGATTCACTAGTCAGTTCATTTGTCTTCACATTTGGTGGCGTTTTCTTACTCTACCTTTCTGAGGCTGTGCAAGTAACCACAAGTAACACACTACATTGGAGAGGGAGGCATTACTTTAGGTAAGAGTCAGGTTCTCTTTATACAGGAAACTATAAATACCATTTCTTTCTATGAAATGTATTTTGCAACAGAAACAGAGGTGTAGGAAAAAAAAAACACAATTGCATGCAGTATGGGCCATTTCACCAGTTCTGAGGTTTTGGAAAAGTGGAAGCTTGCCTCACTGGAGTGTTCTTGAATTGTGTTCTCCTGTAAGTCAACCAAGGGTGCTAGTGTCTTTGATGAGAATGATTCAGTTGTTTGAAATAGTCAAAGCAAAATGATCCTGAGCCTTAGAGTGAAAATCAAGCTCACATATTAAATTTCTTCAGGCTTGCTGCTGGTTGCATTTGGTTTCTTGATAATAGAGGTTGCAGCCAGCTGGAAGCAAGCAACATATAACTCTTTCCTTAATCTGCAAATTATTTCAGCCTGTGTCTGCCTGATAAATAAATATATAAATAAATAAATAAATTCAGAATTGCTGCAGTGTGTTCTGTCACCGAAGAAGAATTCTCTCTCTTGCCCAAACTGATGAAATAAATCTCTAAATGGTTAAAGGAAAACTATCTGTTCATAGGGAGCGGTTGAGGAAGGCGATTGTCCCACTCTGCTCTGCACTGGTGCAGCCTCCCCTTGAATATTGTGTGCAGTTTTGGGCACTGTAATATAGGAAAGATATTAAGCCATTAGAGAGTGTCCAAAAGAAGGCAACGAAGATGGTGAAGGGCCTTGAGGGGAAGCCATATGAGGAGCGGATGAGAGCATTTGGTGTCTCCAGCTGGAGAAGAGGAGACTGAGAGGAGACCTCATTGCAGTTACAACTTCCTTGTGAGGGGAAGAGGAGGGGCAGGCACTGATCTCTTCTCTGTGATGACCAGTGACAGGACCCAAGGGAATGGCCTGAAGTTGTGTCAAGGGAGGTTAGGCTGGATATTAGAAAGAGGTTCTTCCCCCAGAGGGTGGTTGGGCACTGAACAGGCTCCCAGGGAAGTGGTCACAGCACCAAGCCTGACAGAGTTCAGGAAGCATTTAGGTGATACTCTCAGGCACATGGTGTGACTCCTGGGGATGGTCCTGTGCAGGGCCAGGCCTTGGATTCAATGATCCTTGTGGGTCCCTTCCAACTTGGCATATTCTGTGATTCTGTGAAATTATTTCTAAATGTCTAGTGATTAGTGACTAATTTATATATTTTCTTCAAATTATTTCAGCAGCAACATTACTATTCAGCTCACTGTCTTATCCTTTCTCACTCATATGGAATTGTTAGTCTCCATGTTACTTCTTATGAGTAAGATTTTTCAGGACATTTGCATTTAAAAAATAAATTCATTTTTAAATATTAAGAACTTATTCCCTGTATAAAGGGCCAAAAAACCTCTTTAATTTCTGTGGTACCAGAAACTCTTTAAAACATCCTTGCATGGTCACAGTGAAAAGTTTTAAAATGCCAATCAAGTTTCTTCTTCAGTCTTACAAAACAGAATAAAAATTAGATAATTATTTAGTATTACAAGTCATAATTTATTAATACAATCTTTTGTTTTTAAGCCTGTATCAGGATCCTTGATTAAAAACTTCTGAGTGCTTAGAGTTAACAATCTTATTTCTGCAATGGACCCCTTCAGAGTTTAACACTGTAGCAAGAAAGGTGACATGAGAAAGAAGGAGAGGGTTATGCTGGCCCTGACTCAAGTAATTTTCATGGACACCCAGGCAGGATAACAATAAATGGGGGTTTCAATGCAACTAGGAAGTGACAAGTAGCAACAAAAATTGAATCCAAGTTTTCTGTGGGAATTTCCCACTGCCTTCTCAGACACAATTCCCTCATTTTTTTAATTAAAAGTCTGGCACTGCATTGATAGTTCATTGAGATTCATCACAGCTAGCTCATCTCCTTCACCTCATTCTTCTGTATTAGGAGACTTCTGTAGAGTTCTAGATCATTTGAAAGCTGTCAGATATGTGCAAACTCGGCAGAGTGAGCAGTCCAAAATATGGGACAAAGGATTTATCCACAACCTTCTGCTCTTTCTGGCTGTATCAGTTGCTATAATCAAAATCTTTTCCCACTGAAACATTGAATCACCTTTTGAAAAACTTATCCTGCCACTCATTCACCGATACTTTCTAAGATTCAACTATATCAATACTTTCTATTTTCTAGCTATCATAAACTGCAAGAATTCATTCAGATTCCACTTACACCTTTTTTTTAGCTCATTGGTAATGCATCTGCTGAACAAGATTTGTGTGTTTACAGAACCTGGAGTGATCTCAATTGAACCTGTTATAACAGAGAATAAGACATCTGTTCCTTATAGCTCAAACATTAATTCTGATCTTGATTGAAGTGAGCTCATCACTGCTGAACTGCAGGCAAAACTGCAGAAGTGTACTGGTTTCATGATTTTATGCTTGTTGCGTTGGACAGATGCCACCTCTTCCATCAAAACATTAAATCTGGTACAGACAGAATATTTTGGTTTGCTCTGAACCAGTAGAATGAGTTTTGTAGCAACGTAGAGCTTTCTTATATGTCTACAACATTTTTGACTTGGCAGTCATGGAACCTGGTTATACCATAGAAAGCCAAGAGAGCAAATCTTCAACCAAAAACAACCCTTTACACGTTCTTTGACCATGGTTTTGCTCACACTCAATCCTCGACAATACTCGGCACTTCAGAGTTATTTTAAATAACAGGATTCTTTTCAAATCATGATTTCATGAAATCATAACTGGCATTGCAATAGCTCAGAGGACTATTACAGACTCACTGCCAGTAAACTGTGTCTATACTTCAAAAGGACAATCAATGTGGAAGATAAAAGACAAAAAAAATTGGAGAAAAAGGTTCAATATATTACTCAGAAAAGAAAGAAGTTGCTAATGTCTTATTCTGGAATGGTAGCAGAGTAATGAGCATAAATAAGTTCTCCTGGCAGTTCTTTCTAATCCCGAAGCACTTGACAACTTCAAGTACATTTAAAGACAAGAGGTCATGAAAATAGATAATTCACTTCAGATTTTCCTTCTTCACCAAAGTTCATAAAAATGGCTCAGCAGTTATTTCCCAGAGTGACTTCTTCACTCTATCTTACATCTTGTCCTCTTGTTTACTTATTTACTCTTAAAGTTTGCTCTTAATAATAATTAAAAAAAAAAATCCTGCACTTCTTCTGTGTCCCTTGTGGCAAATGGAGAAACTTTGATTCATATGGCTTGGTCCATTATGTGAACAGCTCTTGTCCTGTCCCATCCTTCTCTGTCCAATCCTGTCTCACACACTGGGTCAGGCACTGTCTGGCAGGTTTTTGGTTGGCCCGGGTCAACACTACCAGGAAAAGGGATCATCTTCACTGGTTTTCCTAATCAGCAATCAATGGCCATGCCAGTGCCCTAGGCCAGTTTAATGCAGAAGCAGAAGACTGTCAGCTCTGAGGCTGCCCCAGAAATTTACATTTTTTATTTACTCAAATCTAATTCTCATTCAAGTTAAAGGAGAACCACAGCCAAGTATCTCAGAAATGTTTATAACTCTCATAAAGACAATTAATAGCACACATCTGAGTAAGAACAGACAGAGCTTGGGTTATAATACAAGCTAATAAAAAATACTCCATATATCACATGAAAACAAAGAGTGAATAAAGCCCCAAATCATGCCCTGTGAAAAACATCACATCAAGAATAGAACAAAAGTATTGATGGCAACAAAATGAGAAAAATAAGTAGTAAGTTAAGCCATAGCCCAAAGGTTTTAATATCATGCTTTGAAGTCTCTTGTCTCTCCCTTTTCACTTGTTATTTCAGGTTCCAATGTCCAATCATAAATTAACACTGCCCTTGTCCCTTCATAGCTATGTTGGATGAATTAAACATAAGAAGGAATGCCCATCTCCTGCAAAACCTGAGGTCCAATTTAGAGTTCACTAAAAAATGTTGTAAATTAGGGTAATGAAGAAAATGCAGCTGAGAATGTCTTTGGTTAATCACATAAAAAATAATTAAAAAACAAACCAAACCAACCAACCAAACAAAACAAAACAAACAAAAAAAACAACAAACCACACCACAGCCAAACAAACTGGAAGAGAATTCAAAGGATGTGTGCAATTTTACTCATTATAAAAACAGCACCAGAACTGTCATTTCAAAATCAGAGCTGTGATCTGCTTTAGGCACTGTCCTGACCATAAGACTAACCATCATCCATCACTTCCAAATGACACAAAAAGGGATTTCCATGAGCAAGTAAGGATCAGGGGCTCTGGATAAATGAAGCCAGTCAACGGTCTGTGTTTATCTCCACCTTCTCCCATCACTGTTTCTGGCACCTGGTATTTTCCAGACACAATCCAGGATCCCATCGTTGGAACATGATGTGTGTGAATGTTGCTTCTTCACTTCTATGAATTATGTGAAGCTTGTATGTTCATGTCACATCCAAACCTGTCATAAAAACAGTGAGTGAACAGGGAATAATATGAATCTATGTGTTGGTTATTTTATAGAGAGCACAGTGTTCACGTCTGTACTCTCTGGATCATCTAACCTGAAGAAAAATGTCTGTAGAAATGGTAGTTTCTTTCTTCCCTTCAGGATGCCATTGGAATCAGAATATTAGTAGTATGGGGGAGTTTGGGGTGAGCTCCCCTTACCAGTGTGAAATAATTAAACACTCATACACTGCAAGGTTCAGAAACCAGTCAGAAGTGTGATTTATTCAAGAAAATCATAAAATGTTAACCCGAGAATCCAAACATGTCACTCTTCAAGCACTCTCTTCATAACCTAGGAGCATTCACTTTTTGCTAAATGAAAGAACAAACCAAATAAAAATGGTATTCTGTCTTTTGGTAAAACCTAATGTCAGTAGCAACAGGATCTTCTTCCTTTTGTTTGCTGATTGAACTGTCCAGTAACCAGCAGTGGAAAAGAGGTATTGAAATATAATTAAATTACCTATTAATATTATACTTCTGTCATTAGAGGTAGACAAAAACAACTCCAAAAGATGAATCATTTGAAGATTCTGGGTTCAAAGAATCTCAGAAGCTTGATAAATGCAAAGTCTGATCCCAAATACAGTTTATGTGCAGAACTAAAAAACTAATTTTTTTATTTTTTAATTGTAATTTTGACCAAAAGTAGCAGTAAAGAGTGCAGAAAATCTAAAAATTGGATCAAGAAAAGAAACAGTTTTTCCATTTTGGGTTGGTTTTGAGTTTTTTCGTCAGCTAAAATAACTACTACAGTGGCAGTCATTAGGCTGTCAATAAAGCTGGTATTTGGAGAAATGAATCATTCCTTGTCTGTACTTCTTTGCAGTACAGTAGGAATACTTTATCTGCTTCCAGAACCATTTCAGACACGGAACTATGATTACCCAAAAAAAATGTTTGACTTGAAAGTAGAGCACAAAGCATTTAATGAAGATTTCCTGGTTTTATCTGACAGATAATCAGACCAATTATGCAGACAGTGTAGAAGGTTCTTCAGTCTATGATACAGAGTTAACAATACAGAGATAATTTCCTTAAAATGTTATTTTTACCTAATGTTTTTCTTCTACAAAGGTTTGACATACTTCAACCAGTTAGTTTTACATCCAGCCTGTGAAAAGTTAATTATAAGATCAGTTTTACAGATGGGAAACAGATATCCACAGTCTAAGGGATCTACCAGAAGTCACACTATGCTTGACCCACATCCTCGTGAAGCTGGTAGTAGTCTTCACATTCATTTTATAGTTATACTTAAGCCCATGGGAGCCATGACTAGAGCTCAGTTAATTGCAGGTTCCTAGAATGAGCGTGTAACTTTTGCCATTACAGGAAACTCAGGTCATTTGTTACGCCACTGGAGCATCCAACTGATCCTGTCATTAATCACTATGACATCACAAGACAGCTACCATATGGTGTAAAATAATCTTATCCCTTGCTACAGAAATTAGATATCTTTAAGGACAAAATCATCTTTATAACACTTGGAAAGTACATTAGACTTTTGCTTCCGTTTAGAAATTTGTCGTAAAAAAGCTGGTTAAGACAATTTGTGATGGAAAAACAACACCCTCAAACGCCTTCTGCAAGAGAAAAGAGGGTCAGCCAATGCCCCTTTTGCAGTATGCAAGTCTTCACCCTAACCATATCAATCAAATTAAAAATCCATCCCTTCTAGTAGGCTGGGAAGATAGCAGGTCAGAGACAATCATTCTCACACACTCACAAACACTTAGGCTACTGTTCACTTCTTTCCATCTGATGAAAAGGCTTGTTAAAAGTTCTCCAATTGTGGTTACAATGATTCTTCAAGTATGGGACATTTGCAATGAACAGGATGATATTCCACCATATATTACTCCACTAGAGTTTTACTCCCAATGCAAGCACATTAGTTATACAGTTTTAGTTTTGATGTTATATTTCAGTTATCTGAATCAGTGCCTGGACGACAGCACACTTTGGTTTCATTGCTCTTCAAGCAGCAAAGTCATTAGCAGCTTTCAAAACTTGACTAGTCTGCCCTCACTGAAAAATATCTTTTCCCTTTTCACAAGAAAGTTGTGTCCAGTCTATATACTTCAATACCCTACTTTGGTGATAAGTTTTTGCAGCAGAATCTGTGACAGCAAATACATCTGTATAACATATTCAAAATACCCAGCTTATTCAAGGAGGAGGTGCTGACACCATCCAGAGTAAAACACTAAGCATGCCCTGGTACTTTATAGACTTAAATTTATTAGAGAGGAAGTTAAGTGCCAGAGGCTTGCTTCCATTTCTTATTAGTTCCTATAACCTTTTTCTTTAATATGCTGCTAATAACTCGCCTACTTGTAGGCTTTAGGTACCCCTTCAAGCATTGCATTGTGCTGCAGTTTAGGATTTTGGCACCCAAGTTTTTTCTGAATTCAGCCTTTAGTCTCCATGCAAAAGAGTTTGAATGTGGGATTAGAGGGAAGCACACCTATTGTCAGCAGTCTCCCTGCTCCTACAGAAATATTACCAATTTTCAGAAACCAAGTAAGTATTATGAGCTTCCTTTGTGTGCACACATTCTGGATGGATTCTGGCTTGTAACTTAAACAGAGAGTGGGAAAGGAAGGGTTTTATCACTGCCTATTTTACTAATGGGAAACTGAGGCACAGAGAGATTAAATTCAACTAAACCATAAGATCATTCAAACCAAGGAAGAAATTGAATCAAGACTTAAATCAAGTGTCTTATCCACAGGATCATTCTTCTTTTTTCCTCAGTCTTCTTTGAAAGTCCTGATGACTACAGTGAGTTCATTTCTTTCTTCTTCATCTTCCATACGACATTTGAAGCATAACTGGAATTCCTAGAGCTCTATTCAATCACACTCAATTTGGCCTAATTATGTGCACAAATATTTCAATAATTTATTCTTATTTCTCCACTCCATTAAGTGAAACACATGAAATCTTAGAGTGAGTATTTAATTTTTAAAGAGAAAGCTCGTAGGAGAAATTATAATGCAAACCATGTGATGTCCCTTCTCTGTTTACAATCTTACTGAACACTCTATATCCCAAGAAAAAGAGGGTTCCTCATGTATAACCAAGTCCAGATTCTTATTTCATTTCATTTGGCTCAAACATATTGTTAACATTTTGCATTATTTCACATACATTTTCATACATACATATGGCTTCAAGTTAAAAAATGTCTCCAGATTGGTGGCTGTAACTGCATTTGGCTTAAGGTGAATATTCATTAAGTAATAGCCCTTCTAGATCTGTATCAGCAGGAATGAAACTCAGCTGAATAATGGTAACTTGTTTACGTATTTAGATATTGAATCAGTGTTTTAAGGTGATAGAAATGCAGCCAACTGTAAGTCAGATTAATAACTTTCCATCAAAGTATTAGAGCAGTTATGCTAAATGAACACCTGTTAAAGCAGATAAAACAAAATATCCTGGCATTTCTGTGCTCTCATAACTAGTTTAAGAAACAGACAGGAGCTTCTGTTGCAGGGATGTGTTGCTCTCTCTTCTTATAGTTGAGAATTTCCAAAAGCAGATCACTTCACCTCTCTTTCCTCTGATCTACAAAATAAACTTTAAAGTGATGTCTTACAGAAGCACTTATAATGTTGATTTAACATCTACAAAAATATGTAATACAGAGGAAAACCTATTGATTGCAGCAATGGGATATATTTTTGACTATTTACCTCCCCAGTACCTCTCCAGTGTGTCCAAGGGGTAACAAAGGGTATGCACAAAGAAAACAAGAGAGGTGTTATGACAGGGATCAGATGTGTCTCCACAGAGCAGCACTGTGACCTGAAAAACTTTCTGACATGCACTAAGTCCTCAGGAAGCTGAAAGTCTTTTGAGGGCATTTGTCAAAAGCAAGTTTTCACAGAATCACAGAATGGGTCAGGTTGGAAGGGACTACAGTGGGTCATCTGGTCCGGCCTCCCTGCTCTGGTCATCCCAGAGCACATGGCACAGGACTGTGTCCAGATGGTTCTTGAATATCTCCAGTGAGGGAGACTCCACACTCTCTCTGGGCAATCTGTTCCAGTGCGAGGCCACCCACAATCGGGAGAGTTCTTCCTCATATCCAAGTGGAACTTCCTGTGCATCAGTTTCTGCTCATTGAGTCTTGTCCTATTACTTGGCACCACCAAGAAGAACCTGGCTCCATCCTCTTGACACCATCCCTTCAGATATTTGCATACATTAATTAGATCCCTTCTCAGTCATCTCTTCTCAAGGCTGAACAGGCCTAGCTCCCTCAGCCTTTCCTTGTAAGAGAGATGCTCCAGTCCCTTAATCATCTGTATTACCCTCGTCTGAACCCACTCCAGGAGCTCCATGTCTCTCTTGTACCAAGGAGCCCAGAACTGGACACAACACTCCAGATGTGGCCTCACCAGGGCTGAGTAGAGAGACAGGATTACCTCTCTTGACCTGCTGGCAGTGCTCTTCCTAATGCACCCCAGGATACCACTGGCCTTCTGCTGGTCCTGAACAGTGTTTTGTTTGAGTATATTGAGAAAATCTATAATGATCAGTCATGTCCACTGGTAAGATAAAGATCTCCCAGCTGTCAGGAACTTTGGTTCAGGGATAAGTGACTAAAATGCTTTGGGGGAAGGGCAATCTCGTCATAATGCATTTGTAATAAGCCTAAGTGTTCAAAAGCACTCAGATGGTTTCTCAGATTTAAAAACACTTCCTTTCACTTGCTTAGGTAGGTAACTGGAGCCTACACAGCAGTAGACATATAAAGGTCTATAAATATAACAGCCCTTAGATAAATAAAAGAATATTTTATTAATAAATATTGATTTTGATGAATCAAATATTAACTTCGGATCAAAAATTTGATATGTTTCATTCTATGATTTTCCTGTGCATTTTCTTGTTTAAGTTATGTGCTCACATCAGTCATTTAGGCTTACCTGAAATACAAATTTTCTCATGTTTATCAACTGTTTCTCTTTTCCTGGTTGAAAAGTGCGTAAGCCAGGTAACTAATAGCTTTTTTTTTTCCCCCAAGCATTCTACAATACTCGTAAGCTTAGGTTATTTCAGTGAGTAAAATGCTGTGTTACTCCAGCTGAGATAACATTCTTTGGGTTCAGTGCTGATGTAACATCTGGAAAATTAATTCAGTCTACATTAATAACAACTTGTAGTCTAGGTCTTCAAGTCCTAAGCATGTTACTTATGGAGAAGAAATTCTTGCTACTTATGCTTTTTTAAGATCTTTCTATCCTAAAACAATCAATGATATCATCTTCCTCTTTTTCATGTGATTAAACCTCCATATCCCCCAAAACCGATTAATTGCATAATCCAGAAACAACATCAGAAAACAGTGCTACGAAGAGCCAGGCTGGGTCAGAAGTCTTGCTATCCTGCCTCTAACAGTAATCACTAGCAGAACTATGATGAGCGTATGAAAATTAACTTCTGGTGGAAAAGAAATCAAGCCTACAGATATTTATCAGCAGTCATTCTCTAGACTGTTTGAAATTGCAGTTTATTCCGGAAAGCGTATCAGGTCAAAACATACTCACTATTTGGAAATATAGGGATTAATGATTAATAGATGGATTTGTATAGGAAGGTGAATAAGGGGAATTTTAGGAGTACTAATGACAGTTAATTGCCTCTGGGTGAATTATCTTTAACATCTGAAAGTCCTCCCCCAGCCCATATGCTACAGGTTACTAAACAAGCCTTGATTTTCAGCAGTGATGAAATTTCTCATGTGATGACCAGCACATTTGGAAACCAGGCCAGCTTTTTCTGTCAAAGATATATGACATTTATCTCATCCAAAAATTTAATATATATTAAAGGATGCTTACCGATGTGCCTCAGAGTACAAACTAAAAGGAAGGTCTACATGCTGCGTGTGGGACATTAGTGCAAGTTAAGTAAGTCTAGGTAAAAAATTGAGAGCCTGGAAAGTTCTGCTTAGCTGATGAGTCTCATCTGAGGGTGGCTCCTATTTGGATTTCAGCTGTGCTTAAATAGCAGCAAGGTACTTGGGCTGCTTCTGTGCACGTGCTGACGCCTAAGTTAATGCAGTTTAGGAAGCAATGAGTTAGAGATGAAAGTGCCAAATTTTCTCAGCTATTAGTCACTGAAATTACATATAAAGCACAAGGGAGTCTGGATGTCAACACAGGATACAGATACTATAAAGATTCCTTCCTGAGAACTTTTATTACGTCTAATTTCTTAAAGGAAAAATAGAAATAGTGAGTCATCTGGAGTATTTTTTCCAGATAAGCGTGAAATGCATCCAACAAATAGTAGCATAGCCAGGTGCTACATCCTATGATATATCCGTCAAGTCCACAGCCAGCTACTTGTGGGTGGGGGAATTGTGTCCAAAAACTCCATGTGAGAGGTTGAAGAGATATAAAAAAGTTTGCGACACACTACTTCTCTATATTAAAAATAAGTGTGACACAGCATGATTCACCTCTTAGGTGTATGGCCAAATCATTTCCGCTAGTTCAGCATCATTATCACAGCCAGCACCTGCCATGCTCATTTCCTTCTGATCTGAACTCCAAATATTATAGATGGTTGTAAATTCAGTTAAAAGATTCTCTTTTTTTAAATTGTTCTACAAGACTCCAAGGTATAAATTTGCATGTGGCATCCAGAAATATCCTGCTCCCTAGAAAACCAGATATGCATGCTTAATCCATGAAGTCTCCCTGCACAGCATTCCCTGGTTTTGTCTAATAACTGTGAGAAACAGCAGAGGGATTCCTGTCAGGATTTCAGATATGTTAGCAAAAGGAAGGCTGGAACAAGTCAATTCTGCTGAAAAAAGAAAAAAAGAAAAAAAAGAAAAAAAAAAGCAACAACAAAAAAACCTCTTTTCTGGGCTTGTAGCTCTCCTATTTGAACTTTGTGATCCCTAGATAGCCCAGCTGATTCCTCCAAATGCCAAGTATAGTTGTCATTGTTCAAGTCTATTTCCAGAGAACACATCAGGCATTAAAATACAGAATGCATATTTATCGTGTTACACAGTATTGGATGAAAGCCCACATCTGTTCCTTGAGCTGACTAGACAAAAATGGAGCAGAGTGAAGGAAATAAAATCACCAATACAGATCTCTCACACGTAAAAACAAAAACCCAGAAAACTTCTGACCTTTAACTAGAGCATTTCTGGTTCCTCCTGCCTGTGCCTCCATCAGAACACGAGTGCATAAGCAGCCCCACTGAGAGCTGGCTGTTTCTAAGAACTGAGAAAGTTCTTCTCAGAAGTGAAGGAGGTTGATGCAATTTGGAGGTCAGAGATCAAGACATTTTCAAGGAAAGTGTTTTGTAATCATCATAGCTCCCCATGCTTAGCTCAAATTCTACTAGACACGGAGAAAACTGAGGGGATGAGCATTTCTCAGCCAGATCATTTTCCTGGGAGGACATCTTTGTCAGTGATGATCACAGATGAGAGCTCTGGCAGGCATCCTCATGTCTCTTTCTTGACAATGGGAGGCTCTTAGGGTCCCATCTACATCCATCTCAAAATACTTCATCAAGGGAAAGATAATGTATCATTTCCCACCAGCACCGGGGGAAACCAGAGCATGGGAAGCCATGTACTCAAATCTGCTGTTGCAACCCCTTTTGCTTGTTCTGAGGTAATAGAGAGCTGCTTTTAGCCTGAACAGAGATTTGTCCTCTCTTGCTCTCATAGAATACTTGGGAGGAGTTCTTTGTGCAGACTTCACTTTATTCTTGATTTGTAATCCTTTTTAAACATTTGTGGTTGTCTTTTGCTTTGCATTTTAAGACCATCAGGTGTTTGGGAAGGTGATCATGCCTTCCTTGGTTCTGGCCACTACATAAGTTGTCTTTTGAAAAGTCACAGTAGAATACCTGGATGTATCAGGGCTCAGGCTGCTGATAAGCTTACCTGCATGTATACACAAGGCCATTTGGGATTGCATTTGATGAGTAATATTGGAGGCAACAGCAAGAAAAAAAAACAACAATCTAGCTTAAGTAAATATTTTAACATAATTTTTATACACAATACACTGTTGTTTGCTTGAAAACAGTGGTTTTTTTGTCCACAAAAGCCCATCACTGAAAATTTTAATGAAAAAGTAATTTTAAAAGCATTAAAGGTCACTGTAAATATAATCTTATAAATTAAAAAAAAAGTATGAAAAAAAGATACCACAATTTACATTTTCTGTTTGGCAAAACCAGGTAAGATTCATTAAAAATAAATTAACTGCTTCTTAGAATAATATTTTCTTTTATGTTGAAAGCACAAAGATTTAGAAGAAAGAGTAAAAAATACCATCTTCAGAAGATTGCAAAGTGGCCTTGTAATCAAAATACATATAAGAAACAACTCAGTGGAAAATGTCTTTGTGGTGCTGTCACTGCATCCCAAAAGTTTTCAGTGTCTCAGTTTCCCCATGCAATGCTCATGTTTTCCTCTGCTTTGCCAGACCCATCATTCACTCACCTTCACAACACTGAAAAAATCTTCTCCGTAAGTGCAGGCTGGAGGTCTTTTCATCCTGGGCATGTGCAGTGAAAATGTGTAGTACTTTTACTGATAGATCACAGAATCCTGATCTCAGAATAATGGAATTTTTCTGACTGTTTAAAAAGATGACCCTTAATATCTGGATTTTTCTAAGAAGTAGTGATGAAAAATTACATTCATTTTCCAAGCAGGGAAACCAAGGCAAAATTGTTTAGTACTCGGTTTTTGTTTCTTTCTGTAGGAGACAGAGAATTAAATATCACAGAGGACTGGACCTAAGCATTTTATGCAAAGTCTCACAGGAAACCTGTGGTAAACCATCCCTGAACTCAGGTCTTGTAGGTCCCTATCTTCATTTGGACCCGGTGTTGCCAAGGCTCTCTGGAGCGGAATGAAAAGATGGTGACACATCATCATGGGTTCTAGACCAGCTGTAGTTCCCACATTCCTTTGATTTAGATTCATGATAGGCCCTGTATGCAGCCAATCTTCCCTTCACAGATGAACAAGCAAAAAGTGATGATAATAATATAAAGATTAAAAATAATAATTATACATATGGCATATTAAGTGTTTAAAAACACAGTAAAAATTCAAGAAACAGTGTAGAAGTGAAAAGCATGAAGCAATCTGTGTGAACCATGTTATTGAAATACAGTCAATATTCATTACAATGTAAAAAATCTACAAAAGTTAGATTTAAAAAAAAAAATTAAAAAGAGGCAATAATGGATTAACAATGTTTTGTTTTCCAAAGTAACTCTGAGATCAGTGCATATTTGTATGCATGTTTCGGTGCAAGGGACCATCCTTGTGTTAGGACTGAGGCTGAGCCATAACTGGAGCCAGAGTTGCCAAAGCAGAACCCTAGAAAACAGTTAAGTCTCTGGGTGAGGAGGGGGACTGAGTACAGGCAGAGATAGCAAGTTATGAACTGCTGTATTTGCATTTTGATGTAACAAAACGGGATTACCTAAAAAAGTGTAGAAGCTGCTGATTTAGTGAAACCAGGAGACATCTTTGCTCATTATTTACTCTGCTCACTGTAAAGACCAGCTTTGTGAAAGGGCCTGCCAAAAGCCTATTGAATCCAACAAGAGAGGATCCAGTTCATTTCATTGATTGTGGATAAGCAATAAAACTGAGTCTGTGTAAAACTCACACCTTCCAGTGCTACATGTCAGGGACCTACGATGGAAAGTGAAAGGGAAAATACCTCTCACAGTCACAACACTGCTGACTAGAGATGGTGAGAAAATGAATCATCAGTATTATCTCTGCACTATCGCTTTCTGGAAATTTTCAGTAAAAATGAAAACAATAAGAAGATAACAGCATAGAGAAATCTAGAGAACAGCCTGTCTCCCACTCGCAGAAAGGGGCAATATAGTGGCAGGAACATGCAAGACAGTTTCAAAGAAAATAAAACATACCAGTATTTTCTCAGGAGAGCTCAGATTTTCAGCACAGTCAAAACTGAAATATCCTGACTGAGAGGGTCATTGTTTCTTATAGACCTTGGAATACATCCCCTAATAAGTTAGCTCTCCTGGTCAATGGCCTGTGCTCTAATGAACCATGGTCTTTTTGTTAATAAGTGAAAATGATGCAATGGAGACAATGATTGTAATGAAATATGTTATAAAGTCCATCATGGGACACATAATATGTCAAGGAGAACATATAAAAGAACAAGGAGATGAAGAAATGTGAAGAACATCAGGCAGGTAACCCAAAAGAGTTGTTTCAGTCTCTTATCTGACTGAAATATTTTGGTGTCTGTGGCCTCATTGTTTTTATATTCAAGGAAGTCCAGCATGTCCAATAAAAATATATTGTAAGAGGAAAAATCCCCTTTTTACTAAAAAATAAATTTCTTAATTTGCAAACTGTTTCAGTACTTTTGTTAGTCTGAGAAAGTCAAGCTAGACTACTCTCAATATACTTTTTCTCTTCATTTGGCAGGATAAAGTCAGAACATTTTCTTCTTCCCTAGTTAGGGGTTCCAATTGTCATCTCTGCACTTTAAGCTGCCAACTGGATTTTGAGGCTCTGTAGTTGTGTCTCCAGGTATTAACATGCTCCATGAAATGTTCCTTACCCCAGCTGAACATGAGACAGTGATATACCCACTCTATTGCTGAGAAGGGTTAAGAAACTTTGATAGCAGGGGTAGAGAAGGAAGGACAATATCAGTGGCTTGGACCTAGTTATATGTGAGTATCTGTGAAAGGAGATTAAAATCAGTGGACGGATTATATCTCTGTGTTTGTATCTGCTGAGAAAGCAGCCTTTTCCTCTGCCTTTACGTCACTTGCAGTGTCACAACTGTGAATGCAACCACATGAAGAGAATGAAAACTTCAGGCTTTGATGGTCTGCACTCCGTTTTCCCCAGCACCACATAGGAAAGTACGTGGGCAGTTCGGCCGAGCCAGGCGGGCACACGAGGAGCACTCTGCCCTGAGGTACCGCCTGCTGCAGAGGATACTGGTGTTCTGCTGCTCCCATGTCATGGCAGAATCACAGCCATGGCCCTGTTGAAAGGGCTACACAGTCCCACTTTTCCCTCTGCATGTATCTCGAGACACTATTTCTGAGGTGACTGTAAAAGAGTGCTGGTATTAGTAAGCCATCATCTCTACCAGTCGATAGACAGCAAAAATAATCAATAATCAACAAAAAATATAGTCTAGTTGTTTCCCATAAGATATGCAACACAAAATGGCCTGAAGGATCATTTTATGTTAGCATTCAAAGACTTTCATATATCCAGCTTAGAAGGATATAGTTATTACACACTTTCAATTAGCTCTCAGAATTGGTGACCTAAAGGAGGAATGAAGTGGGATAGACGTCACTGGGAATGTCTCTTCCAGAGTTCAGAGAAGTGCAGATGCTGAAGCTTTGACACACCAGCCATTCATTAAGTGCAGCAATGTACAGCATCCAGTTTCATGTCAGACAGGTGCACTGAGAACAGAGACACACAGCAGTTCATACAGACTATGGGCTCCAATGGAAGCTGAATGACTTGATTCAAATAAGATTAGTAGCCTAGGTCCCTAACTAAATGCTTTATTAGTCAGGAAAACAAACCAAAAGTGTCTGTGTATAGCCAGCCGCAAACTACCAAAATTTCCTGTTAATCTTCTCACTGTCTTCTGATAGTTACTTATCACCTTCCTTGATCTTAGAATGAACCAGACTGTGAAGTTTATAGGAAAGTGATTATTTCATGTGTGCTCATATACCAGTAAGCATTGTGGGACCATAATTCTTAACGTAAGTATAGCTGTAATATAATTCTCAGGATAGGATGTATGTACCCTTGCAGCTCATTTACCTGGGTTAAATTATGGTCATATTTTATCAACTTTTCCTTTTAGACCAGACCTATTCCTCAAAATATCATTCTGAAGGTTTTCCTCTCTTTTTCTTTCCTAGACCTCCTTTTAATTTTCACTTTCAATGTACAAGAAGTCATGAAAATGTCATGAGGAAATTCAGATACTCCAAGCATTGTCTCCAGACACCTAAAGACATGCAGTAGCCCTGCAATGTTCAGTTCTATTGGATTTTTACCAGTGGCTTCCATAAATCTTAAATTCAAATGAACTTTCAAGGCACACCTAAACAGCTAGATACTTATCTGACCTGTATCTAACCTCCCAACCTTTTGTGGCTGACACCATCACTTAATATCATCTGTGGATGTGTATGCACATCATAGATAGATGCATACAAACTGCTAGAACATCATTTGTTTTGCTCTTTTTTCCCCTTTAGCTTCTTTTACTCTTCATGGAGAAGTTTAATCCTCTGCATCATCTATTTCTGGGGCTGCTTGCCCTACGTGGATGACAGGTTGAGGAGTATAATCTGTCTGGTTATATGCCAAGAAGAAAAAAAAAATCTAATTTTAGTAAACAAGTGTTGATGCAAAAGGTCACCAAAGTCTGTCATCCCTTACGTGGGAATTGGGAATGAAGCACTGAAAAGTGGGGATGTTGCCAAGAACATAACTCTAATGGCTTTACATACTGTCAGTGACATGTGGGAGGGGTGAAGGCAAAAGGACAGAATCCTTGAAGGGCAGGATAGATCTTGCCCTTGATGATCTGGAAGAAGAGATAATACGTATATACAATATATAGTGATTCTTTGCAAGAGAGGTAATAAAAAGCAAAAATAAAAGATCAGTTCCAGTGACCTCAAGTAATAAATGCTGTTGGCTGGACAGAAATTACAAAGCTTTTTCTTTAAAAAATGTCTCTTTTTCTTTCAAAAGAGAAATTTCTTATAAAGATATAGTCTTCTGAAAAGTTCTCTAGCCTAAAAATTTTCTACATTTGTTTGTTTGTCCTTCTGCCTCCACATGCCTGGGCTAGCATGGCAAGCATTTGAACTCTTTCAATGTCTACAGTGAGAACTGTTTTGTTTATTTAAGAGGCTGGCTAAGGAAAGAAGAATGGAACCATTTCAAATCCTGCAGCATAAAATCAACACCAAACTTTTTTCTTTTTTTTTTTAAACGTTCCTTTAAAAAAAAGCAAAAAAATCCCAACACATTGATTTTTATAGCATTTTCCTTCTCAAAGACAAGTATTTTCCTTCTCAAAGGTAGACTTTAATGAATTTGACCTCACCCACTCCCAGTGAAGGCAAGCCAGACCTAGGTCAGTTACTATGTTCTTTTCTTCAATGAGAGATCACCCTGCTTGATCCTTAAGATCATAGGTATCGAACCAAACCCAGCTATTCTGGCTAAACCCATCCTAGTAAATTAATGTGCCCAGTACTGATTAAACGCACAGACAGTCATGTTCCTGTGCCTGGGAAGATTTCCTGGCGCTGTTTCATTTATTGGTTCATTCAGAAAGGTTCTGGGTCCCTCCTTGATTGAAAGCACGTGCCGCTGTCCAGCCCACAGAGCCCCACATTCTCCAAGTGAGGCACATTCCTCAGTATTTCAGATCTGATAACAGGTTTGATCACATCTGCTGATAATAGGTTTGATTGCTTTTAGTTACTTCTGGGGGATCTCTTAGAAATGATTCAGGGATTTCTGTCTGAAAAGCACCCTGTGACCCACCCCAGCCCGCAACCCTGCACTCAGTGTGCCCCAATTATTTCTTTCCCGAGTTCCTGCACAGACCAGTCAATATCATCCTCTGAGCTGCTGTGAAGGGTGAAACACAATTTGTATGTAGTCTATCGTGAGACTTAGACCATGGGAGATTTGTATAGTTAAGCAAAATGGTTTAAATTTGTCCTAAACAGAGTGTGAGAAAACTCAAAGTAAGCAAGGATCAGGGAACAAGTAGGAAGAGGGGAAAATTCTAAGCACACTTCTGACAAGAAATATAAAGTGAAATTTATGTTAAACGATAGACCAGACAGCAGCCAGGATCTATTGCCCGGTGTCCACTGAAGTCAGAGATACCAATTGAGATTTTATTGTTAGACATTATTTGTTTCCTGATTCCTTCCCTTATCACAATCTTTAAATTGCTTGCCAGATTCTAGAAGGGGCCAATACAAGCACTGTTTTAATAGAAAACCCTTTTGTGGCTTCCTCTTTTCTCTTTTCTTTGTGCACAGGCACACATTTGCTATATATAAAACCAGCACGGTTAAACTGATAGAGCCAAGGTCATAATTTCTCAGGGAAATGGCAGACTAATGGAAAAAAAAGGTTATATATATAATAAAACATGAGTCCTGTGACATTTACCAAGGACAATAGTTTCATAATAAACTACTGGGCACTTTGAAGCCTTCAATTAGGCCCCCAAAAGACATCCTGCATCATCAAGGAGGGGGGTGAGAGTAGGAGATGGAGGGGAAATCAAGCAAACTTTGAAATAGCCAGGGAAAAAAATATGCCTGTATTTTCCAAAGCGGCCTGAGCTACTAATGCTCTCTGACCAGTTGAAGGATTAAAAGTTCAAAAGGGCAGGTCACATCAGGGCACCAAGGTCATGCAGTGCTGTGACCTAGGAAATACTGACTGGTCAGAGAGTGAACCCATCCACAGCATGTTACCAATTAGTGTTTAATGACCAAATGTGGAATGCATTAGCGCTTCTGAGAACTGAATATGTTTTCAAAGGGTCCAAGATGTTCTTTACAAACATTCCTGTGTGGTTTGATTCACACTGTGTTTGGGGAAATCTTCAAGCTTTGTCCGGACTACAAAGCAGATATGTTGCGAATTCCAGTGGATGTAAGAATGGAACAAACATGGTTTAAATTTCTAAAGAGACAAAAAGTTTCAGCTCAAGGACCCAGGAAGGGCCTCTAGGAGTTAAAAAGGAGATTCTTCTGTCATTATTCAGTCACTAATATGCTTAGTACTTAGTTCAAGACTAAAGAGTATGCAGATTCAATGGAGTTCTCTCAGTTTATACCAGCTGAGAATCTCATCCCTGCTCTGAAGACCTTGCTATTACGGAGGCCTGATGTTGCAAACTCTTCCTACCATACACATTGTTTTTACACCACATCACAGTTGTAAATTGCACACATCAATAGATTTTAGGGAGCATACAGGGAAAGGAAGGCAAATTCACTAGACTCCTAAGCCCTGTTTGCACCTTGCTAAAGTCCAAAGAAAAGGGCAAAGAAATTGGGCCAGAGCCAGCATGCTTCATTTATCCTTAATCTTCCAATTGTCCCCCCAGTTCGACCTGACCCTCAGTTGCTCTTCTCCCTTCCTTTGATCTCTTTCAACTCCATACCATTTTCTCCTCTCAACATTTTTTCAGGCCTTTGTTTTTCTCCCTTCTGTCTCATTTTCATAATTTTATCTTGTTTCCCTCTCCAGCTCCTTCCATCTTCTGAGAAATCTGTGTTCCTCCTGGCTTCTCAGATTATCATGCATAAGACTGACTCATCTCTAGGTCATATATCAGGTTAAATTTTATACCCACTTCATTTTAAACTGCTTTTTCAACTGGCACTCAGCCTGGGTATTTATTTTTGGGAGCTATAATACAGAGAAGGATCAGAAAGTCCAGTCTTAACTAATGAAGGACAAAAGGCAAAGGACAAAGCTTCTTACTTCTTGCTTCATTCTGTTCCATTTTCTTTATGTTATCTGAAAGTGGTGTATTTCCCAACATCTCTATCTGCCAGAGGGATGATTCTCTTAGTGTATATGCTACAGGAAATAAATACAAGATTTCTTGCATTAGGGCATCCTCAAAAATCTCAATAAGGGTCAGGCTGGTGGGGTGATGGACGCATTTTGGTAGGGTACTGTAAGTATGCCTGACTGGATTGTTCTTGGAAAGGCCAGTTAATTTATAACTGCCTCTGGGAGGTCCCAGGAAGAAGAAGCAGAACAATCACTTAAAGTTACAATAGCATCTCTCTCATTTCAGAAAAACACACTGAAATGTTTCACATCTGTGGAAACAGATGAACAGTGATGCTGTGCTCGTTCCTCCTCTGTTTAAACACAAGGTACAACAGGTTAGTTTAAAACACATATACACAATTTCCAGTTGTCAAAAGAAGTAGGGGGAAAAGAGTGAGAGGTCACAACTTGGGTGAGAAAGTGATGGCATTCATAGAATCATAGAATTTGATAATGATGTTACAGTAGAAGATGTGGGAAGGTACAGCTCTGTGTTTATGTAGAAGACAAACCATCCACAGACTAGGCTTTGCATCCCTAGTCTAAGCCTTTCTGCCTCAAGTCTATCACAGAATCCATACACTTAATGATGTTTAAACAGTCCTTGCATATTTTTTGATAGAACCTATTCTGCAGGCACTGTAAGATTTTGTACATCTCTATGTTAGGATGCCTGAAAAAAAAAAAATCTTTTTGTGGTTTGTTATTTGAGGAGCTTCAGGAATTGTAAAAGCCATCCTTCGGATTTATTTGAGGTCTTAGTTGATAGAACATAGTCAGACACACAACTTGGGGTTTTTCTGGTTGTAGAAAACAAGAAAATTAAATTTTTTAAGCGTTTTTAGACTTGTTTGTCTAACTATGTAGTAGGTACTAGGAGTTGAAGAGGCATTAAAACAATTTCAAAATTATCCAACCTGAACGAAAATTTCTTTTCTTCTGATTTTATCACTCTCTTGATAGTTGCAACATAAATCATTCATAGCTTCTCCACTCTTCATTGGAACTCTTCAACCACCATCCCTTTCCAACTAGGAAATTCACAGCTACTTGCCAGAAACAACTCTGAGGCACAGTGACAGTGCTACAATTTTGGATGAGCAGTTTAAAAACACACCTTTAAGTGTCTACCTCCACTCATTTTTTGAAAGTTGTGTTCCGTTAAGGCTACTGTTTGTAAACAAAGAGAAAATGGCAGACAGATAAAAAGCTCAGCCTGTATGAATAATCTCTGTTAATAGGTTGAGTCCACTTCTTTTGTTAGAAAAAAGCATCCGTCCAGCAGTGATATGAACTGTGCAATATATTATGTTTTCATGTAATAGATGTAGATATCTATGTGTGTCTTGTAACACATACAATACCTCTTGAACCAGAAGGTGGGCCCAGCTCACTTTCAGACATGCACATCATAGACTCTTGAGGGTATAAAGTAGGCTTTGGAGTAAAATACTGCCTGTGGCTGACAACACCCTCTGTTCCTGCATTACAATTTTCAACTCTCAGCCCCTTTTTCACAGGAAAAGATGAAATGCCAAGGCTGGCTATTGAAAGATGGACCAGAGCTCAGACATCCAGGATGTGCTTTGAAAAGTAGTTTTTCCTTTCTAAAAATAGCAATTCCTTTCTAATTGCATTAGACTGTTTCTAGTCTCCGGAGCACTGACATTATGTTGCACTCACAAGCACACCCCCAGCCCATGAAAACTTCCATATATTCTCGCACATTTCAAGCAACATCTCTGTGTTCATTCCAAGAGGAGTTTACGTGGCTGAGCCAACCAGCACCTGTTCAGGGTGGGCTCTCCACTCAGTTGGAGGATGTGCACCAGAGCTACATTTCAATGGGAGAGTAGAAGAAGGATCACTGACTCAACTGACTCGATCCTGTGCAGCTGACCCTTTCATTCAGGGGCTGTTCAAAGTAGCAGCTGCTGAGTGCCGGAGTGATGTTAATGACTGTGCACTCGGGCAGCAGCTTGTTAGGAAATGCATGAAATGTCTGCTCAGACTTTACTGCACTGTTCCCAGAGCTGATGGAGATCAGAGTTTGTGACACACTCTTAATTTTCACTAGTTGTAGGGACTCACAAATAAAGCATGGGACATTTCAAGCATCATAGGATGGCACTGAAGAATCAAGCAAAGGTAGGTTAATGATAGCTGTAACTTCAGAGACAGTTTAATTGAGATAGTATGGACCAAAAGCTCAAGAATTACTGTGGAATTTAGGAAGCAACAATCTGATTCTTTGTTACACTATATTTTCTGTAAGAACATGAGCAAACCTCATAAAGTTGATGTAAGATAATGGTCAGGGTAGATCTCAAGAGATATCCTTACTCAACATGGCTCTGCATACTCCTGCAATGACTGCTGTGAACATCAAGCTACCTCAATACAAGTTGTCTTTTTTATTAAAAGGAATAAAAATTGTAGGGATCTATCAGATCCTCCCCAAGATTATCTGCATCAAGGGGCAACATGATTAGAAGCAAGACACCAAAAAGAAGGCCAAGAACAGTATGTTGATTTTAAGCACTTATTCATGGAGCGTGAAATCAAAATCTGCACAATTGCAGAAATGGTGGGACTGGAAGTTGTGACCTTGTACTCTTACTTTTACTAGTTTGTGGTCACAGGCTGGGCCCTCTCCAGTTCCCTGGTTAATGCTGAGAAGTGCAACGGACAACAGTTTTACAATTTTACAGTACCTAAGGATTTCAAGACTCTAAGTCGCAGTGGCTGCAAAGAGTTCCCCATCACCTACACGAGACTGTACTTGGCAAGCCATCACTTAAAAAGAGAAGGTTGCTTTCTCCTTCAATCTGCCGCTCTCCAGCTTGTGGCAAATCTGCTGCTTTCAGGGGAATAAAATGCTGGTTATAAAGGGTGCTCTGATTACTAGAGAAAGATATAATAAGTTCATGGCTGAAAATCAAAGAGAGGATATTTCAGAAAGGAAACAAAATGACAGGATGAATAACTATTGGGCAAGGTCCCAAGGGAAAAACTCCTCATGTCTTGAAATGAAGACAAAAGTCCAGAATGACTTTATCTTTCTATAGTGATTATCTGAGAAGGCCAAATTTGGAGCCTGTCATGGTAGGTCTCTACTGAGAGCAATTCAGATTTTTCCACTGGGAGGTTGCCCTTTGGAGGGAGTTCAGTCTTTTCCGTTGAGTGTGGAGGAAACCTAAAGGGACTGTGCTACTAATTTAGACACCAGTCAGGACTGGATTTGGCTACTTTCCTGGATGAATGCTTCCATTTACGAATTGCTGGGATGATTACAAGAATGAATGGATGAAAAAATAAAGAGCCAATGACAGAAAGGAGGGCAGTTTGGGTGCTCCAATAATTTATTTTTCAACTTTAAATTGCATAAATTAGGAATCTTTTACAGTATTAATGCGACTCTGTGTAGTTCACGTTTCTCCACGCAGGGGGGATACTGTAGGCAGCTCCCTCATCACCCTTCCTCTCTATTTTACTGGTGTGACAGACACACTCCCTTATCACTAGCTGGTGTGACAGATACATGGCTGCAGCTGCCTCTTCTTCATTTTCCTTCATTCAGACTATATCTGCTTCCAACCCTGACAGTGCAAGTGGAAGTCCTGATGTGGTGATTGCAGGGGAAAGTTCACGTTAGCCTCGGCAGGCAGCCAAACACTGAGCTCATGTTAACACTCTTCCACCCAGGCATAGGAAGAGCACACTGCAAACACACAGATTGATATCAGCATTTGGTGGGAAAAGGTCCAAGAGCTGGATGTCAGTGGGGTTTGTGAAGCAAAAAAAAAAAAAAAAAGCATATTAGAAAAAAATAAAATAAAAAGAGAAGATCATACAATCATACCCAGTGTTCTGGCTCCAGGTTGCTAATTTGGAGAGGGTTCAGAGAAGAACCACTGAAGTGATTAAGGAACTATAAACATACTTTGCAGATATATTCAGGAACTCAATTTGTTTAGTTTAATCACAGAAAATGTTGAGGGATGACTTGATTACAGGCCTTTAGTACCTACTTAAGGAATAAAACTTCAATAATTATGTCTTTTGTCCAGTACAAAAAGATTTAACAATATTTGATGGCTGAAATCAAGGCCAAGAACCCCACCCTGTTCAAAAATGGCAAGTACTGTAAACAGTTTCCTGAAGAGCTGAATTGTAAAGAAAGGTTAGATTATTTTTTCTCCATAAAATATTACACTACCTGTGTTTATACGGTCTATCTGTTTCTCCACTCCCCCCAAAGTGCCTAATTTGACTAAAGATATAAATTTTATCCAATATAGATTATCTACATTGGAGACATCTAATTTAATCTAATTTTTTTTGCTTCTGTTTATACAGCCAGAAGAGAGAAGCAGACAGTTTTAAGTGAGTGACTTACACTCAAGCTAATTTTCAACTGACCTCTACAATAAACCACATGAGGTGAAGGTAAGTTTAGCGGGCTTAGGTACAGGTGGAAGTATTTGAGACTTACATGTAAAGTTACAGAGACAGATGCTTTAATTCAGACAGGCATCAGCTCAGAGGAGCTTGTGGCATGTATTAGCAAGATGATTCAACCAGCTAGATTACTTTAAGGTTTTCTTCATTTGTTACAGGCCAGAATACCGAAACCCTACAGATGTATTCTTCAAGGAAAGCTGAAGTGCAAGAAGAAGTTAGAGGCAGCATTTGTTGACCTTTTCCATAGTGGTCAATCTCACCTCACACTACTCCTCCTGTTTAGAAGTGTGATACTGACAATATATACCTGTGCTTCAAGAAATCAACTGCCAAAAATTATTTTTTTGAAGCCTCAACTGAGAACTTGCACACTGCTCTACAGAGACAGTGCAAGCAAATACTGAGAAGCACATTCTGTCTGTTTATACACTGTGTTATATTTAGATGTTGTTATGTATGGTCACAACAAGACAAATAATGGGAGAGGAAATGTGCATTTATAGGCTTGTAGGATGTATCCATTCAGAAGTGATCTCACAAGTTCTGTGGCCCAACCTTCTGCTCAAGGCAGTGTTAGCTGTAATGTATGAGCAGGTTGCTCAGGGTACTCAGAGTTTTATTCAGTTTGGTCTGGAAAACCTTTGAGAATGCAGAACATACCACTTCTGACTGTCTACCCAGCCAGGTCATAACATTTTAACCTGGATAGAAAAATGTTGTGGAAGACCATGTCTGAAGCCTTGCTAGGAGGTAAATGACACTCATGTCCTTCCCTTATCTGCAAATCCAGGCCTGTTATCATGGAAGGCAATAGGTTTGGTTAACCACAATTTATGCTTGGAAAACCCATCTTGACTGTTCCCAATGACCAGAAGGTGATTCCTATGGCCAAAAACATGTTTCCAGATGACTTGTTCCACTATTTTTTTCAGAGACCAAATAGAGGCTTACTGGCCTGTTTTTCCCTGGGTTAACCTTTTGGCCACATTTTGAAATGGTTGCAGTATTTGCCTTGCTCCATTTATTGGTGTTCTCTTCAAGGTAGTGGCTGTGCAAAGACACTAGCTATTTATTTCAGTATTTGTTGGTACTGGGGGTTACCCTGACTCAAGTGCAGCACCTTGCACTTGTCGTTGTTGAACATCATGAGTTTCCCACCATCTCACTTCTCAAACTTGTCCAGGTACTCATTGATGATATGAAACCTCTCAGGTATGTCAACTGCACCACTCAGCTTGGTGTCATCTGCAAATATGTTGAGGGTGCACTTGATCCCACTGTCTATGTCACTAATTAGGATATTAAACAGTACTGGTGTCTAAACAGATCCCTGGGGGACACCACTTGTCACTGACCTTCATCTGACCATTGAGCTGTTGACTGCTACTCTCACACATTAGCTGGGTGACTCTTTCAAATCAACTTGTTTATATTGCTCACCCAACACTAAATCCCCTGGAAGAGAGACTGGGTTAATGACATATCAGACGCTTTCTCACGCAACCTCATCAGGACTACACCAGAATAATTTTGCTAGATAAAGTGGTATGGTGGAGACCTTTAGGTTGAAATCCTCTCTGGTGCTGAACCGAGAAAATAAATTCAGTGCTTGCCTCACTAGGCACATTTAGGATATGCTGGTGGAGTATGATATGGGCTGATGTCTACTTCTCTCTGAAGTAGCCCAAAGTTGCATACTCCTGTTGGCATAGTAATGATTTCATGATAATAAGCCATGCTGAATGGTAGGTTATGTTTGCTTGATGTAACATTCAGATAGCAGCATCACACACCTTTTGGATTAGGGCTGACTGATATCCTGCCATTTTGGAAAGAGCTCATACCTGTGCAGATCCACATGTCCACTCCCCAGTAAGCAGAAGGCTCTCCTGTCACTCAGGGTTATCTGACTTAGCTGCAGACTGCAAACATGATTTTTCCTGAAAAAGATTGTTCTATTTGTACCATTTTTTTCTTTTGTTGACTTGATGGGTTGGAAACCGGAAAGAAACAGCCAGCAAAATAATCCCAGTCTTTCTATACTCTCCCACCACAGATTCTATGTCAAGCAATTTTTAGGACACTGCACATATAGAAGGCATCAGACCATCTGGAGGAGGCAAAAGAGAGAGATTTGCAGATTCAGAATGTCTGATTCAATATCCTGCCTCGATTCCTCTACAGAAGCAAGGAAATACCATGCATTCCAGTTCATCATTGTTATTGTATACAGAGATATGATAGTATGCTTCTGAATTGTCAAAAAACTCCACAGTGTAGGAGTTTTTTGAAGACAGGATTCCTACCTATTGTGTGAAAAAAAAAGAGGGAGAGGGGAATAAACATTTTCTATCTACACCTTTAAAGTTTTGTACTCACAGCTTTCATACTAATGTCTGTAATAAACAAGAGACAAATACTTTTGACTTCATTTGTTTCTGCTGAAGAAGCTCAGAATCTTTCAGGATTGGTCAGAAAGCTTCTTAGCTTTTCAAAGTACTCAAGAGATTTTGGTTGGTCTATGTTGTTTTAATGCTTGCTATTCCATACTTGAAAGAAGAGTTTATATTTGGCTGACTCCCCCAAGTGTACATTATTTTTTGTAAGTAAAGGAGAGAAGGTATTGTAGAATCCATCTGTACCTTCTTCCAATCTCCTTCCTCCTCTCACATGAAAGAATGAGGAAAGCAAGAATGAATTGCCCATTCACTTCTTGACGCCTAAGGAGACTTAACTGAGACTCTAAACGGACTGCTTTCTTCAGACATAAAACAGAAATAGTAATATGATGTGACAGCAGCAAATCAATTCCAAAAAGTCCAGCACTGGCTCAAAATTGATCTTGGAATCACTTAATAGCTTTAGCAATTCTAATTATTTTTTTCCCATTTGAGAGAAAGTGCTAGTCCTCAAAGACAGTTACCTCTTGACCAGGCAACAAATCTCGGTCATTTTGGCTGCTTGCCTAGTCAAAAGTGTGGTATGAGTTTGTTCCAAACACACATCACCTCCAGGCAGAAACAAAACATGGAGAATTGCCAGAAAGACTAATGCATGAGGAAGTTATTAACTTGTGAGAACAGGAAGTTATAAATGAAGGGTACCTTGCAACCTTTATTTTGGAGGGTGCTACCAGGCTCCTCCCAGCCTGGTAAATATTTGTGTACCTATCTAGGAACCTGATCCTTCTTCCATAGGAACCAAGACAGTGCTTACTATTGCCTTCACTGATACAAAAGTTAGACCATCAAGTATTTTAAACAAGCATTACAGTTTTTCCTTTCTCAAGGAAATGGATTTTGAAAAGCAAGTACAATTGAGTTTACAGAGACTGCCTTTCTGAAGCCTTTATGGCAAGAAACTCTGTGGTTTTCTAAGGAAACAAGACTTCTTGTCATTTGGAAAGAGGTTTTGAAAACCACACAGTAGAACCTGAAATGAACTGATGCTGAAATTTTTGGTTTTCTACTTTATATCTATCCAATTCTGTCCCCATAATAAGGCATGATATGAGAGCACATGTTTGAGTCCTACATATTAATAGACACAGAAACCCTCAAGAAGATGTGTCACATAACTTGAAATGCAATTCTCCAGTCAATTCTCCAGTTGATGTATTTTAAAATTAGAGGGGGAAAAAAAGAAGGATAAATGGAGATAAAGATCATTTCCCACTTATGAAGAGCTCATGTGGATCTGGCCAAGGGCATTCAGCCCAGATTCCAAGAGACTGCTGCTGTAAAACAAAATTACTCTTTTAAAAACATTTACTTGAAATACCAAATCTACATGTCCTTAAGATGAAAGAGCCACTTTAGTTAATTTTAGACAAGGCTCTCCCATTTTGGTTGTGGACTGGAAGCAGAGAAAAGTAAAATGTTTACTCTGAGAACAACAGTGTTGGGCAGTGAGCCCAAATACAGATATCTCCCATAATTCTCTTACCAAATAAGATATAGTTCCTTCTAGAAGTATTTACATCAGTCTGAACTCCTGCAAAATGACTCTGCAGCTCATTATCAAATAGTGTATCAATACGATCTGCTGCACTTCTATACACTGGGGTCTTGCCACTTAACTCAGCCACTATCCAGAAGGATCAGTGGCAAGGTGTATGAACACAAAATGAAGAAAGGAAAAGGAGACTGGGCCTGAGATCTGGGTGAGGCCTTCAGCTTTTAAGTTTGTGAAAGCAAGGGTAAAGGCACTAAACCTGATAAACTAAGCTTGTGGCTTGTAGGATGTGTGAAATGAATAAAAGAGTGTGAACATATGCGAAAGAGGCCTGGCTCCAGCAATTACACACAGATGATGATGGCAAAAGACCAGTTTTGGAACGAATGATAAATTCGCAGGTTTGTATTGCAGACCAGGTACAAGTCTGTCAGAATGGGAGATGAATGAGAAATGCTGAAAAGGAAAAGATTTGTTCTACAAATGAACAAATTCTGACAATAAAAGGCCTTGATTGTGCCTTTTGGCCTGTTTTCTTTCTGTGAAACATGTAAAATAATACTTTCTCAAAAATGGGCTTCTTGTAATGATCCACTAGTTGCTGCTTGTAAAAGGCATTGATTATGAACACCACTATGAAAATGTAAGACATATTGAAACAATAAGCTACAGGCTTTCTACAGTGGAGTGACTGTATCAGCAAAGGAAGAGCTACTGCTGTCATCTACCTGGCCTTTGATACAGTCCCATACAACAATCTTGCCTATCAATTGGAGAGATAAGAATCTGATGGATCCGAAGGGTAAGAAATGCCTTGGATGGCCGTGTCCAAGGAGTTAGTTAACAGATCAATGTCCAAGTGGAAACCAGCAACAAGTGATGCCCCTGTACTGGCAGAAATAGTATTTAATATCTTCATTAATTTTATAGATAGTGATATCAAGTGCACCCTTAGCAAGTTTGTGGAGTCGATCTGCTTGAGGGAAGGAATGCCTTCCAGAGATACATTGATGGGCTTCATAAGTAGGACCATGTGAACAATGATGAAGTTCAACAAGGCCAAATACAAGGTCCTACATCTGGATTGGGGCAATCTCCAATATCAATACAGACTGGGGAATGGATGAGAGCAAGCCAGAGGATAAAGACTTTTGGGTACTGGAGGATGGAAAACTAGATTTGGACCAGCAATGTGTGCTTTCCACCCAGAAAACCAACTGTATCCAGGTCTGCATCAAAAGAAGCATTGGCAGGAGATCAAGAGAGGTGGTTTTACCCTTCTACTCTGCTCTGGTGAGACCCCATATGGAGTACTGTATCCGTCACTGTGGTCCCCAATACAAAAAAGACATGGACCTGTTAGAACAGGTCCATAAGAGTCCCATGAAAATGGTCAGAGGACTGGAACACCTCACCTATGAGAAAAGACTGAGAGAGTTGGGGTCTTTCAACCTAGAAGGAGAAGGCTTCAGGGGCATCTTATTACAGTCTTTCAGTACTTTAAAGGGTCTTATAAGATGGAGAGAGCTGTTTTTTACCAGGACCTCTAGTGACAGGACGAGGGGGCAATGGCTTTAATCCGAGAGGGTAGATTTAGATTGTACAAAAGGAAGACATTTTTTTCAATGACAGTGGTGAAATATTGGCAAAGGTTGCCCAGAGAAGTTGTGAATGCCTCGTTACTGGAAGAGTTTAAGGTCAGGTTGGATGTGGCTTTGAACAACCTGTTTGAGTGAAAGATGTACCTAACCATGGCAGTGGAACTGGACATCTAAAGGATCTTTAAAGGTCCCTTCTGACCCAAACCATTCTATGATTCTTTGAATCTATGAGATATCTATGGTTGCTCCTTCACAGCAAAAAATAAAAACCAAATATTTCAGAGAAAGAAAGCAAATTCAAAATGCTGGTCACTGTATGGCAGTAGCCAAACAATATATTAATTTTAAATAGCAAAAGCTGGGGATATGGAGGGGGTAATGTCTTTTGTTTCTCTTTTTACTGTTTTTATTTTTATTATTTTTATTTCACACAAGCATTTATTTTATTTTTTAATGATTTTTTTTACTTTTCAAAACATTTCCCTTATTCGGGTCATTACAAAAGCAAAAAAGAAGAGTCAAAAGGCAATAGTAAAACACTTAATAAAACAACCTAAAATTGTAAAGGGAAAATAAAAGTCTTGATTCACATGAAAAAATGTAATTTTGTTTCCAAATTGCCTGAAAAAAAAAGCCTCAACCACAAATAAAATTTTTCCATGTAAATACTTCTGATTTTTTTATTTGTTTTGGCTTGAATGTTAGGATAGATCTGGGACTTCATAATTTTAAATATACCAAAAGAGTCCATTAAAAGTGAAGCAAAAGTTTCCAATTAAGGAAATAGCACCTGAGTCCAAAGGAGATCAATGTATTTTAATTGTCAATGCACTTTGTTGGCATTTTAAACTATATCTCCGTGAAGCCCATCAGAAAAGTCTATGATCACTTATCAAAGTAAGCAAAGTTTCCTAGTCACCGGAGGATCAAAGAATAATGGACTTCTAGTCTATAGACTGCATCAGTGCAGTTCTTCAAAGGCAAATAGACTTCTCTGCCCATGACTGCAGAGCACTTTGAGATCCTTTGGGATCTCAAAGCACATCAAGAAGTGTGAAAGTGGCAATTACAGAATAGTGCTTTGTCACCTGGGAAGAGATTTTTAAATTAACTAGGGACAGATTCTTCATCATCTGTGTGAACTCACAGGAAAGCTTGCTTTGATATTTCCAGAAAAGGCCACTTGTAAGTCCTGTAGAAAACAACATCTGACCTTAGTAAGCCTCTTAGTGCATCTTAGTGGAAGAACTGTATCTTCTCCTATTTCTCTGGCGCAGGTTTCAACATTAGCCCTCCCCCTGCCCAACACAACGATGTCTCTTATTAGGGATTTATATCTGGTATAATGAGGGATAGATGTTATTTGGAATGCTGCAGAAATAGTCTGTTCCAAGTACTGAAGCAAGACATAAAGAGAGGAAATTCCCAAGGCAACAAAGATGCTTTCCTCTGCAGAACTTTTGGACTGGGGGAAATGCCATTAAGTTGCAAGAACAGAACTCCCCTAAGAAAGGAAGTGAAAGGAGGCTTTAAACGGAATATCTAGTAGATATTTGACTAGATGAGCAGGTAAAAGCTGAAAATCACTTAACTACCTTCCTAAAACTTCACACTCCCAAGGAACTCTACTCACTACAGGGATATGAAAGCATTCAGGATAATGTCTCATAACAAGATCACATACTAAATAGCCTACAGTGCTTTCTGCAATATATCCCTTACCACTGTCCTCACTGAAAGATCTCAGAAGTAAATAAGTAAACACAAAATATATTAGTAGCTCTACTTATCCTTTGCAATTTGTGTGTGTGTGTGTGTAACTCTTTAGTTCTCCCAACATTTGAGAAAGAAGTAAAGTGACCTTATCTTAATCTGCAGGTGAGGCACAAGAAGGGAGGGTAGCTTGCTAGCATTAGTGTATCCGAGGTACTGCTTGCGTTTAGGGACAAAATGACATTTCTTAGTTATCCTGACTTCCTTAGGTAGCACACACTGTGCCAAGTATGGAAGGCAGCAGGTATTTCACCAGCTGTGAAGCCCTGTCTTCTAAGCTGTAGGTCAGCACTCCATTTGCTAAACTACCATTTCCTTTTTGCAAACTGTTCCTGATTCATAATGTGGTGATATTTTCAGATTAAGATCTTTTCATGAAGCACTGAAAGTATATAAGGAGTTTTTTTTCCAGGAATTCATGAGCATTAAACCTGTCTTTTTTCCTGCTTGGTTATCTGTCATGAGCTGATGATCCCTTTAGACCCTTCCCTACACAGAGCTGGAGCCCTCCATTGTGGCAGTCCTTTTTATGGCCAAGTGTGATAAACCACACTTCCCTGCAGATGTGGCATGTTAATAGGCTCTGTCCATTGTGGACAAACATGAAAATGGTGAGTCAATTGGTGAATGGATCTGTGGAGTCTAGAAACTATTCCAGTAAAGAAAAAGTAGAATCTCTCCTTTCATGTAGTTCTCGATACTTTTATCCTTAGAACAATTTCAGTCCCTAAACTATGATGTCTCACATAGTGCATAGTTCCCTGTTTTCTTCGCTCTTGAAAAGTTGTTCACTGTTTGAGATATGTTGTTCTAGTATAGTCTGAGGACATCAGTTTGAACCTTCTTCCAGGATTACTGCTTCTTTAGAAATTGTTTCTGGTCTAAGGCTGATGGCAGGGCATTTGAGAGAAAGTTCAACAAAAGATGTGAAACAAAGACACTCTTGTATCATCTCAACTCTCTCCTCTTCCTTCATTTCCACAAATGAATGAGATAATCTGAAAGATGTTCTTTCTCAGTGAAAAACTGGCTATTCTCACCTCCAGATGATCAGATTGTGGCTGAGAGTACGTGGGCCCTCATCATTTTTTGAAATTTCTAGTTCTTCCCAGAGGAGACTTTTTGCACTGTGAGGAGAATAAAAATTAATAACACCAGGCTCTTGCAAGAAACACATTATTTCCCACCACTGTGTTGGAACATAGATGTGTAGATATCCAGCAAGGGCAAAAATGTGTAATAAAACTGTGGAAATTTGCTTGAAACTTGTTTTTTCTCCCTCTTGAATCTTTTTTGTCAAGAACACCTAACCAATGAAGTACTGTAAATAAAACATAGTCACAGAAAATAATCTACCATGTTTTAAATAACAGCATAGCGAAGATAGAATATTCATGTGCTTGAACATTTTTCTGAAAGGGAAGTATAAAGTTCACTCAACTGAGGTGATAATGAAGGAAAAATACTTCTGAGAGCTTCTAAAAAGCTGAACATCAAAGTTGCACTTCTAATGTTCTATATTCTAATACGTGAACTGTGTTGCTACTGGAAATTTCTACCTGTTCCCAGAGATTTCCTGTGCTGTGAATGAAGATCAGCAACTTTAAGGCCAACTTCTGTGAAGTTAGTCCAGGGTTTGTTTGATGTAAGGACATGAAACAAACCTTCAGAGAAGGGGGCACATTCAAGAGGTCCACAACAACTGGTGTGACTAAACACAAGCAACATCAGCCCCACTGATATATTCCATTCAGAGAGTTATTCATAGTACATTTATTCCATAATAGTTGATATTACATAGATCATCAATGTAGTAACTATTACCTGCAACAGGTTGACATATCCCATGTAAGGAGTGGGGGTTTAGTATTTATTTTCCTGTCGGATCAATTAACAGTGTGTGTACAATAACAGTGGGCGTTTCTGCTGTCTTAACCAAAACACACTTGACTTATTTCTATTTAAAATCAGAAAAAGACAGTATAGTTTCAATACAGTTCTACTGAGGTCTCACTGAATGTTTGTTTTTACCATAAAAAAAACCCAGAATATAGTTTTTTAAGTCACACCTTGTTTCACAAGTGGCTTTTCACTCTTCATGCTGGGTTACTTTGTGAAGAAAATTTGATTCTGCTGCCACGCCACCGGGAAATTCCAGGTCTCCATGTGGGAATGTACACAGACATATACATACTTGCAGCCTTCTCCCTTTCTTATGTGGAGTCTCTCTATGCCCAGGACTTCTCCAATACAGAAGAAGCAGGGCTTTTCTTCCACCCTTGAAGAACCAATCATGGAAAGCAAGATTTAAAAGAGGGAAAAGAGAAAGGGAGTAGGTAAATGATCATTTCTTCTGAAAGAACAGGCTTAAATAAGAAAAGGCTAAAGCAAATGAATGCAGAAGATTAAAAAGCCAGAGAATAAATAAAAGAAATTTCCAGTTGTTAAAGCTCTCACAAGATAGAGTTCATGCAGAGCCCTGGGGCCTTGTCCTGTGACTGAATTTCTTGGAGGTAGTTATATTAAATTACTATAGCTCTGTTTGTATAAATTACTGTGTTGAGAGGTGAAGATAGCTGTTTCTTCTGCACAAAGTCCTAATAGCAAAGATTTAATTTCAACATAGGGACAGAGGCTTATTTAGGAAAAAAAAATATTTTCTGGTATAAAATAAGCCATTCAAAAAGCTATTTCATTAAATAGAGTGCTGAGGGTCAGCAAAGAAACACTAGCCCATGTTAATTTCATGATGTGTTTTTTACACAAATATAGTGAAAACATGAGAAAAACCCAAACTAGACCAGTATAACTACCACATAAATCCCACGAAAAAAGGGAAAGCAAAGGCTACATTTATGAATCCTCCTACACATCATCTAATTAAAAAAAGGCAACAAAACAAAAAACCCAAACAAACAAAAAAAACCAAAAAACCCGTGTTAATCTCCTTGTAGCTCAGCATTTCTGACATTTCATTCCTCAGTATTAAGTGGTTACCACCATTGACTGTGTCCTCCTTCCAAGTGTCTTCTCACTTGAGACCTCTGTAAGTTTGACTACAGAAAATTTTGCCTCGGGTTTCCCTCCCTACTGCTTTCTTTCTACACTGCCTTTAGTTGGGTCACTTTGAAGAGGAAACTGTGTGACATTCATGTTGATTTCCAAAAAATGAGAGAGCAGAAAACAGCCACCCTTTCAAGGCTTTCTCAGTCCCTGGGCTTTCAGAGAAAGGCAAGAGATAATATCACAGATGGATCTTTTCTGCCTATTTTTTGGCTAGCATCCCAGAAGTATAGAATTTCCACAGGAAAGTCAAAGTGTCCAAATCCAGTGACATTATATGCTGATTTAACTCCTTTTAACTACACCTGTTGGAAATTTTTGACTTCATATGCACAGTATTGACTTCAGTTGTATCATGAATAAATATTGTTATAGGAATACTTTTGCATGAGATTTGAGGGAGGTGACACAGTTTTGGTTATAAATGTGGATTCTTCAACATAATATAGAGCAGAATCCAATAGTATTATGCCCTGATTCATGGGTTTGAACCTCTAACACTTTCTCCCCAGTCAAAATTTAGCCACCTAACTAGAACTTAATAAATTATGTTTGCTTAAATATAAACTGTATGTAATGTATATATATATAAAAAAATTTTTTAAAAATATATAACTTCACAAAAAAATAACATATATATACATCATCATCATGGCTAGGCTTCGCGAACGAAGATTTGGGAAGGGCTCTACCCATTTTTCATGCATATATTATGTACATATATATATATACACATACATAAATACATGCAGATGTGTATTTGTGAAGCCACCAAGACAAAACTCAAAGGACCTATGAGGAAAATACTCTAGACTCTTAACCCAGTTCCTAATATCTTGTCTCAAGAATGGTCAGAGTTGTCACCATGGTAAGAATCAAAGTTATTTTAAGAGAGAATAAATTTCCTATCAGCATCAGGTACTGAGTGATCCTGTCTGTTTAGGTTCTATTAAGCTTCAAACAGTAGAAAGTTTGATTAAGCACTTCCGGTGCACATGGACAGGAAGGCTTGAACAGTAGCCAAAGCAATGAAATAAGCACGTCTTAAATTACATTGCCACATGTAAGCCTTACTCCACAGAACTGTGTAAAGGAGTTCCTAAGTTTGCAAGATGTCAGCTGAAGATCTGCAAGAAACCATTAGTGTAAGGGAAGTGGTGGCAGAAGACAGAAAAGTTTGCACTAAATCAAGACCTTCCAGTAAAAGAAAGGACCCCTGGAGTGTTTATTTCAAGATATTTGCATTTCTTAGAAAATTAATTTGTTGACATCACAAAGGAGTAGAAAATTGCTTCACTCTAAGAAATTAATTATGGTGGCTAAAGGATTTCTTCATCACAGAACTAAAGTCATGACAATAAATGCATGCATACATAGAGGGGTATCCTCAGGTCAGCACTCCATCCAGCATTTCCCAGTCCTCTGTCCTTGGAAGTAGGGGAAACCAAAGATGATTTTTAAAAAGTGGGATGGGAGGAGTGGAAAATGGAAGAAGAGATTTTGAAATTCTCCTCTACAATGAAGACATCAGGAGTCCTACTGAAACCAAGTTAACAGTTTCCTGGTGAAGAAAGTAAAAAAAGAAATAAGCAATTTATATTAAGAGGTGAGGGAGAAAAAGTAGAATGAACTGAAGCACAATTTAAAGTCTAGCACTGAAAAGATTAGTTCATTATATCAAAGTCTGACCTTGCTTTGACTGCGTTATGTACTAGTTCTGAATATCCAGTAATCAAAAATATAGAGGCTTTTTTTTTATGAAGGAATAAGTAGATGTTCTATCCCAGATGGTTTTCTTTTTCTTTTGGAACTAGATTTTCAAATTTTCTACTACTGATTGATTAAAAAAACCTCAAACCATACACAGAGGAGGTCATTGTTGAAGAGTGTGAAACTGTTCAAAATAGAAAAAAAATCACACGTTTTAAATAGTCATCACTTCTTGATGAATAACGAGCAAAACATTTAAGGGATAAAAAAAAGGCAGCACAAGAAAAATACAGTGATTCCTTAACATGTGAAGAGAATCATTAGAATGAATTGTAGAAAAAAGAACAAAAATCCAAAACTGAGATGAATTAATACTTCTATGAATAAAATTGAATCTAAAAGTAACCACAATTCTCTTTGCTCCCATTTAGTGCTTCAAGGTTGTAAGGAGAGTACAAACCCTTCTTAGTAAGCCCTGTGAGGAAAATAGCATATTGCAAGGCTGAATGCTGGGTGTCTTCAGGACTCGAAGGTGAATTCTTACACAGTTCTGTATTTCAGATGATGCAGTTGACCCTAATTTATTTGCAGTAAAACAGATTAATGCCTTCTCCCTAATTTTAGTATCACCATTCTGTAAAAGATCTTGAATTATCTTATATTTTGATTTCCTAATATGTAGTAAGTTAATTTATTTTTAAACCAACTTCTGTATATTACTAAAGACCAAATCAAAACTTCATTTTGTCTTCTAGAACTAACAATTGGTTGAGGTGTGAAGACAATGTTTCTGTAAGACTTATTTTGATAGATTATTTTAGTAGTCTACTGCACAAGTCACCCTGAAGGCTATTTGATTAGATATAACTATTGCTGTGACATCCTTCAACAGCAAGCAGCTAAAAACTCTGCTGTGGAATGTGACAGCAAACCAATTACTGTTTTACTGACTTGGGATTCATATCCAGATTTATTCCATTTTGTAGTCCCATATTCTAGCATTATTTCTAATCCCAATTTTGAGTCCCAATTCACCCTTCCTATATACTGTATACCCACTACAGCAGTTACCATTCAACCATATTTCAGTAGCACTAATTGTTAGTTAGCGTCTCTATCATGCAAATCCTATTGGAGATTTATGTTCTTAAATAAAGTTCTCACTTTGGTATATAATGTTTTATAGAGCAAAAATCTGTATTCCATCAAAGTGAACTTGTAGTAATATTCTTTAGTTTTAGAAGTACTATTTAACACTCTTCAGAATATTTGCTCCAATTTATCACCTTCCTTGACTTTATACATTCTTTGCACCCTACTATTCCTCACAGCAACTAAATTAGAAGTTCCTAAGCAATAAAAATATGAGATTTGGTCCATTGCTTTGGTTAAATGAAGAATAACATCCTAATTTTTAGATCATTACTTTAGGAAGGTAAGTAACAAATTGTGCTGAAGAAACTGAGCAATCCAATTCTTGACATTTGTCATTAAGGAACAGACAAAAAGAGTTTTACTATATATACTGGTATTTTACAAAAATTAAATAAAAATATTCTCATAATGAGAACATATATTCTAATACATATATATATGAGAGAAACAGACAATTTTATGAATGTCACATTAATTTATAGAAAATCACTACAAAAAATGTCAAAAGCTAATAAATCCATTGTATTGTTTTCAGATACTAATATCTCTGCAGCCCACTCACAGTCAAAAACTACAAGGTAAACACCAATTAAAAACTTTACCTATTCCACACACTGAGAAAGGAATATTTTCCATGTTCTGAAGAACAGTGTCTAAAGCCCAGTTCAAATGAAAGAAGTGAATTATTGTAGTGCAAAAGTTTGAGGTTAAGAATTTATTGCATCATTTGTCCGCAATAACCCTCCGATGCTCCACTTGACTTGTGTGAAGTGGTGGAATGAGATCTTACACCCTGTGCTCTCTACAACATAACTGTACAGCTGTCCCACAGCTCCGGCCACACGTGCCTGCAGAAAGTGCTCTGGACCTCACTTCCTTCAGTCCCTAGCTCACTGTGCTTTCACACATAACTTTGACAGAACACTTTCCCAGGACCAATCATAGATTATTAGTTAATATTTTGCTCTTTCTAATTCTGCTTCAAAGTAAATCCTTTTGCTCTGCTTCCAATATAGCCCTTGTTTTGTGAGACATTTGTAGTATTCTGGGACAAAATTACATTTTCAGTGCTTCATCACAAGCATTCTGACTAATCCTACCTGTCTCTATTACGCAGCACATGGCTCTTCTGGTTACCTACCTCATGGTTTACCAGGTATTCACTGCAGGCACTTAGGAATATGGCCAACATGAAAAGTCCTCTGGAGGCCTAAGTTAGAAAAACATCTTTTTTTCTTCCCATTTCCAATTGACAGGTTTCTTAAGACAGTTAAAAATACTGCACACTATTTCATCATCCTCTCCTTTCCTACTAGCTGCCACAGCTATTATTCAGACATTGTACGCTATATTTTAAGCACTCTGACTGATTCCATCTCTTGTATGTGATGTGATACAGCTTACCTACCGGTGACAATGGTTGCAGGTTTCTTGCCTTAATTTTTATTAGCTATACATGCTGGTGTAAATTGTGCGTGGAGGAACAGATTGGCTCTATTCATGGGCTAGAGTTGTCAGTGCTGGACTGATTTTAAGACAAGCTGTTCCTCAGAAGACCTATTATTTGATGCTCAGACAAGGCTGAAACTAGACCTGAAAGGCTGTTTTGTAAGAAAGAATCACTTGTGTTGGTATTTTGCTGGTTTTGACATGCAGCTTAATTAGGTCTTTAATTTCTGAACCACAAACTTTTCTTAAACTAGTGAAAAACAAAACAAAACAAAACAAAAACAAGGCCTTATGCCACCTGGAAGAAATTAAAATAAATGTCCTTCCCCACTAATCTTATTTCGAGTCACAATAATAAATACGATCTGTATTCAACAGCTTTGTTAGCCTGCAGCTAAGGGGAGTCTTCTGTGCAAATGAACATATTCCAGCACCAATATTGACAGTAACAAATTAGCAAGTACTAGTAAAATCATCAATGCCTGTGATGTACCCTAACTTGCTATCAATGTGTGGGCAATTCTGCATCTGCTTAGTGGGAGATTAAATCCACCCTGGGTATTTTGCTGCTGGTTACCCAAGTATCAAGGGACTTTAAAAATTACTGCAAGCAGACCATGGGTTTGGAGATCAAATTTTAAATGGTGGACGTGAAAAAGGAAGGAAACACTGAGTTCTGCTTGTACCTGTTAATCTCTGCATCTCAGAGACACTGCTCCAGGTCTTTCCCTGGCAGTGAGGAGAACAGAACAGCCCTACTAGTTCAGACTCCTCTCCGCTGCTGACCCGAAATAGGTCACGCAGGGCAAGATTCTCTCTCCTACACTGACCAGTAATTGCCATTTAAAATGACAAATTTCAGGTGCTTTCTGCATTTTTGAGCTTTATCATCAGGACAAGGAGTTGTAGCAGGAAAGGGGTTCCCAATGACTGCGAAGCCAACTTGCTCCCTATGTCTTTATGTCTTTATGAAGATAAACTGTGAGTTTCTTGGATGACCTAGGATGTGGTGGGTGCTATTGATACACATTATTCTCTACTTTGGCATTTGAAATCTATAGGATCACCATTATTTACTTGTGCTGCCTCAAGTTTCTTCTTTTTTAACCCTAATCCCAGTACAAGGGCCTTTCTGGTTCAGGGTGCTCCTGTGACCTTTCATTTCCTCAGGAAATCAATAGGAACAGACATTTACACACAAAAGTATAAACACCACATAGTGTGAATTAGTTGGTTTATGTTTTCACAATTTTAACAACTATGAGCAGTTACCATTGTACGGTTAAAGCCAATATGAAATATTTGAAAACATTGAAATGCAAGTAACTGATCATCAAAATATAAATCTTCTATGAAAATGCAGACACTTTGCCAGTCCAGGAGCTTGACTGCTTTATAATTTAGGTGTCAGCTACCCATTAATACTTTTACCTCCCACCTCATGCTCCTTAATTCCTTTTGTGTAACAACTCATGACCCTCACCATTTCCTCACAGTTTAATGACTTCAGAGAAAACCTTTCATCCCATTGTTAACCCCCTTCTTTAGCTATTGCGTTTTGCAGAGACAACATGGTTTGCTAGAGCAGTGGCACTCATATCCCCCTCACACTCTGAGGAAGGATTCCCTTAGACATAATTGTAGCTGTCTACTTTCCCCCTGTGGACAAATCAGTCCCAAACCACCCAAAGCACAAAGATGCACAGTTGGGCATCCAATTGTACTCTGAAGTCATTAGCAAGACAAAACACTCTGTGGAATTTAGGCTTTCAGAATCTCCTCTGAAGGGAGGATTTCTAAGAAAAACCTGGCGGTTCCAACTGGGACAGGAATTCCTTCTGCTAAATAGAAGATAAGGAAAGATTAGTTTAGTGATAACAAACTTGGAGTTAATGCTCTTCAAGTGGGAATGTGCTCCTTCAGTGACTTCTTCAGAGGGCTGAATCAAATTTTATATATGTGTATGTGTGTGTGTGTATAAATCCCTTTTCAAATATTGGCAGTTCTTATTAATTAATGTTCTCTTTTACTGGAAACATCTTTTAAACAAGACATACCTGTTGCCCACAATATTTTGAATTAGCAGTACTACTACCAGCAATATTAATAATTTTATGTCAATATTATAAACTTATAGCAAAATAATGAAGTCCCTACACTTGGTGTATCATAGAGGACACTGAACGGTCTGTGTGGCAAAGAATTTGGTCTTTTACCTCAGTTTCCAGTTTACAGGGAAACCTAAACTTATGGAAAGTCAAAGTTCCTGTCACAAGGCTAGAAGTAACATATACTGATCAAACAACTCCTCCCGAAGAAATGAAGAAAATTCTATGTGTCCACCAGACTTTAACTAGTCAGTTAGAGTAAAAGCTTGACACATGGTTTAAAATAGGTCAACTTATTCAAAATCAAAATTTGCCCTTGGTTCTCATTTGTCCTTGCTGCATAATTCCATCCCTAAAGGACTGTTTCCAATGGGAAGTAGTATCTGTACACATAAATCTTGTTGGTTATCAGTGCTCATGAATCATTTCATTGCTCAGCTAAACTGATGGAAACAACTCCAAAAAGACCGCGTGTATTCAAAGTTGCTAAAGGGAAATGTTGACATAAACATAAAGAAGAGTAAAAATATATGCAAAGTTGCTTTTCCCTTGGGCTGGAGAGGAGGAGGGAGGGGGTTAAACCATCAAAATTCCATGTCTAGCACTTTAAACAACAAAAAGAAACAAATGCTTAATTAAATAATGTTGTGGAAAGGATAAAAGTGTAAATTTACCTAAGGTAACATTTGCCACACAAATTGCACTGCAGTTGATGGGGAAGTCATTATTTTGCCTGCTTTGAACAAGATTTTTTCTTAGTGAGAGTCACAGTGGGAGTGTTGACCATGCTTTAAAATGTGAACCTTATATAAGTTCCAAATGGAGAGTCACACATTTTGCAGAGGAAGAAAACAAACAAACAAAACCAAACTCCACCAATCCCTCACCCTCCTTACTCTTGGTTACAAGAATCTGAATAAAGAAGTGGAATCTGAGACAATTTAAAATCTGACTCAAGCTGCCTTGTCAGAGGGCTCCCACAAAGGAAGCCTGTGCTGGTTCAGGGTTTAACTCTGGGATTTCTATTTTCTGGGAACAACGTTTTTCCCACAACTACATACCTGTTTTCCAAGATGAAATCCTGAATTGTTCCTAGATTTGAGGGACAGCTGAGGTAACATTCTTAGCTTTGAATAAGGAGTTCATATTCTGTAGGTTATATTTTTTATTTTAAGTAATTTTTTCTGGGTTTATTGGAATGAAAAGGTCATAGCTTTACCTAGACTGGCTGCATTACATCGGCTCACATTTAAAAACTGGAAGCAAACTTACTTCATTCAATGGCAAAAATTGTGGAAAAGAGGATTATTGGGTTTTTTATTATTATTATTATCTTGAAATATCACTTAACTAAGAAAAGAATTATAGAATAACACCCTGGTCCTTTAATAAGTTAAAAATGTGCATTTGTTTGGCCAGACTCTAAATTGGTTTCATCCACTCAGTTCATTTGGGAGAGTTGATTTTAGCTACTGTATGAAAACATAATTTCTTCTGTTTCCTACAGAAATGATCTTTATTTTGGCATGACCCTGATGGGGGTCCCACCCCAGGTGGGGGAGATGCTCCTCTGGGCCTCCATCCCTATTGCAGCATTGCATGTTTCAGCATTCCTTGAAGCAATGAACCATCACAGGTGTTATTCCAACACTGTTTAACAGTTTGAATTATGACAAGTTTAATTTTATTTTTTCTGTCCACTTTCCAGCATCAGACTACTAACCACAGTGGATCTGCAACTGCTTCATGAGCAACAAAAACATCCTTGCAATAGGATGTAGGGCTCCAGAAGGCCCTTAAAGATAACCATAGGTCATTGAGTTGGTCCAAGTAAGACAGTGTTGCTTATGGTTCAGAGCTCTTAGAGTTCTTAGGTCCTTGCACTGCAAATATACTTATACAGTTGAGTGTGAATAAAAGACATAAAATAATTTAGATTCTACCTACCAGTGTAGCTTAGGTAGCTCCTCCTGGTTTACAGCTGGGCAATTGAACTGGTTTTGGTTATGCATTGGTGCATGTTTCTTTGTGTGGAGAAGGTCTGACACACTGTTAAGTTCTTGGGGTAGAACCATTGCCTGATATACTTAATGTTGCTCATTCATTACATTAATACCAATGTGTGACACACACAAAAAAAAAAAGGAAAAAAAGGCGTAAAAGGATAATTTCAGTGCAAAGCATCTTTCTGTAGATAGTTATCTCACATGGCAGTCCTGTGTTTTAAGAAGCAGAAAAGTTTTCAGTTTGTGATTACATACATATGGTAGCAGAAGAGGCCCTTGGGGTTGTTGCAGAGACCTCACGGGAAGCTCAGAGCTTGAATCCAGGGCGTGGGGGAGGAGGAGGATGCATGGAACTCAAAACTCGGAGATAGGAAACAATTATCATTCAGCTGGCAAAAGGCTAAAGATGTCCCAGAGCAACATTCCTGGGATACCCCAGAGCAAGACTTACCAGTGAAGAGAGGACAAGGAAAAAGGAAACACTTTGTTTCACCCAGGCTGAATTTCACATCCTATTACATTAGAATAGAAAACCCTGTTTTCAGTGAATGACTTCTGCAAAACAGAATCTGAAAAGAACAAAAATCTGCAGCAAATTCAGCTCGAATACTCTGGAATGTTTAATTTTGGGTGACATGACATGCTGATTGTGTGGTAAATTGTATAGTCTGGGTAAAGAAATAAGCATCATACAGGCTATGATTTATAGACATCCATTTCTAAACAGGTTTTGGGGATGACCTGCTGCTTTGCAAAGAAAATGAGGAGTTAATAGTTAAGCCTCAATAATTTAGACCGAACTATAGGAAGTATCAAAATATTATTTGTACGGTGAATTAAATGACAAAAAATTTATGTAAAAACAAATTAACAAAGTTTTGAGAAATTAACATTCTTTTTTTTACAAGGAAAAATATTTGCGAGGATCTAAAATATTTGTTGGTGCAGTTGGAGAATGGAGGAACCTATTATTTTCACAGCTCATAAATATATATTTATATATGTATGTAAAAACAAATCTAGCAATTGTGTGTGTCTTGTGGAAGAAACTGAAATTTTTAGATGTATGTGGATCATGGAATATGAAGAGATCCAAACCACCACTTAGGTTTTCTGGGACAGCCACAATTTTTCTCTACTGTCAACATTTTTGTAAGCATCATTCCATTTTTTGAACAGATAATTATGTCTCTCAGTGTTCCTAGAGACTGTTTAAACAAAGATTGCATGTAACATTATTATCCTTTGTTCAACTATGATAATCTTGGGGCTTCAAGGGTAAAATCATCTCCATCTGAGGAAACCTAATGCCAGGAGCTCTACAACAGTAACTGTTAGAATGAGATTACTGCAGAATGACATTACTTATAAGTCTTTTTTTTTCCTGCTTCAACTGATAGAAAGATGAAGACTCCTAATATTCTCCATTTAATTGTTAGAGGCAGATACTGTAGACAGGACAAGACTCTCATCAATTTGAATCGAGCAATAACCTGTTATTTCCTTTCTGACAAAAATTTGTACCATAGAAACATAAAAATGGAATAGATACAAGAATCTGTAACTTCCCACCATCAACTAAAGCACTGTCCCTCACCCTTCAGGAGTGTTTTTTGAAATACATTAATTGAACCAGAGTGCTTTTATTTCTCAATGCCCCACCTTATATCTGTCTTCTCTTAGCAATAAAAATACCCAATACTGTTTGAAGTGGCCTTCAGGAGACATTTCAGCCCATCAGTGGGCTAAGTTTCACAACAAAAATCTAGAAGATTACTATGCTCTAATATCAATGAACTTAAAAAAAATTAATGAAGAGTGCTCCAAGAGGCTTATGGTCATTAGGTTTCACATCTCTGCAGATCACCATTTGCAATGTTGTAGGCAAATCTTGGATAATAATTGCCACAAAACTATGTTACATTTTCAGTCATGGAAAAACATGTGGTCAATATATTTGTTTTTTACTCCAGTGATGTCAGTCCTATATTAGCAGGATGTGAACTCAGTCCCTTGAGCCCACTTATATCCATGCAATCACCAGCATGTTTCAGCAATCTTCAGGATGTTCTGATACAACAGGTCACCTTATTCAGAAGCTGCGTTAGCTCACGGGAAGGACTGTTCTGACTGTTCCTTCTGGACTGAATACGAAAACATTTCTTATACTTTCTCCTCTGTCTATTGTGTAATGCCATTGTTCCATTTTTATCTTGCATTTTTTCCTACCACCTTATTGACTGAGAGACATTTCCTCCACTGCAATTAACTTTAACATTGAGACCTACTGCGGTCTTGCTGTCTTGTCTTCAGCACAGAGGGAGCAGGTGTCCGGCTTTGATTTAGACATTCAATATTATCTTTCCAAAAACATTCAGTGCTATTTTCCCAAAATATAAAATGTACTTATTGTTTCCCTGAGGACGTAAGTGTTTAAACCCAAGGACTGAGATGATGCAACAGAGAAAGAATTCTTTATGAGTCAAAGTTTTTGAATCTTTTTAAAGGACTTTACTTCTCTGGAAAATGAAATGTTACTGAAGAATAACCATGACTATTTAAAATTAAAATTCCCAGCACTCCACATCACATAAGCTCAAGGGTCATGCTCTCTCAAGTTTGCCACTCCTCTCAGAAATTCCCACTGTTCACTCTCATTTATTCAGAATGCCTGTTAACTGTTAATGTGGTAAATATCTCAGGAAGTACAAGTGAGGACACACAGCAAATATAGACACTAGGACTGCTGTTAAGCAGCCTTTCAACATACTTCATATTTCACTTAAAGAATAAAAAGTCATTAATGATAAACTAAATTGCAAGTTTGCCACCCAGGATGCCTATCCCAGATCCAAATATGCATTGTGGCAGGCTTCACTAAGCAGCATTTTTCTTTTGAGTCCTAATGTGTTAACAAATGTTCACCTTTGGGGAGTTGCCCCAAATGGTTAAGTTTCATTAAACATTCCCCAGAATAAAACCTCTGATCCTTAGAAGGGAAACTGTATGATTAGTGGCAAAGGATCTTTGCTACCTTGAGTTCCAGTTTGAATCATCTCTATAAGTAGAGAAATAATTCCCAGGACTTGGGTAGAAATACCAGTCCAAGACACTTAATTTCTTTGCCTGCTGGCCCCTGTCTTGGAACATCTATACATCAGTTGAGTGAGTTACATTTGCAGCTCATGCAGGCCCTTGACTGCTTTTCCCTTTCAGACATCCTCCTCTCTGGAGGAGACATAAAAGGTATCAGACATCTCTTAGGGGCTGGTAGAAGGAAACAGCAGTGAGGAAAGAAAGACAAAGCAATGTTCTCCTACATGGACTCACTAACCAATATTCTGTTATTTTGGGATGTACTCTCTGTGCTGAGTGCTCTTATAGCTGGCAGTGCAAGGCCTTTTTGCATGAGAACAGTTCATGAACCGCAGAAAGGAAATGGTAATAGCAAATCAGAGAGAACACAAATTTAGTATATTTTCCATGAATTCCATTTACATAAGAAAGGGCTGAGGGATACTCACAGTGGCTTGACTTATTCCTGTGAGTACTGCAAACATACAATTGTTCTTTGTGCATTTCTTTCCCAAGCAGGTTAAGACCTCTATGCTAGAAAACCTACTACCATTTAAAATCTTGGAGTTGAGTTCTGTTGGAATTTGGGGTTGTGCGGTCTTGTTTATTTGTTTCCCTGAGAAGGCTGGGGATTTTTTTGCAGGTTAGTTTTTTCTTTCCTTATGAAAACAGCATTAAACAACTAGGAGGAAGCATTTTATTTGTCATCAAGAGCTGCTAAGCACAAAACCCTCAAAAATAATTTTGAACTACAACCAGTAGAAAGTGAAACTAAGACTTTTCATCTCCAGCCCTGGTAATATGGCTTAATAAGTGCAGGAAAAGCTAATTCCAGAGGCTAACATATAGGCATAGAATTCAGAATATCTGCTTTTGCCCAAGCTTTTGTGTGTCCTCATAGCAAAGGCAGAAATGTGCTGACTTTGAGATATTCATCAACACTTCTTTTGAAATTCTAGGTACTCAGAATACTTAGAAAGTTAACTTTATGCATGCTTTATCTCAGAATTTCTCCACTGACTGACAACAACACTTTCCTACTTTTTAAAGATATTGATCAGACTTGGTGTAATTTGATTTAACCTATCTCACTTTGCTACTAAGGGAGTTAGATTATGGCACGTAAAAAAACTCCTATTTACCCCTTAATATCCCATCTAAAAAAATAAATATATCTATATTTTATATATATATATATACACATTCAGATAGACACTGAGTTTTTAAAGGGGAGGTTTTAAAGAAAAGAGATCAACATCAAGCAAGAGAACAGCATCAGAAAAAATCTCTATACCAAGAATTTCTGATTTGTTAGTGACATTCAGAAAAATATACGTACGGAAATGAGGGAAAGATTTCTAGTACAATAATGGATAATATTCCCCTTTAACATTTTGAAATACATTCACATTTCTATGTTTATTATAGTTACTCTGGATTGCTGAATTACCTCATCCCTCCAATATAAATGACAGGAAGATGTCTGCTTTTTACATGAACAGACCTGTTTTTAAACTAATCCATGCTGTGATAGAATACAAAACAATATGCAAGTTAATTTTGTTCACAAAGTTCTGGCTATTTTATAATGTATCAAGACAGTTTGATCTAAAGTTAATTACTCTTGAATTTAAATTCCCGGCTGTGATTTGTGTATTGATTTATAAATAAATCTATAGAAGATGCAGAGATTTAAGGGTTTACCATGTTTGGCCTTCAAAGTCAGTCATTTTTGCCACTAATTTATGTGACATCTTACTTATCAGTCATGTCCTTCTAACTATTCATCTAATAAAATTGCAGTTATTTATTATGCACTACCTTATATGCATTACATGTTACAGACTTGTAGGAAAGCTAAACCAATGGGTTGATCAAAATACCAATGCACAAAACAAGAACTTAAAGAGTGGGCTCCAGAATGCACAATGGAGTCTTAAATTTGATTTTAAAACAATAAATCTTTGCAGGATTATGATTTCAGGTACCTGAATAAATCACTTGTTCATTCTACATGATAAGCACTTATCAGCTCCCAATGGCATGAGGAAAATTTGTTGAAGGCTAAACATTATTTTAAAACGAGGAATATTTTTCACGTGCCTAAAATAAAGGTTAGGGAATTAGCTGAAAGGATTCACTATTTCTTTCAGTAGTAACATGTGCTATAAAAATAGTTATTAACTTCAAGCTTTGTATACTTTATTTAACAATAGGATATTTAGGGTTGGTTGATCTATTAGCTTCCACTTAGTTCAAATTGAGCAAGAATAATAACTTTTATAAAAAAATAAATATTAAAAATCTTATTTAAAATGTTTCATGTCTCTCGTCACCCACACTTCACGGTTTTACACAGAGAAACACAGCCTAAGCACAACACGTGTAGGAATAGAAATGGAGTGCTCCATTTTCCTTACCCAAGCTGCATGGCATGGTGAATGCGAGACCCTTTTGTTTTCTGAAAAAAAGTATTAAAAATATGAGCAAAGCCAACAATACCCACCTTTGTGGAGAAAAAACTAGGAAAGAAAGCCACAGAACAACCAGCACAACTGTGGCAATTTATCTTTTCTAAACTTAAATGTGCAACTACCTTAAAGCATCCTGGAAATAAATTTCAGCCTTTCAGTGGAAAGCTGAAGTAGGGAGTTAAACAGTGAGAGAATATCTTGCTACAGACTGTAGCAATTTTATTCCTAAAGTTTACTTGCTTATTAATTGTATTAGAAAAGAGGAGTGAAATGTATAGCCAAGACTTCCCATTTCCCCCTTCCAGTCTTCTCTCTCCCTCCCTCAAAATTTCCCCTTTCCTGAAAATGACCACAAACTGCCTGGGACACAGCATACAGATTGTAACAACCTGATCTAGCAAACATATAATTGTGTGTTTAGTGCTACTAAATTTAGTCAAGGGACACTAATACCAACTTGGTTATCAAACAGAAAATGGAAGTAAATGTGAGACAAACCTGCCTGAGCAGGGATTTGTGGTAGATGATGTCAAGAGATCCCTTCCCACCTCAGGAACAATGTGGTCTGTAATTACAGTAATCCTGATGTCCTCCGGTAAGGGGAACCACTTACATACCAAGGACACCACATGGAGCAGGAGACTCCTCTGTGAAAAAATTGATCAGGCAATAATGGTCTTACCTTGTACAGGATGGCTGAGCATCTTTGTTAGGATTTACAGAGGCTTTCACTAAACTTCCTAAAATTCTCATGGATGGAGGAGGAAATGCTTTGAATTGCCCTCTGGAAACATCTCCCTCTTTCCACTTGGTTGTAGGAGGACAAAGGCTTTGATTTTAGATACTCTGAGGCACAATCAAGTTAATGACTTGATTCAGAGCCTGAAATAACCTGGTAAATTTACCCCAAATGAACAATGGGCAAGTTTTTCTCACCCAGTTGCACAAACAATTTTGTTTGTATAAGTTCATTAGATCCTAGTAAAGAATGTAACCTACCACTGTAAAACACCTCATCCTGCAAAACCCAACTTACATAAAGCCAAACTTGTGACCCTCTAATGAGAAACTTTCTCCCAGAGCACCCTGCATAAAAAGAGCCCTGAAGGTACAGAGTGAATATGACAAAATTACAGATCAGCTAAGCAATTAGGAAAGATCCTGGTAATTGTTCTGACCTGGAAAATATTATCCCCCATATCTCTTTAGAAGTTCTGCAGTCTTGAGTATTTAAGTAGATGCTGTGACAGCAATAGTTCAGCTAAAATGTAGCAAGCATTGTCTAGTAGAGAGTAGACTGGGATGAGCATCAGGAGATAGTATTGTCTCAGGAATATGTTTTGTTTGTTTGGGACTATGAGAAGTATATATATTTTATCTTGTTTTCCACCTTTGAATTGGAAAAGACAATACCATCTATGTGTTACTAGTAGAGAGAGAAAGATGTAACAAAGCTGGACACCTCAGAAATTAAGAATAGAGACAGAATACTGTGATCTCTGTCAAATTAAAATATTTGATTTTTCAAAAGACAGTGAATTACCACCCAGGGGATCTTACAAAAGATTTGGTGGGTCAATCAATGGTAAAGGAAAATCTAACTAAATTGAAAGCAAAAATGACATTACAACATGACCATCGGTACTAGATGCAGAGCATTCAACAATATGTCATGAGAACATGGTAATTCACTCTGGACCAGTTAATCCTTCCCTGTGTATTTATGCTCTTACTTGTCCATCTTACTTGGATGGACATGCTTAATCATGACATGAATTTTTTTGATTTCATACTCTCTTTTCAACAGAGCAGATTCCTCACCATTGGTTTCTTGGTGGGGATCATAACTGGCCACGTTTTTCTCACAGGAGCTGGACTTTTTGGGCACAGAAACAATTTTGAAAAAAAAAGGTCACTTACTGAGTGCTAATACAAATTTAGGAATCTGACCTCTGTTATTTTTAGCCTTCTGCAATTTGTCTTGATAAAGGCAGTGCTCGTGCTAGGATAGGACTGGTCTGTTGGCTGTAGCAGATACAAGATCTCAGGCCTGGAGCAGAAATACTTCGGTAATTCAAGAATACTAGGAAATGAAATTTTTGAGAAGCATCTGAAGAGGAGACAAGAAAAACCAAAGGAGGTTGGAGAGCAAGGATTAGATAAATTTAGAGAAAATATAGCCTCTGTGTGGGTACAGTGCATCTCTGAAGGTACAACATGGGTTTTGATGAAATGTGTTGATTATAGCTGGGAAAAATGTGCTAATTTCAGACTATGAAATGTTAAATGAGGAAGAACAGAAAGAAAAGGCTTATTAGGGGCAGTGTTGGTAGGATGTCTGAAGTGAAAAGGTGAGGTAAGAAAGGGAGGATTTTTTAGGGTATATTGAGAAGGGGAACAGTCAAAAGAGTGAAAAATCGTCTCTAGTTCTAGTTGACAAGATAGAAAGCATGTGCAGGGAAAGGAAAGGTGAGGAAAATGTCATAAGTTTGTTTCGAGAGTCTTCTGGAAAGTGAAGGTAAGTCCTGCTTAGAAATGAAAGAAGTCTGGGAAATTTTGCCAGGTGCCAAAAGCTGGGGGTATTAGGGTAGGGGGAGAGAGGTTGACAGCTGTTGTGATAAAGACTTTTTCACTTCTGAATCATGTCACAAGTGAATATGAAGTTCAGGAGAGGGCATAAGAGAAAACATATATAGAAAAATAGCCCACACTTTGAAACACAAAATATCATATCTGTCCACTGCAGTAACACCCTGATTTCCAGTGATGAGAATCACTTTGAGAACTCCCCTCGGAATCCTCAGAATCATTAAGAATTAGCAGATTACTTCCCTCTGTAATTACTTTAATCATATTTGCTCTGTGGTTATCTGTTGTTAATAGAGCTCTTTGATCTTCTTAACTGCCTCCCATGCAATTAAACAGTGGTGTAAAACACAAGGATAATACTTTGCTAACGATACACTACTTCCATAGAGGAAGATGGAAGAGCAAATGGTAACTCTCTACGAGGTTTTGACTCAAAATGTTGCAGCCATATTTTATTATGTTTATTTTGTTGTTTACTGAAGATCAGGCATAATTGCTTGTTACACTGATAATTGCTTTGCTTTCAGCCAAACGGTTCAATTATACCCTGCTAATATTACAGTGTTTCTTTGTTCTAAACTGTGTCAGATTCCTGGGGGTTTATGGGTTGACCCCAGCTGTCTTGTTTAAAATTTGGTGTTTTGTAGTAATGAGACTTCGAAGAATTGCAGTCCTTGTGGCCAAAAATATCATCCAGGAATCTCAGTCCTAATGATTTTTAATGTCTTCTTTTAGGCCATATAGTCCAGCTGTATGCCCTACTCACAGTTTTGGGTGGCCATCTTCCCAGGATGTAGCAGGTGATAAATTCCTGATTTCTTTTTCAGAAGCTGTCATCTTGACCCTCTCATCTGGAATTAAGCTAATCAAACTACCAAATTCATGGATATTAGGCCACGCACTGAATGACAGGCTCCATTCTGTCTCCACTTCCTGGCTTGATTTCTGTCTTATTAAACTTTAGCACCCCAATGCAGGTACCATAAGCTAAGAATTTAGTTCATCCTACACTAGCTATAGATTCAAATAAAAACTGGGCTAAATAACTCCAAAGGTCTCTATGTCTCCATGTTGAATAGAGAAGGAACCTGTAGTTAATATTGTTCTGACTTTAGTGTTTCTGGTACGTTTCAAGTTCTTGGCATGGAACTGGTTTCTCAGATGTTTGCTCATCTGGAATGTTTTCTCTGTCAGTAAAACACATAATTAGAACTCAAATCAACCTAGTTTTGATTTTATGGGTAATTCTAAAGCTACCTTTATAATAAAAAAAATTCCTCAGTGAAGAACATGCTCTGTAGCTACTTTCCAAGCAATGCCTAAATAGTCAGCAAAACAGTATAATTTGATTTTTCAAAGGTGAATAAGTTTAATTGTCTACCAGCCTCCATGTTTTTCTGCAGGAGAGTGAAGCAAGACTTTTCTCTGCAAGTTAAAGGCAGACAGCAGCAAGAAAAATACAGAATTGTTTTGTTATGCACAAGAATGAGGAGAGCAGTATTTTATCTGAAATGAATGAAGTAAGATAGCCAAGAATGCAAACTACTGAGTTTTACAGTGGAGTCTTAAGAGCTGATGTTTTTGTTATAGTATACACTATAGATGAGCCTTTGGAATGGATAAATTAATCAGGCCCTTCCCTGAAACAGTCAAAATATACTATTTTCTTGCCTGGATTAGATTGAGGAGTGGCAGGAAAAAGTGATATTCCATTATTATTTAAGCAATATTTCTAAACAATGGATTTTGTTCTACTCTTAGTCCATCCTTTCCTCCATATTTTAAACAATGCTCTTTCCTTCAGATAGAAGCTTTCTGATCAAGGAACTTTGATTACTAATATGTTGGAGATGGGCCTCACATTCTATCAGAACATAGAAGAGGGCACAAAATGAAGGAGATCATTCACTGGGACATTGTGACTCTCATGGCTTTGTTGTCATTTCATCAGTGTTGAACCTTCATCCTGTTGTGTAGCCTAGACCAGATTCTGCCAGTATAACTCACATCAACACCTAATTTCAAAGGGGAGTTCTAATCCAATAGTGTTGTTCTTAAGTGCAAGGTATGACACTGTATGGACCAGGCAGAACCCAGCTGAGGTTATTAATTGTCTCTGTGACGCCCTGGTGGGTTCTACTGTATCAGCTATCTAACAGTCTGCTGCTATGACAGTAGAGATTTTTAGGGCTTCCACCCGGTATTACACTGTTTTTCAGCAACTTCTCTTGAACACAAGGCTAAACTGAATTACTGCAAACAAGAGGTCAGCTGAACAGAACCTCATTGGTTTGCAAAGCAATCAAGTCACTGAATTTTCTATTAATATATTTCTTCCAAATGACATAGCATGAAATAAATTAAGTGGGATTCCAACTGAGCTGATGTTTTTGCTAAAATATGAGGATACTCCTACAGTCCAAGTTGCTTTACAGATCACCATACAGGTGCTGTTCTAATCGACCTGGATCACTGTAACCAGCATGTAAAACAAGGTTTCTGAGAACAAAATCAAAATATAGCTGAAAGCAGGCAGTGCAAAAAGCTTTGTGTTTCTCAGTCTAGTCAGCATGATGGATTCTGTTCTATAGATTAGTTCAGCTGGTTCTTTCAGCTCCAGGCTGCAGTAAACATTAAGGTGGGTATTTTCCTCACCTTGGCCTGTTCTTTGGTGGATAACATAGCATAATTAATTTTAGTATAATTAATTTTGGCATTAAGAGGTTTCAAAATGAATTTAAGCCTTCAGTTAATCCTAATAGGTGCTGCTGAATCCATTTATCACCATCCTTTGTGACTGGCAGCCAACACAAAACCCAGTAGTAAATGCAAAACTGGCTGCATGCCCGCAGAGCTGGCAAGCTCTGAGACTCTGAATAAATGAATGACAACATGAAGCAAGCAAGAGAACTTTGATTTTATATGCAAGAGCCCACTGGAGCTCCAACAAAACTCTGTTCTGTTCAAATGTCCCTGCTAACACAACACAATAAGCTGACAAGAGACAGCAAATCCACTTGACTAAAAATAAAACTGAAATCCAACACGATATGCTTGCAACTGCAAGATGAGCATTTTTCCAGCCTAAGAAAAACTCTGCAATTATCCCATGGACAGGATGGAGGCAGAGGGCAGGAAACCTGGGATGGCTGGATTATTCATTGCAGACTGTTCTTCTGTTTGTATTGCATTTGGTTTATGTTGCACTTCTTACTTGATAACTACATGAAAAATTAATTTGAATGGAGGTAGCCTTTACTTGGAAAGAAATCAGTAATTGTTGTTCCTTCATTGGATTCACAGGTAGTATGCTGAGACAAGAGGAAGGAATCCTTTTATTTATTTTATTTTATTTTATTTTCAGAAAGTAAATATTTTTAATTTTTTATCACAGCACTGAGATGTATAAAACAGGAATAAAATTCTATAGCCAGATACTGCACATATAAACATTAAAAGATAGATATGAGGTCTAAGGTATTACTTTCATTATGGTGGAGATGATGGATAGAGAATGCAGATTATTTGCAAGATCACACTCAAGGAACATGTAGCAGAGCCTAGAACCAGATGCATATACACAAGATAGAGATGAACTGTGATCAGTAGTTGCAGTGGATAGCCAGTAAATCGAGGTTCATAGCTTCAGATTTTCAAACACATCTACATGTTGTTGTATTAAATATCTTGACATCAGTCAAAAAAGTAATTGCTGCCTAATCCCAGCCTCTGGATGATTCTGTTTAAACTCTGTAAAACAAAAGAGAAGCCTGAGGTAGAGGTAGCTGATGCTTATTTACATCACTTTACCTATTACCAGGAATGAGTAAATGCCCTGGAAAATTCCAGTTGTTCTGCTCATACAATCTCAGTGACAAAGAAAACATTCCCGAGAACTTCCTGAAGATCAAAATAACTGGTATTTTCATTGTCCTACTAATGAGGGGAAGGAGGACATAGAACCAATAACTGAACGACCGATTGAAAACTTGTGTTACTTGTTGGGATTCAGGAAACATGACAGAAGTAAGCAAGTGCTGGTTTCTGAGGTAGATTTTCTGTGTTGGCACTCAGCTTTTAAACCTAGAACTGTCATGATTTGTTTTTCGTTAATAGTGTTAATGATGCATAACCCATGTCCCTATCTCAAGAAGAGGGAAGCTTTTCACTCGGATTTTACTTTCTGCTCCACTTCACCTCCTGGCAATATAAATGCTGAACCTTCTAAAAATAACCTGATAATTAAAACACATTAACATTTACTGACTCACCATCTGGATTTGATCTACTTTTGGATTAAAACTTTTGCAGCAGTGGGGATGGTGTCCAGGACATGCTCTTGCAAACAACTACCTGCATTATAGAAGAGAACTACTTAATCTGAGATCTACCATGAGACAACACATTGGGTTGCTGAGTCAGTTCTCAGCATGTGGAAATGACTGGATGATAAGGTTTGAAGCTGGCTCCCTGCCAAGTCTCCAAACCTTACCACCAGAAGTCCCCCCCCCCAACAAAAAAAAAAAAACCTCAGGGAGAAGAGGGAGAAAAAAACTAAGAAAAACCCGAAAACGAGAGAGAGGACAACCAAACTGATATATATAAATATATTTACACTTATATACAATTTCACAAGGGAAAGGGAAAGGGGAAGGGGAAAAGGAACAAAACTAAAATAAAATATATATATATATATATCCCAATCAGTAGCCCGAGATCTAGTAACTAAAGAACAAAAGAGTTAGCAAAGAAGATATCCCACTACTCTCCTGGGACAACCGAGAGTCGCTCCAGAACGATCGCCGGCAACCTCTGTCTCCCAAGGTCGGCAAGACCTAGCCAGGCCTCGCTCTCCAACACGGCAGACTCAACAGCAGGGAACCTGCACCTCCAAGCCGCCGGAAGGAAAGAGAGCGAAGGCCTCTCCTCCTCTCTTCTTATAGTCTGGCTTACATAAAAATCGTAGGGAATACTGGGTAAATCTGGACCCTTCCTTGGTTACAAACTGGTCACCAAGGAAGGCCTAGCCCAAACCACCACACTGGAGCACTGAAATTCCTTCAAACTGAGTATCACCTAAGAGCCAGTATTATCATTTGAAGTAAAATAGTGTTCTCAGGCTGTGCAAAAGTTTCAATTCCACATGTGAAAACACTTCCTATACTAGTGGAAAATTTCTGTTGAGACTTCCTGCTGACTCCAGTGTGGTAACTCTTCTACCCTGTAAATAATGAAACAGTTCCTGCATCCCAGTAAAGCCTTTCTTATAGAGTATAGCACAGGCAAGCCTCTACAAAAATACTTTTGCAATAATGAATACTTGATTTCAGCTTCTTAGACTTCCTGATGTCCCAAAAGCCATTTAGCATGCTGCTTTTGGTCATGTCTCCATGCCCTGGAGAGCTTAGCAATTAAGCCAGAAGGATTTATTAGGATTTCCTAGGGTGGCCCAGCAGTATATTTGAGGTGACAGAATTTCAGCTCAGTTCCACTCCTCTGAAGCACATATGTAACACACATACTTCTTCTGATCACAGAGGGATGACTAAAGCAGAAGTCTGTGTGCTTCCTTCTCTAAATTTGTCATGAAATTGCTATGGATTCAGGTAGGTCACAGAGAGAGGCAAACAAAATATAGATATCTATATTCTAGTTGCTATTTCTTCTACTCCATCATGGTAGAGCTATAACTTTAGGACTAAACTGAGCAGCTCTCAATCATGCATCATGTGCACTTCTCCGGAAGACACAAAGTTATCTGCTAAATTTTACAACCTGACACTGAATTAAGAGTTGGAATGATAACCTACTGATTAGTGCTTTACAAAATTCATGTGTAAGAGGTGGAGCTTGACTTGCCAAAGCACAGGACCAGGGCTACAGAAATCAACAGGACTATCTTCTTAATATGAACAATAGGTTATGGACTAGACACTGAAGCCGAGTGATCCAGAAAGAACTCAGTTCTCCTTTAGCCACTAACAAGATCTTGTTTCCAAAACAAGTATCAGTGTATTGTGTTTGGGTGTTGGCACTTCCCATCTTGCTTCCTAGGCATCCCACCTGCATGGGTCACCCACAGCTCCTGAGATCAATATCTCTTTGAAAAAAGGTTAAAGACCTCAAGTGCACTGCTCAGTACCCTCAAGATGTTTTGGTAACTTTCCAACCACCAGCTTGTAATGTAACACCCATTAGCTACAGGGTTTTGGACCCCAGGCAAGGCCGCGGCAGGAGAAAGGAGAGAGAGGGGGAGCCTTGCCAGCGAGCACTGCACCCCCGTGGAAGATGAGAGCACAGCTTCGGAGCACACAGAGGTTTGCCGTTCCAGGTTTGGGGAGGGAGGGAGAGGGGGAGGGGGACGGAGCAGAGGGATGGGTGTTGAGCTGGCCATGGGGGTCCTTCGACTGGCGGGTGGGAGAGCAGGGCTGTCCCGTATGAAACATCACATCACATGTGAGCAGTGCGCCTGGAATTTGTGGTAACACAGTGGGGGAAGGATAAGGTCTGGGTGGACAGAGGGTTCTTTTGATTGATGGGGGTCCCGGCCAGGCTGGGGCCTTGTAAGGTACCTCAGCCTTGGACAGGTACGGGGGCCAGAACGGTTGGTCGGTTGGTTTGTTTGTTTGTCTATTTATTTCTTTCGTTTTGGCTCTCCTGCGGCTACTGCCCAGGTTTGGCATGTTCTGGATATATTTGCTTTGCTCTGTTACAACCTGAAAGAGTGGGCAGGACAAAGGGTTGTTACTGGAAATAAAAGACTTGCCCAAATCGTTCTAACAGGAACGTAGCCTATGTACCCCTGTGTGGTTGCGAGCTATGCTGGCGAGGGTTCATGCCTTCGGTAGGGTCGCCCATGCCAGACAGGTCAAAACCATAGGACCAGATAAACTACATCCCTGGGCAGGATGAGCTCATTAGCCTTCTGGCAGTCATCCTAGGAGAAGGACAACTCTCATCCCAAACCCGGGCAGATGGAGCTCGCTTAGCCCTGGAAGGCCATCCATCTCAGAGAAGGTCACTCTAATCAAACCTACGTCCTGAGGACCTCGCTGCCACCGTCCAAGCTTGCTCGGCCCTGGCAGATGAACCTCAGGATTAAAGGGTGGGTTCAGTTCCGCGCATACTGCATCTCACCTAAAAAATCCATTGCGCAGGCTTGAAGGCTTTACCCACATGCAAAAAGTCCTGCAGCGACGGGCGAGGGTCGAAACGGTAGGTGAAAGATGCACTGGGAGCCGCAGACTCAACCCTGCATGCAGGCGGTTCAGGATATTGGTCATTTGAGACTGACGGAGATGAGAGTCTCTTGGGGCAGCACCCTGAACGACCAAGCAGCCTTTTCAAGGACAGCACTGCTTGCTCCACTCGGAGAGGGGCCTAGAAAAGGTGGCCTAAACAAAGCTCATCTCCACCTTCACCCGGTTGGTTAACCGCAGACCGACGGGCATCTTCTTCCAATGCGGTCGCACAAAGAGCAAAAGACAAAGGCATGCACCTGCCTCCAAAGGTGTACTCAAATTAACTCTAGCATGTTGGAACATCAGAACCATGCTCGATTCTGCCAATAGTGGACGTCCTGAGCGACGTTCTGCCCTAATTGCCCATGAACTGGCTCGTCTCAACATCGACATTGCTGCTCTCAGTGAAGTTCGCCTTCACGAGGAAGGCAGCCTCAGAGAACATGGTGCCGGTTACACACTCTTCTGGTCAGGTAAGCCCAGAACCAAAAAACATCTCTCAGGTGTCGGCTTCATGATCAAAAACTCCATTGTCCCTAAACTCGAAAATCTGCCGACAGGTCACTCTGACCGCATTATCTCCCTACGCCTTCCACTAAACAACAAGCAACACGTTGTCATCTTCAGTATATATGCCCCAACTCTCCAAGCTGACCCTGCTGAAAAAGATAAATTTTACACTGACCTGCGCTGTCTTACCCAAAAGGTGCCCGCAGATGATAAGATCATTATCCTTGGTGATTTCAACGCCAGAGTAGGTAAGAATTTTGAAGCCTGGAAAGGAGTATTAGGCAAGCACGGTGTTGGAAACTGCAACGATAATGGTCGACTTCTGCTAGAATTCTGTGCGGAGCAACAGTTCACCATCACCAATACTATCTTTCAGCAGAAAAATAGTCTGAAGACAACCTGGATGCACCCCAGGTCTAAGCATTGGCACCTCATTGATTATGTCTTGGTGCGACAGAGAGATGTCCGCGATGTCCTCCATACCCGCGTGATGCCCAGCGCAGAATGTCAAACAGACCATCGGCTTGTGCGCTGTAAACTCAACCTTTATCTCAAATTCAAACCCAAGAGGGGCAGTATCCCAAGGAGAAGACTCCAAGTTAACGATCTCCAATCAGCCACAGTAAGAGAAAGATTCCAGGCAAACCTTCAAACTAAGCTTGATAACCATTCCACAGATTCTGCAGTTTCCTCTCCCGAAACAATTTGGCAGCATATTAAAAGTAGCATCCTGCAATCCTCTGAAGAATCCTTAGGGTTCTCCCTCAAGAAGAACAAGGACTGGTTTGATGAAAATAATCAAGAAATCCAGGAATTGTTGAGGAAGAAGAGAACCGCCCACCAAGCACACCTTGCACTGCCTTCCTGTCACGCTAGAAAAACAGCCTTTCGTCTTGCTTGCAGCAAGCTCCAACAGAAACTCCGTGACATCCAGAACAAATGGTGGACCGATCTAGCTGCAAAAACTCAACTATGTGCAGATACAGGGGATCACAAAGGATTCTATGAGGCCCTGAAAACAGCATACGGGCCTACATACCAAGTCCAAAGCCCACTACTCAGTGCAGATGGTCAAACGCTTCTGACAGATCAAACCTCCATTCTGAATAGATGGTCTGAACACTTTCAGACTCTTTTCAGTACCAACCGTGTAGTCCAAGACTCAGCAATTCAGTCCATCACACAACAACCAGTGAAATACGAATTGGATACTGCCCCCACTCTAGGAGAAACCCTCAAGGCCATACAGCAGGTGAAAATCGGCAAGGCAGCTGGGGTTGATGGAATCCCACCTGAAGTCTGGAAACATGGGGGCCTTGCACTCCATGCTAAATTTCATGAGCTTGTGGTGCGCTGTTGGGAACTAGGCGAACTACCTTCAGACCTTCGTGATGCAGTCATCATCACCTTGTATAAGAAGAAAGGTACTAAATCAGACTGCTCAAATTACCGTGGTATTACTCTGCTCTCCATTGCTGGCAAAATCTTGGCAAGAATACTCCTGAACAGACTAATACCCGCTATAGCAGAAGAAATTCTACCTGAAAGTCAGTGTGGCTTCAGAGCCAACAGGAGCACCACAGACATGATATTTGTTCTCAGACAACTGCAAGAGAAGTGTAGGGAACAGAACAAAGGTCTCTATGTAACCTTTGTCGACCTCACCAAGGCTTTCGATACTGTGAGCAGAAAAGGTCTTTGGCAGATTTTGGAACGTTTAGGTTGTCCCCCCAAGTTCCTTAAAATGATCATCTCACTTCATGAGGATCAGCACGGCCAAGTCAGATATGGCAACACACTTTCTGAGCCCTTTCTAATAAAGAATGGTGTGAAACAAGGCTGCGTTCTCGCTCCTACCCTATTCACAGTCTTTTTCAGTATGATGCTTCAAAGGGCCTCGGCAGACCTCGATGATCAGGACGGTATCTACATTCGATATCGTACTGATGGAAGCCTATTCAACCTAAGGCGACTGAAGGCCCATACTAAGACCCTAAACCATCTTGTCCGGGAGCTGCTCTATGCTGATGACGCCGCCCTTGTTGCCCACACAGAAGCAGCTCTGCAGCGTTTAACATCCTGCTTTGCAGAGGCTGCTGAGCTCTTTGGGCTGGAAGTCAGCTTAAAGAAGACAGAAGTTCTCCATCAGCCTGCACCTCAGGAAGTCCCCCACCGTCCCCACATCACCATCGGCCAGTCAGAACTCAATTCAGTCCAACAGTTTAATTACCTAGGTAGCCTCATCTCCTCAGATGGTAAGATTGATGGGGAGATAGACAATAGGTTAGCGAAGGCATACAGTGCTTTTGGAAAACTCCATAAACGAGTTTGGCGTAACAAACACTTGAAGAAAAGCACCAAGATCAGTGTTTACAGAGCCATAGTGCTGTCTACTCTTTTATATGGTTCCGAATCATGGGTCATCTACCGCCACCACCTGCGTCTCCTAGAACGCTTCCATCAACGCTGCCTCCGTACAATCCTTAACATCCATTGGTCAGACTATGTGACCAATACATCTGTTCTCGAACAGGCAGCAATTACGAGTATTGAGGCCATGCTCCTGAGAACGCAACTGCGTTGGGCAGGGCACATCTCTAGGATGAAGGACCACCGCCTCCCTAAGATCCTGCTCTATGGTGAACTTGCCACTGGCTGCCGCAAGAGAGGAGCTCCAAAGAAAAGATACAAGGACTCCCTGAAGCAACAACTCAGCCTCGGGCATATTGATCACCATAACTGGTCCACTCTGGCCTCTAATCGGGAGGCCTGGAGACAGACCATTTATAACGCTGCTGATGCTTTTGAGAAGGCACGCAGGATCACTCTTGAGGAGAAAAGACAACGCAGAAAGAATCGAGCCTTGCAGAATATACCATCTAAGGAGTCTTTCTGCTGTGTCTTTTGCAACCGGACTTGCCTTTCTCGTATTGGCCTTTTTAGCCACCAACGCGCTTGCATGAAAAATGGGTAGAGCCCTTCCCAAATCTTCGTTCGCGAAGCCTAGCCATGATGATGATGATTAGCTACAAGGCAGGGTGGACACTATTGCCTTTTTTTTTTAACTGTACTAAATTTCTTTTTGACCACAACTGAAAACAGGAAAAAAGATACACTCAGCCAGCCTGAGATGCCTTTTATATACAGAAATCCTGATGTTGTAAAAGTCTGGGATCTGGAAAGCAGCCATGAACAAACCAGAGGCTGGAGTCAGAAGGGTTTTCATCAGTGTGACTGATCCTTGACTTTTGACCACATATGATATAAAATGACAGGAGTCTTTCTTGGGAAGAGCTCTGTTCTTTCTTCATCCTGGCAGGGCAGGGAAAACTCAAGACGTGTGGTGAAGTGTAGGATGAAACCTCTGTCAAGCTTGTCACTTCACAGAGCAGCTAGTCATGTACAAGCCACAGTCAGTTTACTTCTATTTGGGAGTAGCTGATTAAATTAAAGGGCAAAAATGTCCAGAATTGAAGTGAAAATACTCACTCAGAGACATAGTCACTGGGCCAGGTGTTTGGCTGGCTGTGCCACAGGTCCTTGGGGACTGGAGTCCTCGAGGATGCCACGTCCCATAGCAGCTCCCCAGAGTGTGCAGTGAGACAGACCCACAGTAGCCCCTTCACAGTATCTGGGCCACCAAACCGGTTCCTTCTGGAAGCTTCCAGACACTAGGATGATTTTTCTGGAAGGTTCTGGGCTTCTGGACTGACAGGCCAAACTCTCTTTGGGAACGGCTGTATTTTCCTATCCCTCATGGCCACAGTTGATTCTTCAGTGTCTGGAGCTTCTGGTCCCTCACAGGGATGTTGAAGTCCCTCTGCTTCCCTTGTCTAGTCTTCCCCAACCCTGGTCTGAAAATAGGATGCAGAGCTGAAAGGTAGCATGGCCCAGTGCTCACTGGCAAAACTTCTGTGAATATGGGGAGGTCACTCAGTTCTCTGCATCTTCACTACCCTGTGAATAAGGATGACCCACTTTCACAGTGGTCTTGCCCATTAGCTTCAGGCAAAGACACCAGATAGTGTGAGGTGATATTCTATAATGACTGTGTGAGAGCTGAAGATGGATTCAGTGCAGCAAACTACAACACTGACCTGCAGGTCATGAATATTTAGGTACCAAAGTGATGTAGTGAAGAGATGTAGCTCCCTTGTCACTGTCCTCCTACATCCTGAGTAGGACCAAAGATTTATTTTTATTTGCTTTATTCTTTATGTTTGGTTGGTTGGTTTTGGTTTTGATTTTTTTGTTACAATAATTGTTGATATACAAGAGTTGAACTTTCGAGTTATTTATATTGTGATCTGTGAGGCTGTCTTTCTGCCAAGAGTCTTTCAAGCATGTCCCAGCTACCCAGTTTATTTTGTCCACATTTAGGTATTGATTTTGCTCTCTCAGCATATCACGGATCTGTGTGACACTGAGAGACACACCAGCACACTCTCCGAAACGTATCCCTTATCCCTTAGACATCTAGACCTAAGGGAAGAGAAGCATCTAGACCATTGACAACGAAAAAAATGTTATGACACTTTTTGCTGAGTGTGTGAAACATTGGTGACCAACCTTATTTTCCAACCTGAAGAAAATTTTCCCACTGCTGCAGCAACTTCAATCTCTGCTTGCTCCATTTGTAGCTACCACCTCTCCTTGCACTACCCCCTTCACAGAATACAGAATATTATGAGTTGAAGGGACACACAAGGATCATCAAGTTCAACTTTTAAGTGAATGGATCAAACCCAAACCCTTGGCATTATTAACACTGTGCTCTAATCAACCGAGCTAATCTCAGAGTCTGGTGTATACAGTCCATAGATCCAGTAACTGGGATAGGCACACCCTGGAGTGAGTACCTAAAGTTTATGAGACAATGCTTAGGTTTGTAAGAAGAGCTGAAATAAGATTATCCTTATTTTCCTCGATGACATTTGTTGCTTCAGAGAAATGTTGTGTTTCAAATGTGTGCTAACAACCTAGGAGGGACTGGAAAGGAACTTTGTTCTTTCACTGCTTGCTGCATAGTGGCAGTCATATTGCATTTGCATTCAAATACTTCTTGAGAGTCTAATTAGTCAGTCTTTGTCACAGCAGCTCAGTGTTAGAGGACTGACTGGGTTAGAGTTAGAAAGCAATTGTCTCCCAAAACAGAGGAACGGCTGGGATTTGGCCACTGGTTTTCTGGCCTTCCTTTGCAACATGACTTGCTTTCAAGACTTGCTTGGTAGAGATGTTGCCATAGCTTATAATCTATTTCCCTGCCCTCTATGAATCCAGAAACTTCAATCTCTACTGAGTCCAGACAGTCTGCTGGAAAAGTCTCATGGTACTTGCAAATCTGGTACTGCCTGTCCTTGATTTTTACAGGCCGTTGGAACTCGATGTGATGGTGACATTCAGATCTGATTTTCCCTGCAGTTTATGAGTAGTTGGGTCCATGATTTTTGGATCACACGTATCTCTAGTGTCAACACAACAAAATGGATGCGATAAAACGAAATGGAAAACCAGCAGTGCTCTGTCAAGACCAACCTGGTTACTGCATAATAGAAATTAGTCCTCAACAAAGACTTTTGCTTCTGTAATGCCCAGAGGACCTTGTGGCTAAGATAAAGCCTAATTTGTCTAATGGTTTTCATGCCCAGAAAGAATAAAGACATAGTCTATCTACACATCATCAGCTGGACCTCTGGAAACCTTTTCTTAGAAAGAAAAATTAAAATGGATAATCATCTTTTTGTCACAACATTTTCCCCCTCCCTCTGTTTTCTCGGGACATTCGGCAGCACTTTGCAGCTAGTAAATCTGTTTGACAGGTAATCTGCCACCCATAGACCAGATGCTGCTTTGGCAAGGTTAGCTTTCCTGTTGCCATGGCAAAGCTCAGGCAGGCAAATGACACGGATGCAGTGGCATGTTGCCAAGGTAATCTGATGGCACAGGCCTTTGTTAATTGAAAGAGGGAAGCAGGCTGGTGCAGCCTGCTTTTTCCTGCCAGTCAAGGCTGAACTTCGAGCAGGGTGAAGGACTAATTAACTGCCTCCACCAGCTGTTGGCTCTAGCATGCCAAATCTGACAAGTGGCCAGGGCCACGCATCCTTAACCCTTGTTGTCTATGGAGGAGAGGGAGCAGTTAATGAAGCTGTTGGAACACTTGTAAATTGTGCTTTTCTTTGAAAGACTGCTAGCGAAAAGAAAATGTAGAGGAAAATGGTTGTGTTCCTCCTGAAGAACTGTGAACTTCATGTTTAGTTGGTAAAGACTCATGTTTCGAGCTTGTGAAGCTGTCAGGACACAGCAGCACAAAAGTCATGGATATACTCTCCAGGTGCCTTGTGGAATAAAAATGTGATGTTCTCTGAAAGTGTCAAGACTGACTAGTGGTATGTTAAAGGGATCTGATTTTGCTTGGAGGGAATGCTGACTTGGAGAGAAACATCTCCAGTACTGGCTGTGTTTGCCTATAGACATCTCTATTTCCCACTGTGCTAGGAAAAGCAGAGCAGTTTGTGTTGGAGATATTGTGAAAGGAAGCTTTTCTGAAAGTCACAGGGAATAACTCATAAGTCCTGGGGTTTCAACAGAAGTTACACTTTGTGTCTTCATCTCGTGCTCCATGACATGGCCAGAACTTTGAATAAGCAAAGATATATAGTGTAGACATGATCAATAAACTCAGGGACCCCACAGACTTCAGCTACATCCTTCTCAAGCAGTTTTGAATTTAATATCCTACTTACAGTGCCCAGCCTACTCACCTTGAAATGAAAGAGAGAAAGTGAGCAGAGAAAAGGGAATTTGCAGCAGCTTTTGTCCCCTGCAAATTACCTTATTCTGCTCTGCAGTCTACAGAGTTACTGATAGCATCAGAGACAAGTTAATACTGCAGCAATGCCCTCACTTGTTCTGCTGTGGCCAGGAATATAGATACTAATGCCAAATAGGTGACTGGCAGCAAAGAAACACCACTCAAATCTTTTTTGCTCCCAAGAACTGTTCTCACACTCCTTGTCAATCCTACTAAGTGTTCTTCCTGTGTAAATTTCATCTTTTATTTTAAACTCTTAAATGCATACATACACAATGAAATGTTTACTTGCTTTAAGTGATTTGGAGGCAAAGCACAAAAATGATCATGCAGTTACTGTCTATTTCTTAGGACTCTTTAAACATAAGTGCTTGGGATGCCAGCTACAGACCCAGGGACTCATAAACACTCTCAGGGCACTCATGCATGAACATTTGCAAACTGAGCTCAAAAAGGTTAAATCTAACTCCTTGAGTTACAGGTGAAACTCACAACTCTACCCTGTGTAATAAAGATAAGTACAAAACTCCTTGCTGTGATGCTGACCATAAAAGCAGTTTCTATGATGGCTCTCCTGGTACCTGCTGGTTATGGTTGCTCTGTTGTCATTTCACTGGCTACTGCTAGACATCACTACTGTTCCATAACACTCTGTTTCATCAGGTGTTGCAATGACTCATCCCAACAGGACCTGCAACATTCCAGTCCTTTTACAAACACTTAGTGGCATACATGGTCCTGCAGTCTTCTCAAAAAGACCCTTCCAGTATCCCTGCTCGTTTGCTATCTGTAGTCTCTATCCAATGAAGGTTCCAATAACTGTCTGTTTCCAGTGTCGTGGATATGATTCTTTTCCCTATTCATTTTCAGGTGAATTAATTTAATTTATTCTACTAATAGAAGAAAAGTCACCCACACTGCTCCTTAAATGATAAGAAAATGATTCCTGGTCCATCAAGTTCTTTAGCTAAACAAAGGATAGGGGTTTTTGTCTGGGCATCTGACTTGCCTGCCTTACTGCTCAGCAGCAACGATCAGTGAGTTTCAGCCATGGGTCTTCCAGTTGTAATGATAAAATCTCTAAACTAATGACTTCTTTACACAGGGGTTAGTTTTGCCAACGCATGTCTACTCAGAGAGAGAGACAAAGACTAACAGCTATAGTATTCTGTTGTTTGAAATAAGTCTGTAACTTAAAAGGCTTTGGGAAGTATAATTTTTACTTTTATAGGCATGGCCTGGATGTGTTTGACTTTTCAAATCCTCTCTTCAGAGATCCAAAGGGATCTGTTTATAAAATCTGCATCTCAGACTCCTTCCTATATGAAGTTCAGAGAACAATTTTTACTCCTATGTATAAATTTGTCCCTGATGTTTTCTCCTTGGAATAATCTCCTTCTAATTCAAACACTTCCTTTCACAGACAAGAAGGGTGTTCCAGGCAGACTGTTTCCTATGCACACACCCCCACACACATACTTATATATGTGTGTGTGTGCTCTTGGTGCTGTGGGAGCCTTTATACAAGGTCTGAAACATTAACTGTACAAGCAGCAGAGGGAAATCAGTACTTCTTTTGATCAGTTCATATCTCCTGCCAAGTAACTGCCTCTGTCCCTTCATACCTCAGGCTGCCTGCAACAGTTGTCAAATCTCACAGAGACTGAACTGACTCCTACCTTCTCTTCCCACCAGAAGTAGAAACTCATGCATTTACACAGCAGTATAATCACCTCTCTTGTGCTTGTTAGCTAGCTGGAGGTTTAACATGGAAACAAACAGGTCAGGGATTGAGCTAAGGTTAGGAAGTCTGTCATACCATACTACCCTATTTTCAAGAACCTCCTAGCCACTGATGGAACCTTGTGTTTGGCATCTACTACAACTGACCTGAAACTTGCCAAATATGTGCCTCAGTGTGTGTTTTTAACACAGCCATTCTGTATCTGTGTTTAGTGGTTTTGGGCAATGCCATGAGCCCACTGATGGAAACTACCTGCAAAGAAAGTACTAAAATTTATTGTGCCTATTTAGGCTTTTTACATGTTACAGTAAGAAATAAAAACTTTTTACCAACTTTGTGTATGAGTAGGATATTTTGTTCCAGTTTTACGTGATAATATTAGAAATATGACACTTCAAAGAATTTTCACTATCATGATATTAGAATAACCACCTTTCCCTAGTGCAGGGAGGAAGTCACCATTTCCATTTCTTCTCTTTGCTAGAATTAGTTGGGGTCCTTAAACCTTCTGGCTACCTGAGGAGGAGTCACTGGAAAAAAAAATGAAAAAAAGTCTCAGTCCCCAAAAACTCATAAGTACTTGTAAGAATATAAATCACAGGTGAAAAATCACAACATAGGGAATAATCGTGACATGTTTTGGCTACAAACCACAGGGTATCTGGGTCTACCTTATCAAGGAAGGTCATCAAAATGATTAGAGGGATGGAGTACCTCTCCTATGAGGAAAGGCTGAGAGAATCAGGATTGCTCAACCTGGAGAAGAGAAGGCTTTGGGGTGACCTCATTGTGGCCTTCCAGTACCTAAAGGAAGCCAACAAGAAAGTTGGAAAGAGACTATTTACAAGAGAATGTAGTGAGTGGACAAGGGGGAATGGCTTCAAACTGAAAGAGACTGGGTTTAGATTAGATATTAGGAAGAAATTCTTACCTGTGAGGGTGATGAGGCACTGGCACAGGTTGTCCAGGGAAGTTGTGGATGTCCCATCCCTGGAAGTGTTCAAGGTCAGATTGGGTGAGACTTTTAGAAATTGAATCTAGTGGGAGGCGTTCTTGCCCATGGCAGAGGAATTGGAACCAGATGATCTTTAAGATCCCTTTCAACCCAAGTCATTCTATGATTCTATGATGATCAAGCACAACCTTTTATCAACCTTCTAGCACAAGAGCCTTGGCTCTTGTGCTAGAAAAAAAATAATTTACCAGAGAGCTACAGGATACACAGAAGTCAATGCATGACATCGTGTTGAGGTGACTCATGACCTGAGTTGTTATTGCTCCCATGGAAGAAATTATTAGGCCATTTCTGGCCCCTTTGGGGCTATTATAGCAGGAGAATTTCATACGCTAGATATGGCACTTAAGGGCATTGGTTTATTAGGGTTTTGTGAGCAGCAAAAATCAAGGAGTGGGTTAGAACTTTCACTATCTCTGTTGTATGCATGCCCCAAGATAGAATAATTTCTCTGCAGGTGTTAAATTCTTGGATTAGTTCTCCCGGTCATATAATGATTAAAAAACAAATTCAAGGCTTCATCAACATCTTGCACATTCCTACTTCTTGTGTACGCAAGGATTTCCTTTCCCACCAGCATATTTTCATGTGGAATACATCCTGTGCTTATCAGGGTTATAAGGCACATGTAACCTGTGCTCACTACAATTTGGCCCCCAGATGCAACCACTGTTGCTGAGAAGGTCATGCATGCACTGCAGATATTGGGAGCCTGTCAGAGGCCTGCATAGTGTTTGTGAGTAGTTAATTAAAATCATGTATTTAGACACATTAGCACTTCCCCTGTGTGTTAGTGTGAGTGTGGTATCTGCAGAAGGGAAAGTGTTTATCTATTAGCAGCTATTGCATCATGTATATAGATTTTATCATAGTTTCTTCATTTTCCCTTTCAGTCTTTTACTGAAAACTTTCAGACTTCTTACCCCTACAAGCCTGAATGACAGTATATATTTTATTCAGACAAAATATGATTTTCTTACGTAAACCAACTATTCCTGGTCAATATGACATTTTGTGCATGTGCACAACTGAGAGCAGATAAACCATTTTAGCAGAAGTGTAAAAATCTTGTCATGGTCATAATACTGTAGCATTTCTTCATCTTCCTATAAATTAATATGAATTTGAAGAATTCCAAGAAGATAAAAAGTCCATTAAAAAAAAAAACAACAAACTTTTTTACTCTTATGAGTGGCTACCACTCATGAGATTGCTCGGTATCTCAACAGTTCTGTTTGCATTTGGCTCATGATGTGTGTCAGTGGACAAACTGGAGGGGGTGACAAACTCTTGCTGATGACACATAAGAATCAGAAATTAATGACAGAGGAATGTTCTGTCTGTGATAACATTTTCTTGGATTTCAGATCTGAACGTGATCCCTTTGAAATGTAATCTAACACAGGAGATTCCACTGAAAATTGTTGTGATGACAAATCATTAATCAGTTTTGTTCTGAATCAGATGTGTTGGTCATAATACAGAAATCAGAGGAGCATTTCCTGGTTTTGTGCTCCAGTATCAACATTTTGCATGGCCCTGGGCTTCAGAGTTGTGTTAAAGCCCATTATTGCAGAAAGGGACCATTTATAGAAATTCCTTTGAAATGGACATTTTTTTTGTGAACAAAATTTTAATCAATCAGAGTAAGTAAAATAGGTAACATCGAACAAAACAGGTTCTGATAGTCACTACATTTTATCAATGAGTACTTAGCTACTATTACCATGTGTTTCATTTTTGAGCTATTATCCGCTTTTTCTTTCTTTTGAAATTTAGTATTGGTTATAGATAAAAGTAGAGAACTCATTCTCTGGAAACCAAAGTATGACTGACGTGATGCTGTACAACAGTCAGGTAACACAAAGTGAAAACATTCTTGGAATTGATCCGTGAGAAGTGCTGCTTATTCTCCAGTTGAACATAGTTTTGGGTTATACTATTGTGGTTTCTTTGCTTTACAAAGTAACTGGTTTCAAACCTACTTAGAACAGGAAAACCTAACGCATTTAGGGGTTAGTTGTTTCCTCCACTCAGTATGGTTAAAAGACAAATTTACATAAGCTGCAAGGCTAAGAAAACCCTAGTTGATTCACATAAATGACCATTTAACATTTATTAATGCTTAACATTTTTTGCTAGCTGCAATATAGGGAATGAGAAAAAATAATCTCATAGTACAGTGTAAATAATAACTCACTAGACCAGAATACATCATAGAATCATAGAATGGTTTGTGTTGGAAAAGGGACCTTAAAGATCATCTGGTTCATACATACTCAGAATAAACTAATTCATCTAATATTTAGACTTGATGACATAATTTGGCAAAAATCAAAACAAGATACTCCTGCTAGAGGCTGCTATAGGGGGCTGGAAAGTTAGGGGAAAGAATTGGCTGAAATTTTATTGATGGAGTAGGATGAAAATTCATCAGAAATTCCATCCCCTTCTACAATCAACTTCATTGCTAGATGATGCTGACACTGGAACTGTTGCTGTGAAAAAATACCTCTTTAATTCCCACCCCAAACCTCAAAATGTCATTGTCATTCATAGAAGAAAACTCAAACAAATTACTGTTTACAAGCAAAAATTTTCTTCTTCCCCCTCGTAAATGTTGCTAATTTTAGAATGAAGAAAAGATCTTTTGTGAAAACCAGTTGCTTGGATGATGAAAGGAGAAGCTTCTAGGATTCACAAGGGGGGAAAGGTATCTTTTAAGGAAAAATATTACATTGAAAAAAGGGTGAGAGAAGGGAAATGGATGTGCCAGAGTTTCTGACAATTTGCTAGAAGTCTTCGGTAGGAAACTACGCATGAAATTTTACCATCACCCAGTGGTATAATACTGTTTTACGTCAGTACATAACTGACCAAAGAATAACCATGTATATCACTGCATGGCATGTTTAGGGGATAAGCTGTTTTGGTTTCCTTTATGATAAAAATGTACGTGATCTGGAAAAGCAATTTTTATCACTGCCACTGACATCTGTCTGTTGGGGAACTAGGTGCACCCAGCAAGGACCAAGTACAAGTCTAATTTTGTGAGGAATTAAATTATTGATAAAAGACCACAGACTGTTTTTACAATGGAGTCCTTCCTTATTTGTAATTTAGGGTGGAGGAGAAGCAAAGGTTTGGTTGGCTGAGTAAGTAACTCTAATACTTCATCAGTTCAGGTCATTTATAATACTTATATTGCACTTTCACTCTCCAGTCAATTGTAAGGAACATATCCACTGCTTAAGGCAAGATGGTCTTCTGGAGACAAGTAACCTTAGCACAGACCTACAGTTCTGCCAGGATATGATCTTTGCTTATTTTAACTCTGAGAGATGAAAATCCACTTTCTGTGAGACTGAGTGAGTCAGTAATCCTTGTCCATGGAAACAAAAAATAGCTGGACCCAAGGAAAATCTAAGAAAGCAATGGTGTTGAAATAGGTAATGATTTATCTTCTTCTGAGACTTTGGTCTCCTTCTCTGACCATCAGCACTTCAATAAATAGTTGCTTCCGAAAGCAACAAAGGACTGTACACAAATCCTCTCAACTTCCTCCCTGCTCCCTCCCACAAAAATAACTTACAAAATCTCTGCCTTACAAGTTTTTCACAGAGAGACTGAGCAGAGGGAAAAAAAAAAAAGCAAAAAAGACATTACCTCCTTTTCCTCCTCTCCGCACTCACAGAACCCCTATCCCTATCCCAGTTGTAAGACTTACCCTCAGAAAGGGCACTGTGTACCCCGCACTTCACTTCCTCTATGGACCATCACAGTTTCCCCCACTCCTTTTACACCTCCTTCCACAGAAGAAGGACCTATTCCTGAATAGCATCAGTCCTTATCACATTGGAAGCAATTCCAGAAGGTTTTGATTTCTGCATAGGCAACATTCAGCTGGATAAATACAGGCGGCAGCACAAAGACATCCTCACATCATCTAATTCTGCCCTCAGCTCACAATTAAGCAGGATTTGGTTGATTCCCACAACTTTGTTTTCTCACTGTACAAATCCTTGTAACTTTTGTTAAGTTACACATGCACCTACTGATGACTGTGTCCGCACTGTACGTGCAATAATTTCACTCTTTGCTCAGTCAAATTGATTAGGTGGGTGCCACTGAAAATATTTAAAAGCATCGATATTTAAAAGCATCAATGTGCACAGGACTCGAAGGAGGATGTCTTCACTTGTTGCCTACAGAGACCACGTGTGCAGATCTTTCTTACTTGGGCTTTTATATCATAACCTTTGTGTTGGTAAGCACCTCTTGTGTTGGTAAGTCTTCATAAGAAGAAAGACCCATTTTCTTCAGGATTTCCCTCCCTACCAGAGAGGTGGATCCCTGGAAATTTTTACCCTCATTTTTCTAAAGGGAGCTCTGAGAGCTCATGGCTGAGTCTCTTAGTGTCTGTGAGGGTTCACTGTGGAGATCTGCATTCCAAATGTGGCAATTGCAGGAACTATGTACATTGACCCTGGTGTGGACAAGTTGTGTGCAGTGAATGAGAGAGCCAAGGTGCAGCTCTGGAAACAAAAATTATTTCAATTTCTCAAAATCCATTAATATCTTACAAGGTTTGGATGACCATGTGGGTGAAAGCTGACTGGAAGCCAGTAAAAGACTGTATGTGTCTCAGACAAAGCAGGTTCTTGCTCTAGCAGGTCCAGAACTACCTAGATTGCACCCTGTCACACTCAGGAACCTTCTCCAGTCATGTAATAGATGTGTATCTCAAAAACTCATTAGACTGTAGACATAAAGATGGAAAAACTGAAGTGATTTTCCTAACAGGTTTTTGGTGACTATTTGAGAGTTTTGCTATATGTCTTTTGTTGGAAGTATTGATCATTTTGATATTTTTCATTAGTTACTGGGTGATTTCAGAACAGTACAAGTCAGAATCAGCTCTGTCTATAGTGTGTATATGCAAGGCAGTGTAGATGGATTCCTTCGTTTGTGAAGTTGTGTCTAAAGCAGAAAACAACTTTCCACTTCTTTTCAGATCACTTTCTACAGAAAGGAAGCCAAACTTCTGACTTCATGAGAAAAGAAAGGAAAAACAGTATCAGTTGAGACAAATTTGACTTCCTTGGCTCCCGAAGAACTAATTAATCTCATACCAGTACTCTTCTCTTACATGGCAGTGCAACTGACAGCTACTTTTCAAAAAGGCAATACTAATCTTCCAGATTATCATATTAAAAAAAAAGTTACTTAAATTAAGCTCCTAGATCTGTACATATAGGAACAGAAATAATTAGTGACCTTTTGAAAATACCTCAGTCTCTACAATCCCGCTTTAGAGTCCTGATTTGTAGGACTTTCCTCTAGCTTTCAGGAACATCTGCAACTTTTCTGAATTATCTTATTACCTTAGAACATGAGACAGATCCCAGAATACCTTTAGGCTGAAAAGGAAACAACTCTTCCCTCTTTACCCTTGGCTACAAAGTCCTCTCCTTTGACAGCTTGCGACTTCTCCGAGACAGAGATGTCCTCACCACTCTATTTCCCCATGACAGATCTCATCTATTACTCATCTGCTCTTTTGGTGTGAGAAAATGTTAGAAAAACACTCAGAGCTATTGACTCACCACAAAAAGGCAGAACTGTGTGTGTACGTACAGAGAAATACCATTGCACACTTCCCCCTGCATGCGGAAATGAAAGGTTTGCTTGTGGTGAGTAACTGATGCTGCCCTGCTTGTGTGACAGCTGATCACACCCAGAAAACAGGAAAATTCCCTCAGTTTTCCTCACACAGGTGCATCATCTAAGAAAGGAAAGAATCTTCCACCTCACTAAAATTTGGATGGTATCTCAGGTGTTTTTTCCACCCTCCTTCTCACAAATTCAAAAGCTCAGAAGGTGATTAGTGTTTTTAGAAATTACAGTCTTGATATAATTGAAAATTTCTGAACTCAGCACTGTGGTAGTAAATAAGTTGACAAAGCAAAAGGGTAGGTTTGAAATAAAACATTATCACTGGAAATATTTCTCTCATCTCAAACCTTGAATTGAAAATGCTGTAGATTGATGTAAGTTCACATATAAGATGAGAGATGTAAGTTCACCTCGGGTCTGGCCAGCTATTGTTGGCTTGCAAACTTCAGAGGTCTTCTGAAGAGTTTGTCAACTAGACTTGTAGGCATCTTCTCGGGAAGCTCAAATTTATTACACAGAGGCTTACACCTCCTCTTTAAGATACTCAGGGAATTACAAAATGAAAACACTTTGAAAGCACTGGTTTAGGCTGTTATGGCAAAGCCCAACAGAGGCTCAGACACCCTGGTTATGTTCTGTTATCCTCAAGAAAACCCTTCCTGTCAGAAGGACTGAATTAGAGCCAATAAATGACCATTCACAGCCAAGGGGGAAAAAGAAGGCAGAAAAAAAGTTCTGTTCATTAGTTGGCAGACTTGAAACAGCTTTATTCGGGCTGAGTACCTTTGTGTGAGCATTGCTTTAGCCAAGGAGCAGTTCTCAGTCCTTGTTACACAACTCAGTGAGATGTAATTCCCTTAATACAAAGCCAAGAAAACCCAAAACCCACCATTGAATTAGAAAAGTATCTGACTGAGAACAGTAATCTCTGCAATCTGCAATTTATACTAAAAGTCCAATTGTAACTAATGTCTACAAGATGCAGGTTAATAAAATATCACACACAAACTCTTCATTTTGTATCTCTTGCAATTCTAACTGATAGATGAGAGAGGAAGTGTTTGCAGTAATTAATGCATAGACTTGAGGGCCAGTAGTCCTGGGTTCTTTTCCAAGCTCTGGCACTAATCTGCTGTTGTCCAATCCTTGCTTATATTAACACCAGTTCAAGAGTGCTTAAGGCTACAATGACTTAAGCACAGTTTAGCTGGATGGAGTGAGATTTAACTAATGTAGTGCTCTCTACCTACTACCAATACTGATCTTTTGCAGTAAATCATAGAAGCAGTAACCTTTAAAACCAAAACTTTTGTAGTTGACTCACCAAAAGGTACACACATTTGAACAAGAGCTCCTGAGTGTGAGGTCTTATCCTGTGTGACACACATGCCTACTCTTTCTCATCTGCTGAGTCTCTTTCTATTTGATCTGGTAAAGTTTACTTCTGTAAAAACATACAGCCAACAAATACAGGGATATTATGAACAAGACTTTTGAAAAACTAGTGTCACTTACTTCATATTCACCAATACCATAAAAAATACAGGTAATATTCTTTATAAATGTACCAAGGTATTAGCTGAAACTTTCATCCCATGAAAATTTTGCTGCAGTGAAACAAAATGGTAATTTAAAAATTAAATTCAAAAGTAGTTCAGGTAGCATAGTTATCTATATTGACAAGACCAAATGATACCAGACCCTTAGAAGGATCAAGATGGAATTGTATTTAGAAAATTTTTTGCGATGATTTAGATGCACATGACCAGAGTACTCAAATTGGAGAGCTAACACAAAACTATAACGGATTAGCTAAGAAGAAAGGAGCAATCAGTTGATTTAATATATTCAGTTAGTGACCTTGTTGCAAAAATTTGGGCTGTTTTAATGAAATTTGCTGGTGACACAAATCTGAAATTGCCTCAACTACATTGTGAAAGATGAGAATATCAGAACATTTGGGCACCAGATATTAATAAGAAGAATTTTTACTATGACCTGTCTGCCTTTCAGTTGAATATGACACAGAAATAGAGATGTCTGTGCATCAATCAGCTTCAAGGGACTCTGAGACAACACTGAGATTTGGCCAAGTAAAAGGTAAATCAAAATTGGTTTAGGTGAGATGCTACAGGTATAGTGCATATAGTTAATGTGTTCAGTCACCATCACCTCTGCTCATTGAAGTTGGAAACAGGTGAAGGATGCTACTCAGACAGGGAGAACTGCTCTATTCCTCCACAAATTTCCCAGATAGATTCATGTGCAGTGAAAAAATATGTATGCATTGAATTTAATGTTTGGCAGCTCTTTAGACTTGCTGAACACATGCACATCACATATTTAATATCTGAGCAGTAAGTCTGACATCTCCACAGATAAAATATTCAGAGTAAAGCTTGTAGGAAGTGCTGTACCAAGCAAAACTGAGCTCAGCGTGTCCTGCAGACAGACAATATATTTTGACCCAGCCTGATTAGAGTTAATACAGTGGATTTAAGCGAGACAGAAATCCTGCACACATGTATCAATCCAGAGAATTTTTTTATAGAAATATTGGACATGTTCATGGAAACCAATAATACCAATAATGAGGGGAAGAGAGAGTTTCACTTGTCAGAGGAGTCTGGAAGTGTTGGCTTGCTTAGTATGTCAAAATTAATGCTGGGAAGGGATATCGTTTCTGCCTCTTAATGCATCAGGGTATATTTCATGAAGAGAATTGATTATTAAAGCTATAGGAACATGTCAGCATGAGGCTGAATGAGTGAAAACTGACCATGCATGACTCAAGGCTGGAAACATTGCAAGTTTCTAATTGCCAGAGGAGGGAGTTTCCTGGAACAATAAGAATAGTGGAACTGAAAAAAAAGACTTATTGTTCTCATAGTGGCGCTTGATCTGTTTGAGAGCAAGACTGCTTGCCAAAGGATGGCTGTGACAGCCACATCAATACAATCAGGATCCTGAAGTCACATAGACTGAAAGGTAAGCAGGGATTTGGGTGCAATGGGGCTCACATCCAAACCATGAAGAAGTAAAATCACACAGATTGGTTTAGACACACTTTCGAGGTTTTCAGACACTTCCACAGTGGAATTCTTTTCTTCTTTTACTCAGAACCACAGCATCTCATCCATACAACTTTTCAAGCTTGTGAAGTAAATCAAAGAAGTATGTCAACTCCAATAAAAAACAGGCTGAGCTCAAGTGGTCACAATTTTCAAAAAACTGAAAGCAGAGATTATACGGAGATCAAACAGAAAAAAACTAACACTCATGAAGTTTTGTCTGTTGTAAAGAAATGTAAATTGTGATTTCAGACTTGTGATCTTTCCATTAAACTTTTCCTAAACTTATTCCTATACACAGTATTTGTTTTTATTCGACTGAGGGCTGTATTTCTGTAACCAAGCCTGGAGGCTGTGCAGTTTAGAACTACTTTGTCTCAAAGTACAAAGGCAAAAACTCTCCTCCATCACTCCTCTGCTAATATTTTCCAGAGAGTTTTTTCATGCATTTTAGAAAAAAATGACCTACTAATGTATACATCAGTGTGGGAGAGTGCAGGTACACAGAAAATGAATTTTAGAAGGTGTTGACAATCCAACAGAAAAATGTATTTTTCTATTGATTGTTATTCAGTCCAAACCAGAACATTTCCCCTGGCTTAATCATGACAACACCATCTCCTGTTACTTTGGATTTATTTCTCTCTCTAATTTTAGAGGATATGGAGTGCAAATCCCTGTTGATTCCCATAATTACTGAAATGCCCATCAAAAACATCACAATACATGATTATATCATCCTTAGATGAAGGACTTTGTTCTCTAATCCTTCTTTTGACCCTTTTCCCACATGCTAAAAATAAAAAAATGGGGTCAGTATAATGAAAACTAACAAGCTGGCTCTTCACCTGTTGCTTCATAGCCAGACCTAAGAACAGGTGGAAATATCTAGGACTTCTGAATTATTACCTGTATTTCATTTGCCACTTCATTCCTCAAAAATCTGCCTTGTTCTATTCAGCACTTCTCTAAAAGTGGCCATTGAAATATTTAAAACTCTAAAAAGAAATAGATTGCTTGTAACCTGAAGGCAAAGTTTATCCCAGGTAAGCTTACACACAGCCCTCCATGCAGGCTGTGAAAGAGGAGGACCTAAACAACCTCCACATTGAATTCTGGGGGGTAGCAGATGGACCAGCAGGGGCCCTGCTGGAAATCATGCCAAGGTACAAAAAATAGAGAAAACGAGGGTTAAACCAAGAGGCACCCCCACCTGCCAATTTATAATACAGAGGGGTTGCACTGTCCTCCTTGTTTTTGTTTCTGTCCAAGCTCAGGTGTGTCTCACCTATTTTGCTGTTGTCAGGGTACTTTCTGCAAACATATGAATTTTCCAGCAGCTGCGAAAAAGGTCCCATGTTGCTGTTTTAAGAATCTGAGGAGTTGGAATAACAGAATTTTTAACCCTAATGAAATGAACACAAAAGTAATGAACACAATCACGGAGCAGGATCTTGTGTTTTCTCCTGAGAACTACCTGATTTCCACTCCTCTCAACAAGAAAGGCTAAGATTTATATTATAGATTCCATAACTAGAATGTTGTGGTAAACTTGACATGACTTCAAATGTACACTCATTCACTAGCGGTGAGGATTCAAGGCACTTCTGATTATGGACTGTTTTAATGCTTCACACAAAATTCCTAACATCAACATTGAAGGAAACATGCCTGTTCGAAACACTACATATGCACGTATCTAAATGCCCTAAATACGAGCATATGACAGTGTTTCTATGAGTCAAAGCTATAACTCAATTTCTGAGCCCAAATAATTGCATTAGGTAATGAATGTTTCTATACTAATATATAACTATCTTTTGTTAACAGGTGTTGTTATTGCTATGACTGCTCCATAAGAATTTGATCATAATCCCATAGTACCTATTTTGTCCAGAAGCAATATTTTCTGAAATTACAGTCTCAAAATTTAAAGATGGAAAGTTTTTCAGACTAGGTAGCTCATCGACATATGATTGTAATGTATTCCTTATTAATATTGAAAATGTTAGCTAGAATTAATGATGGACAATTTTTTTACTAAATAGCCAGTAAAATATCTGCTCTGTTTTATAACACCATATGTATTCCTTGTCTGTCTCAGGAGCTGAGCCACAAGGTTTTGCTGATAATAAAATTTAAAAAGAAGTGGTGATTTTCTAGACTACTGTAAGACTGACCTGGAGATTGCTAAATCAGTGGAAAGATTCCAGCTGACTTATACATACTGTGGATGAGGCCCTCCATGCATCCTACTGCCAGCTGTTACACATCACTGAGAAACACCACTTTTCTTCTTTAAAGCTCTTCTCCTGAGAGCAATTTGTGAGAAGATATTAGATGCATAAGAGAATAAGTTTAAAGTTAGCTTGATCTTAGCTATGCAGTGTTGTAGAATAAATATTTAAAGTCATACAAGAGATGGCACTTGAATTTACCAATGACAGATTGAGACAGAATAGCTCTATGTCTTTTAATGAGGAATGAGTTTTAGATTAAGAAACTTTGGTAGATTAAATTTATTCAGCTTTCAACATTATAAGTTGTCACATGGGAAGCCATACATTAAGCTGCAAAACAGGTAAATTAATAAATTAATCCTCAATCCAGTAAGAAACTAGGTGAAGAGTCTAAACTCATGGATTACGTAAAATTGAGAGTTTCTCTACGAATTGTTTTGAAATGCATCTTAATTACTATTTTTATTAGAGAGCATGGTAAAAATATAATAAGAGATAAAATTTGCTGATGACATGAAGATAGAAAAGAAAATCAACACAGAAGAGAATGAGAACACTTCAGAGGTGAAAATAAAAAAAACAGGGAGTTTATAAAAAACACGATGAACTGTTTTAGTGAAATGTGGAAAATCAGTTGGAAGTGACCATGACAAAAACTAACCTCATCTTGAACAATATTGGGTTAGTAACAGTAAGGTTTCAATTATTCAAGGAGTGAGGTTCTTGAACAGTTTTCCAAAATAAGTACAAAGTAATTGAAGGAGATTGAGGGTGGAGTTTGTTCAATTTGTGAAGGGGATTATATGAGTTCTTATTGCCTGCAGTAACAAGAAACTGGAACAGAGTAGTAGAACCTCATAAAATCTGTTATTTCTACCTTTGCTCTCCTTTTATTTTGCAAAATTTTATGTGCGTTCTTTTCCTTGTCCTCTCCAACAATTCAGTATTTTCTTAAAGACATCAGGAACTTTTGCAAGACAGTGAAAGGTGTAGCAAAGGACTACAGGAAATCACTATTAAAACACACAGAATAATTTTCCTCGTTTTCTAGGCTTGCCTGATTTGAAACTCTGGAGTGGCACTCTGGGCCTGTTTCCATTGCAGCACATGAGGTGATTACATTTGGATTTGTTTCTTGGAGAAGACCCAGAAAATGAACTCTAATGGAAAGTCCTGCAATCACGATACCCCTGAGACTTTATTAACAGGCACCATGACATCACTGCTCACTTAAAGAAGGTCAGTTCATCCTTTCTTTTTTGTAGACTGCTGTGGGGGTGAGGAGATTGAAGACATGCAAACAAATCTGTCTTGTTGGCTGACTGGTTTTCAGGGCCTATAGACGTGGGTGGAAAGAGTGGGCAATATCACTCTATCTCAAAGCAGCAAGATAGTAGATAAGTAGTTCAAACCATGCAAGCCATTCAGGGGAAGGGTTTGCACAGAAAAATTAGTGAGAAACTAGAAGAAAACCAGACAGGTGAGTGTGTGAGTGGTTCTGTTTGTTACCTTCTAGCAGAAAAGTAACTCAAACCATGTTTACTCTGGCCTCCAATCGGGAGATCTGGAGACACACTATCTTTAACGCTGCTGATGCTTTTGAGAAAGCTTGCAGGATCACTCTTGAGGAGAAAAGACAACACAGAAAGAATCGTGCCTTGTAGAATATACCACCTAAGGAGTCCTTCTGCTGTGCCTTTTGCAACTGAACGTGTCTATCTCGTATTGGCCTTTTTAACCACAAGCGCGCTTGTAGAGCCCTCCCCAAATCTTTGTTCTCAAAGCCTAGCCATGATGATGATGAAATTTCCTTTCTTTTCCTTACTCCTATTTTAAGATCTTGGTGCATTTAAAAGGTTCAGGTTTTGTTTTGGTTTATTTTGTGCTGTTTTGTTTTGTTTTGAATCACAGCTTTTCTTGCCTATGTCCAGACCTGCTCTAGTTAGGTTTGCTAGGATGGTAGTATTGTGCTGTTCTGGGGTCTTTTAGATTAAACCTATATCTGAAGAGATTATAACTGGTACACAAAAGTCTGCCTGAGTATTCAGGGAGTGATACAACATCTCCGTGTTTTTCAGTGAGCATTAAGTGAAGTCTAGTGATCTCAATGCAAATAGTAACAAGTTTAGCTATTTCTCTCATGACCAGAGTGTGTAAAGTATAAACACCTGTAATGATTACTATTATTTTCTCTGACTGGTAACTGTGCTCTACCAAGGAAAAAGCAAGCCTGGTTGGGCATCTGAGGCCATCCAGTGAAACGACGGGACTTTTCTGAGCTGACATAGGAAGGATACAGGAGGAACAGTTTCACCATACCCCTGCCCAAACTATGGTGTATAACACCTTGTTTCACTGCTTAGGGCGAGGCAGGCTGGTTTGCTGACGATTTGTCCACCAACCACAGATATTATGCCTGAAAAAATACCATACCAGTTTTAACTCCCCAAGAGTTATAGAATCATAGAATAATTTGGGTTGGAAGGGACCTTTAAAAGTCATCTAGTCCAACTCCTCTGCAATTAATAGGGACAAGAGAAAGAAACAGCACAGAATTTGAACTCAGCTGAAGAAAACTAGTATAACACCAAGTTTGGATTGATTGTTTTCTTGTAGGTGTTTTGGTAGATCTGAATTTTCAAGAGCTAATTATAAAGATGTTTAAGTGTTAGCTAGCATGAGCAGAGCAGACCACCTAACTACACAAGTGATTATATGACAGTCACAAGTATTAAGATGCAGGACACCATCTCTGCTGAAGGAAGAAGAAAAAAGATTCAAGTAGGCCATAAACAGGTCCTGAGAGGTGGAGAGATATTAAAAATATGTACCATAAAGAGGAAAATTATCCCTTCCGTATGTTTACATCCAGCTGCCTGAACCTGATATGAGGTCTTTCCTGAGGCCTTCAACACTTAGTAATAAAAAATATCATCAACAAAAAAAATTTCATGAGCAGAAAATATTTCAAGAAATATTACAAAGTTTTAGGACTTTTGGAAATAGATAGTAATTTTAGTGGCTTTTTTTATTTTTTTAGGCCTGGAAAGTGACTTTCAAACATTGAGATGTGATGTTTTAAATACTCTCAGGACATCTTTCAGTCTTCATGTCTGAACTGTGTTCTCTATTTGACCATATTTGTAAATACAGTATGAGAACAACATTTCTAAGAATTTCTAAGGATTATTATTTACTTCATATTAAGAAATAAAGTGGAATCGAAGTGTTCTCCAGTTTTTTGGTATGCACTGGGCTGAGGAATGTTTTTGACTTTGTCTGGAGTTCTGCCTAAAACTGAATAACAAAGTGGAAGTCCAGAATTGCCAGGTGTTGTATGCCTGGAAATATTTCAAGAAAAACATCTGGAATTTCATCTTCAAGGGGAACAAAGCACTGGAAGCTGTGCTGAGTTGTCCAAAATCACACAACTTCTCAGAGTAAAACCAGAAGGAAAACCAGCCCTCCTAAGCCCGTCATTACATGCAATTTGCATTTTCATTCTTATCAATCAGTCAGTCACCCAGACAGCCAAAAGTCTTCCTGAAAAGAAACAATAACTGAAGCCAGAAAAAATGCAGATTTTGGCTCAAAACCATTTCAGTAATAAACAGATATAAGTAACTTATGGTTTAAAATTTATCAGTAGCTAAAGATCTGATCTATTGTTTAAAGAACAAGATATTGGCGTCTTTCTAAGCATAAACTCTAGTCCTTTTTCCCCCAATTACTTTTATTTGACTTCTTATTTAGACTGCTCCATCTGTAAGGTATCATGCATAGTAAATCCCTGTTGCTGTTGCTCTTCTCTGATCTCTGTACAGCCGTGTGCTGCAAGAGAGTTCTTTGGGCAAGGACCAGTCTGATATACTGTGGATGCTCTTGCACAAAAAAAAATAGAGCAGGCTTGAACAATAGTCTTTTAAGTCTCCTGTATCCATAGAGTCTGTATTTTTAAAGCTATCCAAAGAGACTCTATATCCACCTCAGATTGCAATTACTGGAATTACTGCTTTAAAATTGGATGCTTTTGAATGTTTCAGGTGGATTATATAATCTTCCAATATAAACTGCTTTTCGTGTGACAGTGTTTGTCTTATCTCACTCCTCTTTTGTCATGAGCAGGATTTCTAGTTCTCATAATGTTGCTTAAACAGCTTTGCAAGCAACTTGCACAAGACATCTCTTTACTGTTTTTGTTATCCTGGATTAAAAAGGCCATGGAAGATCTTGTGTTGTATGTGATAGAAATGTAAGAGTTACTGTTCCACTAATCCCTTATTTCAAGGAATTTCTGTTTCAAACCCACCTGGCAGGACTAGGATGAAGGTCAGAGACTCAGAAACAGTTGACTTAAGATTTTATGCCAAATCCTAAAGACCGCATATTTGCAGGCAAATGGCAAAAAGTCTCTTTTAGTTTTTTGGGGGAGTTGTTTTTTGGGTTTTTTTAATCAATAAATAACAATCCATGTGGCATTCTATTCTATTGGCAATGAAATTACTAGCCTCATTCTGTACTGCAGGGGGACTCAAACTAACAAATTTACTACACTCTTTTTTTTTTTTTAACATTTGTCCTTGATAGCAATTGTTCTAGTTCCATTTAAGGGAACTTGACCTACAAAAGCAGTCTCAGAATTTAAATATTTACTGTGGAATTTAGAGTTATTGGAGGGGTCTGAATACTCGATTCCCATTGACACTGAGGAGTATCTCAGAGTTAGTTAAGAACAGAAATCACTAGGGTTCTTTTACAGGAATATGTCTGTAATAAATTGCACTGAAAATGTATAAAACCATCATATTTTTATTAATAAAATCCTGTTATAAAAAAGGCAAAAAAAGCTAACCAGAAAATACAGGTGTGGGGGTTATTTTGGTTTGTTTTTTGGTGGCAGTTTGGCTTTTTTTAGTGGAAATCTGTTAGAGCAAAACATTACCTAAAAGTATAATGTTCTTGAAAGTGAAGAAATTGTCACTTTGTGAGCTTAAGTACCTTAGGAAATCTCACTTTTAACACTGCCTTAGCAGATGGTGAGGGAATAAAAGTCTGCAATGTATATGCGATTTTTTAATGCTTAATAAGGAGTGGACAAGTGTATTGTTGTAATGTGATTATATGAAGTATAGATGGGATTTAAGTCTTAGGTTTGCTTTATGAACTGACTATCATAAGTTTTGGAAAACATTATTTTTAAAAAATCTTTAGTAGTTTGGATTTATGACAACTACTTTCTATGCCACTGTATTTTAATGATGGGGGCCACAGAGAAAAAAATCTTGGTCAAAAAGAGGCTTTTAAAACTGAGTAAGACAAGATATTACCTCTGGTAAAAAATATTGCCCTGGTCAGATCCCACAGCTGAGCAGGTCACATGTGCACTTGCTACTGCATTTTAGTCAAAGACCTACTTTTTAAAATGTATTAACTGGTCTACTTAGACTGAATAACTTAGTGACTGCTTCCATTGAGCAGCTCCTCAGTAACATGCGGAGAGGACAGGAACCTCTGGCTGGAGGCAGTGACAGGCAGCCGAGGCAAGTAGGAGGAGAGCAGCCACTCCAGCCAGTGCTGGACTTGCACGAACAGGTAAAGCTTTTAGTGATTTACTAGCAAGTTAGCTGGGGAGAGAAACAAAAACATACTCTGTTTATGCTAGAAAATAGGTGACTGTCAGTGCTTTTGTGCACACAGGCATTTTTCGGTTTGAACTCAGCCTGAAATATGTGACTCAGTCCGGTAGTTCCAAACAAGACCTTTAAAAACTTCTTTTTCTATTCATTTTATTTTCTTCCCCAGACCATATAAACACTTGTGTTTAAAAATCAGAGCCCTTCTTTTTCCTTGTACTTTCTCCTTCCAGCATCACATCAGTGACCTGATTTTCAGAGGAACAGCTCTCAAAGTCCACAGGAGGTACTCAGCATGTCTGAAAATCAAGCCATAAATAGACATGAATCTTTCTTTCTTTTTTCCTCCAGGAACTGGACTGCCAAGTCTCAGCAAACAGCCAAAGAAATCCAGCTTGTTCGCAAATGCTAATTTAAAGCTGCATGTGTTTTTGCATAGGCTGCATTGGACTGATTATATTTGAGTCACAATAAAAGAGAAACTTATTTTTCTAAAAGGAATCTTTAAATTCTTGCAGGTTTGGGAGGGGAAAAAAGGCTGTCATTTGGGAGATCTCCATCTGTGGGATCTGTGAGTAAGCTTGGAGCGGAAGCAAAGAGGAAATCCCCCACACCACTTAATGAAATGCTGTTTTGGGATAATCACTACCAAAGAAACTCATCAGTTCAGACTTTGAGCATCTTTGTCTGGTAAAGTGTCTGAATTGAGCAAGAAAAACATGCATTTCCTGTGTTGGGGGGCTTTTTTTCCCATATTAAGATCCAGATTGTTATTTTGTAGGAAATGGTATCATTCATATAGGGAAAAGCAGGGGATAGAACTGGGTTTTATTATGACTCCTTTCTCAATTAATTGACTTTCTGTTTGTTTTGAAGATCTTGAGAACAAGAAACTATTTCCTAGCACAAGAGAAGTTAATAGTCACACTGTCATGTTCCTCTCATGTATCTTCTTAAATCTTTTTTTTCTCAGATCAAAACACTGTTATGTGCAAAGCAGCTATTGAAAAACTGTAATGGAGGGAGAAAATTCCTATCTTAAATCCTCATTAAATTCACAGGAAGAAGAAAGAGAAGTCATTTGTAGTCAGGGAAAACGAACTTTAGAATTCTTCCAAAGAGAAGGCATTGCTAAGTTCAAATCAAGACACTGGTGTTTCTCTAAGGTGTCACAGGTCCAGCAAACTAGATCCCCAGACTTATTTACCTGAAATAGCAGAGTACAGATATGTTCCAGATCAAGCTAACTCTACTCTACTTTCATTTAGTAAATGATTCATAAATCGCCCCAGATATTACATGAACCATTACATGGTTAATTTTAACAATTCCTCTCCTGTATATAAATCAGTATAACTCCACTGTCAACAACAGGCTAAGGCAAAATAAAGAGATACATTCCTCAGTACAAGAAGAGGGAGTAGAAAACCCAAAGGGATAATTGAATGTATCATTAGCAAGCTGGGTAATGATACTAAACTGGGAAGTATTTCCCCTTGCAGAGGGTTATAGATAGGTTGGAGCTTTGACCAATGATTAATGGGATCAAATTTAACAAGATCAAATGTCATATTCTGCATCTGGGATGCAGTAACACTGGGCATAAATATAAACTGGGAGAGCAGTGACTGGAGATCAGCCCTCAACAGGAACCAGCAGTGTGCCCTGGCAGCCCAGAGGGCAAACCCCATCCTGGGGTGCATCAAACACAGCATGATCAGTTGGACAAAAGAGAGGATTATCCCACTGTGTTCAGTGTTGGTGTGGCCTCACCTGGAGCCCTCTGTGCAGTGCTGGGACCCACCTGTTAAGAAGGATGTGACAGCCCTTGAATGCATCCCAAGTAGCACAACAAAGCTGGCCACAGGGCTGGCAGGCACATCCTGTGATGAGTGCCTGAAGACTCTGGGCTTGTCTAGTTTGGACAAGAGGAGGCTGAGGGGCGATCTCATTGCTCTCCACAGCTCCCCGAGGAGGGGAAGGGAAGAGAGAGGTACTGAGTGTTTCTCACTGGGCTCTGGTGATCTTTACCAAGAGGGTGGTTAAACAGTGCAACAGGGCTTCTAGAGAGGTGCTTGACACCTCAAGCCTCTCAGGATTTAAGAGCCATTTTGACAATGTCCTTAATAACATGCTTTAACTTCTGGTCATCCCTGAAGTGGTCAGGCAGTTGGACTAGGTGGTCATTGTAACTCCCTTCCAACTGAAATTATTCTAGTCTAGTCTAGTCTAGTCTAGTCTGTTCTCTCACTTCCATTCTCCAGCCTCATTTTGCCTTTGAATTCTTCCATCCTATAACTTTCTCTTACCATTGCAAGTAGTTAGCCTTGCTCCACAAGACCAAGATTTTTAGTCTACAGTCTCAGATACAAGCACATACTCTATCTCCCAGAGTTTCTGCTTTATCAAATGAGTGTTGGATGTAAAACTTTCAGGTACCAGAAAGCCATGCTTTCCTTTTCTCAGCTGAATCTAACTACTATTCCACCTCCTACTCTTGACAAATTGTCTTTTGTTTCAAATATTTTCCATGCATATCTGAGTAATCAATCTCAACAAGAGATGTGAAAGGTAGTTCTGCTTCCTCTGATTCTCCCAAATATACAACAGCCTGGTGCTGAAGGCGAGCCCAGCGTGCTTGTTGTACACCCACATGCCTGAGTACCAAAAGTCTCCTATTTCTAGCAGCAATTTATTATTTATCAAATTAATCAAATAAATTAGAAGTTGTTAGAGTCTTGCTCTACTTTATACCATAAATGTCTGTCCTCCTTACCAGGTGGACTGGCACAACCCGGCTGTCTAAAAAACACTGTTCCAATCTTTTGGGAGTTTCCATATATCCCAAACAAGTATCCTTGTGGGAAAGGGAATAAACATGCAACAAGAAAGGCAAATAATTAGAGAATAGTTAGGCTAAACTTGGCTCATTTGAGTAGTACTTGATATACACTTCCCTTTTGTGTACCAAGTGGTAAAAAATATGTATGTCTAATTTCCCTATTTACAAATCTATAAAGCAGGAAAGTTGCTTGCTCATCTTCCTGAAAGGAAGAGGTGAAGGAAAAAGCAATAGTGAAAACGAGGCAAATTATTTTATTAAAACATCAAGGAAAAGAATCTCCAAGGATGTCTTATTTACAGTCAGTCAGCTTACCACCCCAGGAACCTCACAGCAGGTTTCCTCTGATGTCCTGTTATGATCTACATGAAGTTCAAGCAGTGATGCATCAACAGGAAGGCAGGTTTTAAACTTTCTGAACAGCTTCAATCTAGCCTCAGTCTGTCTGCTTATCCATATAGACACCTTCAGTAGCAAAGAATGCATTTCCCAAGCATAGGACAGAGTATAATAATTAATTCCCAGTTTGTGGGAAAAGGAGCTTGATAGGTTTGTGAGTTTATCTGCATGGGATGGAGAGGATTTCTGGTGAGGTGGTGCTTTCATCTTAAGAACTAATTGGGGAAATATTAAACATCAAGGAAGTCTACAGTGCATTTAGTTTGGAAGGTGGTAAAATCTGAAGTGATCTCAGCTGGAAGTGAGTTTCTAGAATTTTTTGTGTATGAAATCCTGTGTTACTTTTCCAAGGTAGGCCTTGTGTTCTTTCAGTGGTGGCATTTTGTGGCTAGTCAGAGAAGTCAAATGCTATGACCACCAATTTCAGTCTCCAGGGTTATTTTAACTAGGGAACAGAAACTTGTTCTGTATTTTGTAGGAACCAAAGCAAAGGGCAGAGCACACTCATCAGTCCTTTTTGTTAAACAGAAGGTTTAAAGAATTTTGAGCCAGTCACTTCTAGTTATATAGAGCACAACCTTTGCACCTGAAATAAAGCAAACACTGTTCTCAGACCATGAACTGCAGCTCTGCTTCTAGTGCACAGTAATCCTAAGGGTGGTGAAGTAATAAATTTACAACACACAACCAAAGTTGTGCATAGGGTAAACTCTTGGCAGTTGAGGTCTGGGGGAGATCTTCATACACAATAAGGCCCTGATGATCACCCAGGGAGGAACATTGTCTCGGGCTCACCTTGCCAGGGCAATGTCTCCATCTGCCCTCCTTGCTCTGTAGTGACTGACAGGGGCTGTGCCTGCAGTCTGGCCATCTACACACATATTGAGCTGTCTTCCCCTTGCAAGTTTGTGCCAGGCTCCATCAAAAACCTTTCCCATGTTCTCAAAGGTGGCACTCGCACTGCCAGACCCTTCTCCAGCTTCATTATAGATATAAATTGCCTTGGTCTCCCCGTGGAGATGTATCGTGAACTGGTCAGCCCCATCTCTATCCTCTATCTCCTAGAGGTCCCATGTCATCTTTGAAGTATTCTCTTTCATTCTGAAAGGTGGGTACAGTGGAGTATTCCTCAGGAAGAACAAATCTTGAAACAAGCTATGGGACAGTTTTAGAAGTATTTCTTCTTAGTTGTCACTGCAACATTATGAAGCTCCCTTGAAATATATTTTTTTCCATTAATGATGGATGACATAGGGAATTATGGTTGTCAGTAGAAGGGCAATAAATGTATCAAAGAAGGCTCTAAATATATTGTAACACCTCTGAAGAAGTAGAAATATCCAGGAAGATGAGTAAAATATCATAATTCTCATATTATCATATTTTAGATCTGAATTATAATGAACTGGACCTCCAGGTTCCGCTAAACCCAGTGAAGACATATTAATTTTCAACAGATATGGATACAGTGTGGGTTTTGTAGTATATAGTTTGGCAGTCAGTTATGCTTGGACCACTCACTACAAGAAAGACATTGAGGTGCTGAAGTGTGTCCAAAGAAGAGCAATGGAGCTGAGGAAGGGTCTGGAGCAACAAGTCTGATGAAGAGCGACTGAGGAAGCTGCGGGTGTTTGGCCTGGAGAAAAGGTGGCTCTGTTACGTACTGGCTTCATTTCTGCTATAGCTTACCAACTGTGGTTATTGCACACTTTCACCCTAATCTGCTGGCCTTTCAATAATTGCATTCACTGTCTGGTTACTTGGAGCAGGGGGTAAGTTTAACACTGGGACACCCCATTGCAGCACGTGTGGTCAGCACAGCTGCAGTGTCAGTCACAGTGTCCATCAGGACAGCAGCGCAACAGGATGGGAGTACAGAGCTGATGAAGATCTTCTGAGCACAGCCCAAGGCTGTTGCCTTGTGGATCTTCTGACCACACTCCAAGACTTTTCCTGTTGCCCTTTAGTGCTGAGTTATTTCCCCAAAGCTTCCTGCTTCCCCCTTCCCTACTTCTAGTCATTTTCTATCAGGATGGAGAAGAGACCCCCCAGCAAGCCCAGGGTGGCCTGGGAGGAGGCAGGTGCTGCCCAGGAAAGCAGCTCTCCAGAAGAGCCCCATGAAGTGGCCTGGATGAAGGACAGGGCTCCTGAGGAAAGCAGTTCTCCAGCAGAATTCCCCCAGGTGATCCTGGCAAAACCACCACAAACACAGATGGGTGAGTGATGGGCCCTGTTGGACTGGTGTGGTAGTTTGGTCTAGGCCTTCCTTGGTGACCAGTTTGTAACCAAGGAAGTACCCAGATTTACCCTGTATTCCCTACGATTTTTATGTAAACTGGGGTATAAGAAGAAAGGAGGGAAGACCTTCGCCCTCTTTCCTTCCAGCGGCTTTGGTGGTGCAGGTTTCGCTGCTGTTGAGTCTGTCGGCTTGGACAGTGAGGCCTGGTCGACCTTGGGAGGCGGAGGCTGCCAGCAGTCACTCCAGCGTGACTCTCCACTGTCCCAAGGAGAGTAGTAAGATATTCTTTGCTAATTCTTTTAGTTGATAGATCTTGGGCTATTGATCGGGATATATATATATATATATATATATATATATATATATATATATATCATCATGGCTAGGCTTCGCGAACGAAGATTTGGGAAGGGCTTTGTTCTTCCCTTCCTAAAAAGTGTTGTGGTGGGGGGAAACAGTTTCCCCCCCCTAGAGCTAAGAAAGTGGCCACCCCTGAGGGGGTGGTGATCCTTTGGGGTCAAGCCAATGAACGCTCCTGCAAAATATAAACATATCACCAAGACTGGAAGAGAAGGGTTGTAGTTGTAGTTGGTAGTTGTTGTTGAAGAAGTAGCCATGTTGTGATCCACGAGGAAGGGGCAGGAGCCCCTTCGGGGGCCACAGCCCCCCCAGCCCCCGGTTGGGGGGCTACAGGGACTTGGAACAGTGTAAGACTGGGTGAAGTATCTGTAGCTGAGTTTTTCCTCCACCATGGACAGCAGGACCGGCAGCAAGAACAGCACTGACTGAGGGAAGGTGGCAGAGAGCCAACAGATAGATAAGAACCAAAGAAGCAGCAAACAAGCACGCAGCCACGCAGAGAGACACAGAGTTGTCTGAAGAGAGAGACAGTTTTGGGGTAAGAACTGCAACTGAACCCCCAAACTCCTTTGAGATCCCTCTTAAAGTGGAGAGGGTAGTGGACTCCTACTGAATGGAAGTCCTAAAGTGCAGCATGCACTGCAAAGAGAGGAGCTGAGAAGCTCTTAGGCATCCTGGAGCTGGACCGGGGCTGCCGATGGAATGTGGAGGAGGGCTTTACCCCCCTTGCTGCTGAGAAGCTCGCAGCCAGCTTGAGTCAGAGCCAGAAGCTCTGCAAGGGGCTTGAATCCCCTGAAGAAGGGACCTTCATGGGGGTCTTACATCCCATGATATGACGTGGTGAAGCGAGTCTTGTCCTTGCTACTCAGCCCACAGAAAAGAAGACCCTCGTTTGGAGACAAAGGGCCGAGGGGCTTGGACTCCCCTCGTGTGTGTTGGTGAAGATCCAGCTACAGCTGTTGCATGGAAGAGAGAAAGAGACACTGCTGCCCTAGAAAAATTTGCTGCTCAGAGAGAGGAAAGGATCTTTCCCTTCTTCCCTCCTGGACTTTTATTTGGAAGGGAGAAGAGATTTGATCCATTGTAAATACTGTTTTGTCATGGTAGAGATAGTTGAAATTGTGTATGTAGTGTACTATAATATTTATTTGTACAGTGTATTGTAATATATATCCCTTTCCCCCCATTTTGAGTCTCGTGTGGTGTCTGGAAAACCCGTCTCACACTGGGTTGAGATGTGGGAGGGGGGCTAGGACTCAGGAATTGGATTTTGGGGCTCTCAAACCATGACAACTGGGCAGGGCAGGGGCGCTCCAGCATATCCTGCGATGATGCCACATCATGCTTCCCCGCCATGCTGTTAGCAAAGGTCCTGGGGGTGGATGTGATGCCTAGATACTGAGGCTTCTAGGGCTGGACACCAGCCCCAGCACAGCCTTAGCTAAGGAGGAGGGGGAGAGCAGAGAGGCCCCAGCTCCTACTCCAGGGTGTGAGCAGCAAAGCACAGTTGGCTGGAAGGAGGCAGTGATGCAGTGGGATGCTGGACCTTTCCTGTCTATCTGCCAGCACATTCCTCAGCCTAAGGCACTGGGGTTTTCCCTGCCACGATGTGCTCCAGTGTGACAGCTCCTCTGCTGGACACCCTCCCCCCAGGAGCCACAAGGAAAGGCCATGCCAGGGGAGCGGGCATGGGGCTGGGCAGAGGGCAGATCTTCCTCTGCTCTCTCTTGTCACCAGACAAGCATCCCTACCTGCTCCTGCTCTGCCTCTCTGTCAGCTTGTTATCCCTGTACAGAGAACAGCAGGAAGTTGTGGACTCCATCCAGGCCCTTCACAGTCCCAAAGAGGTAACCTTGGCCAGTTGGATGGCAGCTGAACCAGCATCTGCTGGGAGGGGCTCAGCTGGTAGGGTGCTGGCTGGGCAGAGCTGCTGCTCCCCCAGGGCACTGCACCTCAGGGCTCCAGTCTTGCTGGCCATATTTCCCCCCTCTCATGCAACCTGTTTGCCTCTCTGTCCCCTGGCTGCCAGAATCTGGGCCACAAGGCCACCTTTCTTCAGAAAATCATGGATCTGTGCATAAGCACCACAGTCCATGGCTCTTCACAGCGCTTGGTCCACTTCTGTTGCAGATATGAGGTGGTAGAGAGGATCCTGGTGAGGGGACACTTGGTGCTCTGGGGAAGGGCCCACTGGCACTGGCACCCTATGTAGGCAACGCTTGGCCAGGGCTAGGGTCTGGTGGCAGTGGGTGCTGGCAGCTGCCAGGTCCCAGCTCAGTTGTAATCTGTGGATGTTGCTGGATGCCCAGTCCCATGAGATGAGACACACAGAAGTGAGGAGGTTCGATCTGTTTGCCGTTGAAGTTTTGAGATACCCACCCATCCCTCCCAGGGACTCCTTCCCCAGAGGACGGCATCCCCTGCACAAGGCCTCGAGGCACTTCCCTGATACCACTGTCCAATTGGGCCCTTTCGCTTTGCAGCACAGTGGAAAAGGTGCTGGAGGTCAAAAAGAGAAGACCACTAGAAGCCTTCTTCAGAGCTCTTCTCTTCCTTCCTAAAGAAAACATATCAATACGGGGGGCACAGCAGCTCTGGAAGGAGGTAAGTGCTCGGTGAGCTGCAGGCGCCACTAGTCCCTCTGGGCTGCTCTCTGGCCATCCTGTGCTGTCCCATGACCAGAAGTCCAAGGCAGGACAGGGTCTCAGCTTTGCTTTCCTGCCCTCATCCCTTCATCCCTTTCCCAGGGTCCAGCTATATCCAGTGCTGGATACCTGCAGTAGACTGTCTGCTCCTAAGTCTCTTCTGTGAAGCGCTGGCAGTTCTCCTCACCTGACACTGGGAACTCAGATCGATCTCCTGGGGGTGAAGAATCACTACCACCTCTCTCTGTCCTCCTTGCAGACCCTGGTAGCCATGGACTCCATGCTGACAGCAACAGTGCAGAACACTCCTCCCTCCAGAATGGGCAAGGAGCTGCAGAACAAGTGCAGGTCTGGCCTGTGCAAACAGTGGGAGCAGGCAACAGGGCAAGGGCTGCTGGCAGTGGGCAGCCCTCCCTCAGGACAACCCATGGGAAAGGTCCCTGCAGAACCAGCGCGAGCAGGGATGGAGAAGCTGGTACAGCCATTTTCAACACCTGCCCTAGGGCTCCAGTAGGGTTCAGCAGCAGCCTGTGACCACCAAAGCCTGAACAAGCGCATCTCCACAGGCTTCTCTGCTGTCCCTGACGTGTCGGAGGCCAGGGCTTCGAGCCTCAGTCCCTGTTCCCCGGGGCTGTCCCAAAGAGACCCCCAGACACTTTGGCAAGGGCATGTCCCTGCTTCCTAAGGGCAGGATCACCCCAGGAACAAAGCCAAGAGGTCTCCTTTGCCAGCCATGGTGCTATCTCACAGCTTCTTCTGCTATGCAGGCCACTGAAGAAGTGCTCCTTGCTGCTGCAGAGCTCCTCAAGTGGAGGCAGCTCAAAGACCTGATGCAGACACAGCAGACGTGGAGGATTGGTGAGTGCTTGGTAAGAACAAGCCCCAGGGTTCAGGCTGGGTGAGGGTTGCCCTGCACCCAAAACCTGGGGTGTGGGCTTTGCAGCTGGGCCTTGCCTGCCTTGCTGCAGCCCAGAGCCTGCCTGGAGCTGCACCCCAGTTTCTGTCCTCCAAGAACGGAGCCCCAAGGGCTCATCTCCAGGCCTCTCTCCCTTCCCTGTACCCAGTGGGAGAGAGGGCTCTGGGCAACTATGAGTGCTGGCAGGAGGGACTGCTGCAGCCTTGTACTCTCTCCAGCTGGGGAAGGACAGGAGCAGGGCTGAGGAGTACCTGCGTCAGTGCCTGATGTACCTCAAGGACCCTGAGGCCACTGTGTGGCCATCAGGTTCATCAGTAAGCCCCAGCCACTGGGGTCCCTCTTTGGGCAACCTGGCCCCCGTCTCTGCTCCTGCACCAACATCATGGTGCAGCCCTGGGGCTGCCCAAGCCCCAGCTGCCACATGCTGGGCCTTGACCTGCCTCTGCCGTCCCTGCCCACACAGCTGGGCTTGGTGGCCACCTTGCTCAGTTCTACCCCCCTGAGCTACTGGTGATTCCTGGGGTCATCCCTGCTGAGGTGGAGGAGGGCAGGGCCAGGGGCCACGCTGCTGGTAGCCCACTGGGGACCAGGGGTGGCACCTGCAGGACCAAAGCACAGAGAAACTGGATGAGATCTGCAGTTGTGAGTGGGGAATAGAGGCTCCAGGGGATGTCTGGGGATCTCTGCAGACACGGGAGGTCATCTCAGCTCTGTTTCTTTTGGTCACAGCCCTTCAGCCCCTGCAGACTGTGGGCAACGATTTCATCTCTTGCCTGGCAACTGAGGCCATCTTGATCCCGACAGCTTTAAATCTACAGCAAAACCCAAGATTCAATCTATAGGCACTGCTCTTTTGGTGCTACTGAGCCAGTTGGAGGATGGCTGTGATTTACTAATGCTGGAATAATAGGCCCAAATCCATGGTGTCCTTCAGATGCGCCGCGTCCTGAGCAGACTGTGTCCTGCTTGGCCTTAGTGCTGCCTGCAGGACAACTTTCCCCTCAGCACACCCACAGCCCCAGGCTGTTTGAGAAGTTGATCCCTTACTGAGGCTTTACCCCAGAGAAGCCTCATTTGTGTCTCCTCAGGGCAGTCCCCCCACCACACAGTGAGGATAGGGCACAGAAACTGTGGGCCCCGCTCAGCCTTCCCATGGGTGTATAGGCATCCAACGAGGCATGTGCTGTTGCTGCATCACCACCTCCCCTCACCATAGTGGGTTTGGAAGGGTTTCCAAGCAGAGTACTGTGGTGTTAAGGGGACCAGAGGGAAACCTCAGGGGTCCTAGAGGGACTGGAGGACAAACAAGGAGTCTCGGTTGCTACTGCCATGGCAGAGGATGGGTCACCACTGCCATGTTGCTGCTGACAGGGGCAGCTGTCCCGACCCACAGATCAGGGGCATGATGTTCATTATAAATCCTTGTCAGGCTGAACAAAGACACTGGACGCGTGTCTGGGAACTCTTATACTTTACTGTACCATCGCCATAAGTCTGGCAACCAGCCCACTATTTGGACTGAAAAGGTGTTGGCTAACAAGCCCTTAAATTCTTACCATACACTTCCACAAGAGGGATGGCTAACAAGCCTTTAATTTTGTACAGTACATGTCTCTAAGTTCTCAGCTCCCAAAACAAACTCCTCAAAGGTACTGGCACACAATCCACTACACACAGTCAAAGGTACTGGCTAACAAACCACAACACACCAATATTCAGCTGTTCCCCCCAGAGAGGGAAGCCCTTTCACCACCTCAGTTGTAATATCTGGAACATGCAGGGCTTGGGTGTATGTCAATGGGAAGTACTAGGCTTAGGCATTTATCTGAATTGCAACTATTCTTTAAATCAGACTTGAAAATCACTTACAAAAAGTGTAATAGTTCAGTAAACTACTGTGAGATTATAAAAAAAAAAAAAATCTCAGAGGTTGGAGGATTTCTGAAGCTGAATAAGCTTAGGAAAAAAAGAAATATTGCCCCTCATCTATTCCTTTATTGTTTTAACAATGTGCCTAATAATAAAGTTTTGAGGTTTGGTTTCTTTTTTTGGTCTTTTTTTTTTTACTAAGGTAAGCTTGAAAAAATACAAAAACATGTTAGCATAATTTTCCTCATGAATTATTTTTGTGTTTGCCTATCTAATTTTTGGTCATTTTCTAAAAATAATGTCCTTAACACTCCTTAAATTGTAGTTGAAAGTGAAAGTTGAAAGTGGTAGCAGTTGTCAAGCTACCACGAAAAAAGGGGATGCAGGTGTCACATCCTCTTTTACACACTGAGGATGTTAGTATGAAGATTACTTAACCTCAGAAGAGGGCTTCAGTGACTTCAGGTACTGAGTAGTGAGTCCCAAGTCATGGGAATGTGCAATGGGGACATTGTCCTTGCCATTTTCTGGTCATAACTCTGAGCAGCTCTCCATCTACACTTCTAGACATTCATTTCTGTCTTCCAGAGGCAATTGTTTCTCTCCATTGACTGTCTAAAGAACCTAAGCATCTGTCTGAGGTGCTCTGGTTGATTGTTTTGGGATTAGTCATCTATGCTTTAGGTGCTATGGTTCCTGACTTCAAAATGAGAAGTGGCAATGTTGTTATGAGTGTTTCAACACAGAATTCTGTATACAAAGGACATGTGTAATAAAAGAGAAGGCCCGTATTCAGAATTAAAACACTCCATGCTAATCTGTTTCGTAGATCTAATCCCTTTCTCTTGGAAGTATGTGGAACATCATTATTCTTCAAAACTAAAAATACATCAGTGAATAACTTTGAACTTACTAAAAACTATTCTTAAATAATCTGTAAACAAAACCAGTTCATATAATAAATATTATGACAATGAGTTTTTTAAAAAATCTCATTAAGCAATTGCACTTGGTGAGTTAATCATTTCCTTGCTCACAAATAGCCACACACTACTATGCATTGTACATGAAATCTCTTTCTTTTGCAGCAACCTGACATGAACATCTATATTGTTTGGTTCATGATAAATTTTCTCAGCATTACAATTGAGGGAATATTTAGGTTTTTATTTAATTTTTGTTTTAAAAATTTCTGACAATTTTGTTTGGAATCCCCATGAAAAAAAACATAAAAAATAACTTTGTAAAACAAATTAAGTTCATGCCAAATGAACTCAATGCGGAAAAAATTGTTTCACTACAGTCTGAAACTTCTTGCTATTAATAGTTTTATTATTATCCAAATTTTGTTTAAATTAAGTAAGCAAAGCACTGCCATTCTGAAAATTGAATGGCTTATTTTTAGTTCACAGGTTTTATTTTGGAGTTTTAAACCAAAACAGTTCCATAAAAGCTACACATATTTTTCCAGTGTTTCAACAATCCAGCCCTCCAGTTTTAATGGCAAAATTTTACCCTGTTTATTTTAACTGAGCTTTATTTAAGCTGCAATGCAGTACTCTCTCACTAAGAATTGAGGTAGGCACTAAGATTGAAGGTAAGATGACGCTAAAGACAAAAATACAGATATATATACTTGATTGACTGTTTCAGGTTGTCAATCAGATTACTCAGCATCACGCCATTATTCTACATCAGGTACTAGAGATGTTAAAGATCACACTGAGTCTGTTCTGGCGTTCATAAAACTGATATGCCGTAAAGAGCTAACATGGTATGGATTTATAAATGAATATCTTTCAGGCACTACAGCTAGCAAAAATGTTCAATATTCATCAAATCTGTAAAATATTCACCTGGAATTCATTGAAGGTCAAACACAAAACTCCACTTCTATTCTCTAAACAGAAATAACTATTCAGACTACACTGAAATTATAGCCAGTTTGGCATCTTACAGATAAACTGTTTTTATTTTAAAAAAACAATCAACTTCTTTGATCAGTTTGTAAACTCAGAATTGTTTCACAAGTCTTTGCCTGGCCAATACATGAGAGGAAAAATGTGGAACATTTAAAAAAGGATTGAAATACCTGATTTATTTAGGAATCTACCATACAAAATATAGCTAAACTTCAAAGATTTTCTCTCAAAGAAACTATTTTCCCACTGGTTTGAAGGTGAATTGTAAGTTTAAGCTTCCAAAATTCTCTTTTTCTCATTTAGTAGAAACTAAACCATTAGTAACTCCTTGGCTATACATCTCTAATGTTGACCACCACCGTGATGACTCTGAGGAGATGCAGACAGGATGCTACAGAAGTAATTTGTGTTGTGATGAAAGAGAGTGATGTCAGAGACTGGTTTGAGAAAGAACATAGAGAAGCTGTTTAGACAAAGAATGCAATTCCAACCAGGAATTTCTTGCAGAGAGAAAACTTGTGTCCAATGAAGTCTCTGTAAATTCACTGTAAGAGAAACTGATAATGAACAAATAATAATAATAAAAAAATAATGGACATTTTTTAGCAGTACTGGTGATGAACAAATATATACCTTAACAAGGAAGCAATGATGTCTTCTCAACTCAAAGTTTTCAAATAAAGGTCTTCCTTTCTGAAAGACTTGCTTTTATCAAGAGATGTAAAGGAAATCAAATACTACAAGGAAATCAGACTACTAGATCAATAGTTTTATCTCCTGATAGAGTCTTAAGAAGTCAATGGTCAGATTTTCAGTAACATTACATGTGGAAAAATTTTACATTATTTGTGTTATTTGGTTTAAAACTAGATGTTTTAAAACTGGAGTTTCACCAGACGCAAACCTCTTTAATACACACCTTTTTTAAACTTTTTCCCCAAAGACAGAATACTCCTTGGTCTCACTTGAGGCCTTGTAGGAATCTTGTGCTAGGAACAATTTCTTTGCTAGAGTGAATGCATAAAAGCCCCACTGTGGATCTATAGTCTACTATGTGGGAACCCCAAAACATATGTAGAGCTTGAAACACCCCAAATGGGATTTTCATGATCTTATCATTATCACACTTGCAAAGCAGATGTACAGTTTGATCTGATAACTGGGTTTCAATTTGCAATAACACCATGCAAACTTCTCCTGTGTGCGTAGCACTAAATATTGCAGAAAAAAAAGGCATAAGAATAGATCAAACTTTGGTGCTTTGAGGCTACAAATAAGACTTTGTTTCACTTGCATTTTTAAAAAGTTTTTTAGTTCGTTTGACACCAGACCTCAAAGCAAGAGACCAGTGTATTAAATTGCTGGGGTCCACATGCTTTTTCATTTGAAAATGTCACCAGTCATTTCTTTAAAAGTCCTGCAAACTGCTACAACATACCATGATCAACATTGGCCTGTGTGGAATCTTTCAGGGCTCAGGTAGTATGTAGAGATTCAATGCTTATACATATAAACCCTCAGAATAAGGGGTGCTAGAAACCCTTGAACCAAAAGGAGTCTGCAGTGACTTAATAATCATTTAAGTGCATTGTTCAAATTAATAACTTGAAGTTTAAAGAATGACAAGTCTTCATTTTCTCCTTCTGGGGGAGCAAATATTTTAAGATTTAAGCATATATAAATACTGGGTAAAAAAACCTGTTGTTCTTATTAATCTGCACAGATGTTCTTAGTTCTTGCAATTCTAGTCTTCCAATTACTAATCCCCTGTACCTACAAAAACTCACGGAAAAGAGGAGCCTGGACCCTTGTGAATTCCATTCTTTCCTCTAAGCCAATCAATTATTCCCATGTCCAGCTTTGGCATAATAGGAACTGAAAACACATTGTTTATACTGATCAAAATTACCCTCAATTATAACCTTCCTTTACCATACCTATCGTTCTGGGTGCTGTGCAGCTCACATCAGAGCATTGCATAATTTCTCATTTGACCTAGAAGCTGGGAGGTTGCAGAGGCTTAGTGTATTTGCCTTTCTCTAACTTTCTGCAATAATTTCAATAGTTTTTTGCATGGACATTACTAGCAGGAGGCCACTGCACACTGGACACTTGACATGACCTAGAACAGACATAGAATCGTAGAACAATTTAGCTTGGAAAAGACTTCTAAGATCATTGAGTCCAACCACTGACTTAACATTGCCAAGTCCATCACTAAACCATTTTTCTATTCATCTACTAATCAACTACTGTAAACCTCAAAACTGAATTACATGCAATCCTGCAAAGAACTGTGAACCAATTAATTTCACATTTGAGGGGAGGGTGGGGGAGAGTTGCAAAATTCTGAATATTTGAAAATGTATGTGACCAGAATAAGTCATACAGATGGAGAGAATGCAAAACACAGTGATTTAGAAACTCTTGTGGTCATGAAAGACCACCATTGTATTTGTACATGACCTAAAAGCTCCAGAGGCCATGTGTGAAATGAAACACGCAAGACGTTGCTTTAAAGGGCAACACATTTTGCAGGTTTGGCAGCTCCAGCTGAATGCTAAAATATGTGACCACTTGTTGATAATTCGTAGTACAATTTTTCAAAGAAAGCAGGAAACGGAGGCTTACTGCAGGGGAAAAAAAAAAGAAGAAGAAAAGAGAAAGAAAAAGTTGACTCTTACTTGAAAGCAGTCTCTATATATAACGTTCCAGAAAACATTAACTGAACCACTTACTTTAATCATATTCGTTGCTAAATTAATTGTAATGTAGAGTCTCTTGAAAGAAAGAGAAGCATGGAAATAAATACAGGGCTGGAAGTCAAAACATTTATGCTCTCATTCTAACTCATTCTTCATGTTTTCTAATGATGTTGAGGAAGTCATTTAGGAAATTCTATTTCTCCATCTGCAAACTGAGCATAAAAATATTTTCTTCTTTTACTCACAGCGGTGCTTTGAGGCTTCAGGATATCCTTAGAAAAAACTTTACTGGTACTCGTGGGATTCCATGGGATAAAATTTTTCAAGGGTGGAGCACAAGCATTAAGAAATTTAAATGTGTGGTTGGTCACACCTGTGCTGGAAGTCAGAAACCATGGAAAACAGTCCCTGCACTGTAGTGCCAATGAGAACAAAGACAAGCTGCTAACCAGCAAAATAGGTGAAAACTGTATCAGTCCCCACCCTCCCCACACTCCGCCCTTCCCCAGCTGGTCTTGCACTGTCCAGGTTCGGAATATAAGGAACTAAAAGATAGCCATGGAGCCATCACATTCAGTCTCTAGTTAACAGTGGCATGACTACGTACTGCTGTTTCTTCCAAGAGACATGTTATAAGTGTGGAGAGAGCTACTTTACTTCTATATAGATGTCTAGCTCTGAATTAAGCCAGTCTCACTCTGTTGACTTGGACAGAACTATACTTATTTATACCAGAATATTTGGCTTTCATTATAGCCTTCTTTTCTTTTTTCATTTTACCACTGCCAGTAAAAATGAAAACCAAACAGAACTCTGTTAAAATGGGTCACAAGTCTTTGTGCAAAGCCATGAAGTTGGCCCTTGGCAGCCTGTTCCCATTGTGTCCAATTCCACCACAGCATTCTGCTCCCTGCTGCACCCACTCTACAGCCTTCTCTGACACTGGGATGTCTTTCCTACGGGACACAGCAATTAGCTGTTTTAAGGAGTACTCATCCCAGCATTTTCCATGTTACTGTACCCCACTGATGAGTACCTGAAGATGAGATATATCAAAGCATACTTTGAAGTTGTGAAATTCTTTTAATTTTGACTTATCGCCTAAAGCAAGGATGAGGTGATCTGCAAGGTTGGATCTTTCCCATCTATTCTTGGGAGTTGTGGGAATGGAGCACTGCTGCAGTCACACTCATATAGGTTTCTAGTACTGTGGTCCTATGACTACTTGCAGAGATTTTAGAACACCTCACTGAGTCTTCTGCAAACATCTTGCTTGGTCTTTATTTGCTGTTGATACAGGTGTTAGTTTAAAGAGTTATACCAAGAACAGCAGACAGTGGTGTACAACAACAGCACAAAAGGTAGAGTCTGAGTTTCACCTGTGGATGTTAATAAATCATAGCACAAGATAGGTTTGGATTGCCTTTTTCCCTCCTTTCCACTGCACCACACTGACCACTAGAGTTTGCTGTATTAACGTTTGAGTGAACAAATCCAAAAGCTCTGAAACAGCCCTACAAAATAATTTCTGAAGAAAGCATGAATTCCCTTACCACAAGCTATAGAAACTGCAATGCCCTTCTCCAGCTGTTGAGATGAACTCAACCTGAAATGTAGAAGAAGCTGCAGGAAGTGTATGATTTAGTAATTGGTGCTATATTTTCTCTGTTGGTACAGTGCCAATGTTCTAGCAATGTGCTAAGGGACACTGTGCTATTTTCAGATTAAGTGAAAAATCAAGGTCCTGACTGCTGATCATTTTAGCTAATTAAAGATCCCTTGGCATTTATTTGCAGAAGAAGGGATATTAGCTTTGATGAGCTGGCAAAGCTCCAGCTAAGAGAAGCAAATGCTGCAGATCAGGTTTTCCCTGAAATTCTGAAAGGTAGGTGTCCATTCTCTTCTTTCACTCTTAAGAGAGTAACATTGAACTGTGCTGTAGAAAGGAGACACTTTTCACTTGGAAGATGTTTTAGTTGGCAAAGTACTGTGTCACGCACTAGGATGGAAAATTAAATATGGTGGCAAAAATTAATTTAGGGGGTTTGATGCAAAGTGGACACTGATTTTGGCAACCGGATTGATTTCTGGATGAATATCCAATGTAGTTTCAATATTCTCACAGTTAAGACTTCTTAGTGAAATTCATCCATTCCTCCTGACAGAGGTACTGCACAGTTTATTCTTATCTCCGCTCATACCCTTGGTTCAGCTGGACTCAGTCCCAGTGGTGGCATCAGCAGAGGGAACTCTGACAGAAGAGACAATCGATCTCTTCTAATTTGCTGTGATTATCACCACCACAGTCCCAGGGAGCAAGAAACCAGTTCTACAGATGTCTTACTCCAGCTTGCAGTTCTGGTGATGGGTGTCCTTGTTCACAATTGTCTGTTCTGTCAAGACAGGGAACTGATTCCCCTGATCTTTAATGATGTCTCAGCTTGTAGAAAGTGATTCTTTTCAGACGCACATGATTTGGCCACGTTTTTACAAAGACAGCAAAAGAGTCTACATAGCAAGTCCATCCTTTGCCAAATTTCAATTCCTTGCTTCAAAGACAGTTAAGGGCTAAAGCCTTTTGTCAAAATGGCTTCCCAGCAAAACACTTCTAGGGTGAAGAAAAAAGTATTACCCCCATCCTCATACCCCACAAAGCTTCTCCTTGTCACAGTTTCAAAGAATCCAAAAGGAAAGAAAAACAAACAAAAATATCCACAAAGAAATAGGAACAGATTAAACAATTTCAGTCCAAGTCCACTTTAACAAACTGATAAGTAAGTGAAAAATGGGGCCATATAAGCATACCAAGCCAACTTAGCTTCTATTAGTTACTTGAAACAGTAATAATATTTACCAGGCTGATGATACAGGAACAAAAGTAACCCTGTGATAACAGTCATATACAATAATAATATTCCCTCTTTTAACATCCCATCCATCTGTTTCAATTACTCACTACTTCTGTCCCCACTGAGGTCATAACCCAGTTCACTCATGGTGAGGTAAACAGTTTAATGGGACTACTTGTAATGAGTAAGTTACAGGACGGCCTTTACTGAAGTCAGGAGTAAAATTCCAACTACTCATACATTCATTTTCCAAGCCCGAGATCTTGAGTCAAAGGTCTCCCGCATACTCTTGATTTTCATAGAAATTCAGCTTTCTAAGTGTCTAATTATTTTTGGAACAGAGCCTAAGTCATCTAGCAATAGCATTTTGAAATTGTGACTCTCTGTCTAGTTATCTGTGCAAAGCCATACACTTAGAGAATTCATAAACAATAAAATCCAGTCATTGTTTTTCCTGAACTGAGCCCCAACCCAACAGATGCAGTTATAAAGAAATGATTTAAACTAGAAACAAACACTTTAGGAATGAGCCAAACAAGCTAAAAATAAGAGCACATGACATGCTGCAGAAGTAAAATATTTTGCCTCAGAACTTGAACAATAGTGATCAGAGGCAGCCTGAGAATTTGAGGGCAAGCCAGAGAAACAACAGATTTTCAGCACTCGCAATCCAACATACCCAATTGCTCTCAACTCTGGCCCTCTGGAAATATACAAGGCTGGCTGAAGAGCTAAGGGGAGGATTAACTAGGTGGAGTATTGGGAAAAGTGAGGAAATGAGCAAGCGCGTATCTCAAAGCAGTTTGGGTGACTGGGAGGATGCGGGAGGACACTGTTATTTCTCCTGGTTTTCCTGAGGCAGTTGAGGAGCCCAGCTGCCCAATTGCCTTCATCACCTGTGGTAAGTTTGCAACACTCTAGACTTTGCTTGCACTTTGCCCAGACACTTGGAATTGTTCTGAGTTTATAGCCCCTTTGCCTTCCCATCCCCACGTGCAAATATATTTTATTTAGTGCCAGATATCCTATCCCTTCTAAATTATAAAGTTGTAAAGTCAATTAACCTTTTAATATCAGCCTTTTCTTCACCCAGTAAGCAAATATTAGGTGTGCCCTTTAAAGTCAACAAGCAGTAAGTTGATGTTTTTCTGTCCAAATTTTTGACAAATGTTCTTAAAAAATTCCTAAACTCTAAAGCACTTTGCATTTTGTGCAGAGTTTTAAGAGAAAGACTAAATCTGCTTTAGAGTTGAGACCACAGCTTCCCCCAGCTGATAACTGCTGCTGTTCCCAATAATGAAACACTCAGTGTTTGCAGGTGGCTTTCTTTGGTCTAGCTGTTCTGCAAAAACGATATACTTTTTGGGGGCCAGTGATCTTTCTGTTCTTCTCCTGCTCTTGACTTTCAAAGTAGAAGCAGTACTTTAGTAGTTTCCACATACAAGTTCTTGGACCAATGAGCAATTTGTGTCTATTGGTTTCAAAGTGTAACCCTTTAAAGGATAGTTTTGTTTCATTTCAAGATAACACAGATATCTTCTTTTTAATAAGTCTGCCTGAGCATTTATCTGATGCTTCTGAAATTGCTGTGTCTGCATGCCTTTTAGTGCTGTTGGAATTTTTACCTCATATGAAACCCTTTAAGAGAAGTGAACTTTTCAGGCTACTTGCACGGTTGCCATCGGCATTATTGTAACCATAGGCACAAACAGGGAGGTATCTTATAGAGGTATCTCATTGTGGCAAGAGGTATTCACAGGTGCCACCAGTCATGGTGCCCAAATGGTAGCCAAGAAGGGTTGAAATTATTAATGTAAAAGTTTAGAGTGAAAAGCTTAAATTAGAAATTCTTTTCAGCTGTTTTCCTGTGTTGATTTAAAATAAATGACACACAGACCTCAACTACAACTTTAAATGAAGGTTTGCTTTCCAGACACAGTGCACAGATCTTAGATAAATAACCACAGAGTGCTAAATTTCTAAGTAAAGTAGCCTATTTATGGACACAGAATCTTATGTGATCCCCTGAAAGCACAGCAGCCTCTCTTGCTCAGTGCTTTAACACCATTTTTGTGTATGTTGCATGAACAGTCTTCAATGAGTGAGGCACAGACTGGTGAATGACTGGTTTAGACTACAACTTTTCAGGAGGTTAAGAGTAAGCAGCAGCAATGACAGTATGACAGCATTTCCAAATCACTTAATCCAAAGCCTAGCTCAGGTGGAGGCACAGAGTGGGAATTAGATGGCCACTAATCCATTCCACATTTACACCAAAGCTGTCTTAAATGCATCCCGGGAGCCATCCTATTGTATACTTTGACCACAGCCCTTGAGCAGCTGGTGTAAGACACATCGCATGGGCTTCGGATATACGTCACGTGTTTGCAACATGGAGTCACAGCCTATCCCTTGGAACACCCTGGGCTGGAAGAGGACCAGGATCCTGCACTGGCACTACCACAGCTTCATGTTTTCCTGTAGGTAAGAGGCAGTACAATCCCAAGAGAGCAATACAACCCCTTCACTGAACTATGACCTGGTGCACTAGATGGTTTCCCTGGCATGCGATGGATTATGATGCTTTACTTTGGGTAGGAGATAAAGAAAATTGAGGGGTGTGGATCTCACAGTCTTAAATGGGCTAGAAATTGACCTAAGTATAAAGGGCAGTGGGAGGATCACACCAACCCACAAAAATGAGCATTACCTTTTCCTGTCTATCATCATACAGTGAATCCTCCACTGTTTTGTCCTCATATAAGTTGTAGCCATCTACCTACAGACTGCACAATATATCTATGACTATATTACACTCACATATCAAACATCTCCTACAGGAATATAAAACATTACATTGGAGAAATAAGATAGGATAATGTTTGTAGGTGAATTCATCAGTCTTTGCTAATATTCTGGCTTTCGTAAGACAAATCACTCGTGCTTTTTCCAAGTATTTGTTTTTAAATGCTGGTGATCTCTTCCCTTCTCGAACATAAGAATACAAAGATCAGATGAATCTCGGAAACGTTATTTCTAGTCTTGCCCTACTAGGTTAAGGAGATGTACATGTAATATCCTGTATGTAAACATCCATGCATGCATGGATATGTATGTATAAGGAAGTGCTTTAAAATTCTATTCTGGCATATGATAGAGAGATATATAAAATAATTTACATTTCTTCTTGAGAATCCTGACAAATATTTTTCACTGATTACCCTCAAGTTTGGGGAGATATCATTCTCAATTTGTTCTGTAAAATACCTTTTTCCTTTTTAAGGTTCTTGGTGGGTGCGGACTAGAAGATGTACTGTCTAGACTGGTAAATTCCATGGCTGGGTGCAGTTGGTTATAGAGCTGCTTTCATTCTTAAGGATCCCAAGCACATCATAAACTGTTCACAGAGCTCACACCCAGCCCATCACTGAAATATAGTCACTGCTGCAGTGGAATTCAGCAGCTGCTTAATGGTTCATAGATCACTCTTGTTCCCAATTAGGCCAGTAGCAATCTTTCTGCTGCTTTCAGTAAGAAGGTTCTTGTGTGCTAAGCCAGGCATGTGCTTAAGTACCTTGTTAAATCACAGTCTAAAGGCTTAAATTTTCTCATATAACATTCATACTGACTTCACTGGATGCAAATCTGAGCCTTCAGAGAGGAAATAGGTAGGAAGATCAATTGAAAACACAGGGTGAATTTTAGGTAGAAGGAAAATAGGGTGAAAGTGGACTACACACAACTAGTAAAGCAGATGATCCAGATACTCCCTGTTGGCTCTAGCTGGGCAATTGAGGCATTAAAAATGGGCCATATTCATTCTTAGAGCAGTTGCCAGTCTCATAGCAGGGAATGCTTAGAGTAGAAAGATAAGTAAAGAATGACTGCTAAACAAAAGCTAATGAAAGTACCTTGAAAACTCCCTCTAAAATACTGTGAATCGAGTAGTACGTATTTCAAACTAAATGGGTATCTTTGGGCAGGCTTGAAAATTTTTCTTTTTTAGTGAAACAGGCAAGAAGTTGCAGAAAGTACAGTTAATCTAGTACATGAACTTTATTCCGAATGTCCATGTCCATTGCAGTAAGAAGGATTTGCTAATTTTCTAGTGGAAGGTGTCCCTGCCCATGGCAGGGTGCTGGAACTACATGGTCTTTAAGATCCCTTCCAACCCAAATCATTCCATGATTCTATGATTCTAATAGCCTAGTTCTCCAGGCCTCATGCAACAGTAACTCCCAGTGGCTTCAGTGCCAGGCATGAGCACACAGGGAATAAATCTCAGTTACGTTTCTGAACAAGTTTTAGGTGTGTTTTTACCTATACAAGTTTTTCCCTCTTTTTTCAGCTGCACTCTGTATTTCCTTCTCACTTACCTGTAGACAGAGAGAAGATACAGGTACAAAGTAGTGATTTATTTCGGCTTAATGGAGGCCTTTGATAATGAACTGAAAAAATCTGCCATAGGAAAACCCACTATTTTTAATTTCCTCCACCGTCTTCTCCCCACCGTGCCTATTTCTTTTTTTTTTTTAATTATTTTTAGTGAATGAACTGAGAAGACAGACTGCAGAAGCTCACCAATATAGTAGTCAGTTCAATGGACATGAGATGGGTTTGAAAATACAGAGTTTTTTTCTTCTTTCATGATAGCAGAAATTTTTGTGATCCCTGTCACATAGAGTGACAGTACTAGTTCCTGTCAGCTGTGAAAAAACAGCTGCTTTTCAAAACAGTTTGATTACTCATCTTTCTCAAAACCTTTTGCCACTGTGAATATCTTAAACTTATAATCACATGATTAATTGATGTGAAATTAAGATGTTACAGTATAAACTAATGATTCATGCAAACTATTGGGAAATTTACTTGTGCTCTTCACCACCAGAATATGTCTTAAATTATAAGCCATCTTTCTAGTTAGAGATTGTCATTCATTGTAGCTTGCACAGCATCTAAAAGAGGATTTATGCTGGTTGCAAACCTCTATATGCAGCTAAAAATAACAAAGTTTAATCAGAAAAGATTGGAAACACTTGTAGTTGTTTAATTTATGACCACACCACTGTGAAATTATAAATGTGAAAGTGAAAAACAAAGAAATTGCCTTCGTTAGGAAGTTCACGGTCTTTTAAATGAGAGAAACTGCTTGAGTAATATGTTGAAGGATTTAAGACAAATTTTTTCGGCCTGGAAAATTTCTGAAGGGCAATTTAAGAAATTATCAACTTCAGATACTGGAAAAACTGGTAACTTTTGCTGCAATATGACATCATTTTATTAAACTTGCCCTTCAGAGAGGGAATCTGCTGAAGATGAAAATACCTGGTACTGAGGTGTCTGCACACCAGCTAGGCATGAAATGTATTACAGCTTCTGGAGACTTAGGATTCTGTTCAATTACTTAATACAGTTTCCCAGTAAAGTATCAAGTCTGACCTCCAGTTACCACTTCAGTGTCATGTCAAGAAGGTCATGAACTTGCTTGAGTGGGTCCAGAGGAGGACTATGATCATGAGAGGGCTGGAGCACCTCTCCTCTTAGGAATGGGTACAGTTAGATTATGTATAAGGAAGAGATTATTTTCTGTGAGGGTGGTGAAGCACTGGAAGAGGTTGTCCAGAGAAGTGGTAGATCCCTGAGAGCATTTAAGGCCAAGTTGGAAGGGGCTCTGTGAGGAACCTGGTCTAACGGAAGGTGTCCCTGACCATGGTCAGAAATAGATGATCTTTAAGGTCCCTTCCAACACAAACCACTCTACAGTTCTATGATAGGAATTTATTTGCATCAAGGAGGCAATGTTTTCAGCCACATTGCACTGTACTTAAATGCATGGCAAAGCCTTTCTGCATAATGTTTCCAAAGTGCTGCTTTTACACTTTTCCCTGTGAAAGGGGGTATCTCTGGGGAATGGCAGTGATTGCACTTATGAGGACGACATGATGAGTCAGATTAGATCAGTCATGAAAGATCTTCCAACTGTTCGGTACAAACTCACTGAACATCACTGATACTTGTGAATATTTTAGAATAGCATGCAAAGAATAAGTTAAGCAAATGCTTTTAAAATTTAAAGAAGACTAACAGGAATCACTAAGATACATTGTCTTTTTCTTGTATACATCAGTCCATTCCAGGCACGGATTACTTTGAAACGTCATTTGCCATCACAAGTCAGATGGGAGCTTCCCAGCGGAAGTCCACTGTTGTGGACATTTCATTCTTTCTCTCTTGCTCTTTAACTGCTCAGCTACATTGTATGGTAAGGAAGGATAGAAACAAAAATTAAGAAATTTATTGACAAACTTGAGAAGATATTTTTTCTGTGCATTGCCAGTAGAATTTTTAAAATTACCTGTAGCTTGTGGGAGAAGGAGAAAACATCACAATTAAAGAACGATTCTCTCCCATGATTTCATGCAAACATTGTTTGATTTTTATTTTTCTACAAACCTCTGAATCCTAAACTTTCACATGCATCTTAAAATTTAGGAAGGTAATCTAAAAATCTGCTTTACCATGACTCAAGAAGTAAACATCTGAAGTAAACATCCTGAAGTAAACATCTTGCCGGCACAAAGTCATTCGTCATGAGACTTTTGAGATGTCTGAACAAGATGGGAGACAAAAGGTCTGCCTAGCCAATAGGCCAGTGATCCTAAATTTGTAGAAATTTCTCACATTAGTTATACTAAGATAAAGACAGGCATTACATTCAGCATTACTACCTTAACCAGTTTCCTTTTTATTCCCATCTTCTTCCTGTTTTCTTCTAACATTTTCTGTTTTTCAGATATTTCAGCATTTCAATTCTTTGCCTGTGAAGGTGTGGAAAGACCAGAGGAGGGCAGGCAGAGTCTGAGATGGAAAAAAGCAGCAGCTCCAAAGAGATGCTTAAAATATGTCAGAGAAATCAATAATCCAAATGAAATAAAGGACAGAGCTTTTGTAGTGAATCAGGGAATTCACCTTTGCTTTCCACACAGAAAGAACTCTGAAGCTGAATGCTGCCTCTTCTTGCGATTATATTCAATTAACAAACATGAAGGAAGGTGACAACCAAGTTCTTCACTTCGCCATTTCACCTAATCTTCCTCCCTCTTGGATTCTTATTCTAGATGAAATATCTAAAAGTTGCCTCTGTGGATTGATTTCTCGTCTTAAGGATGTAAACTTTATGGTTATTTATTACACTGCTGTGGTAGATACCTCAAAAAATGAATCAGGCACAGACAACCCTTCTTTCTCATTTTACATATGAGAAGACAAGTAGTGGACAAAGAGATCCTTGAGGGAAAGTAAGGTGGGAAGTATCTTAAGAAAGCTATGCCCATAAGTGTTTCCCATCTTTGCATAACTCCTCAGAAGAAAGTGAAAAGAAATCATTTCCTCTTTGCTGCCATATTTCAAACAAAACCCAGGACAACCTGGGAGAATGCCTTTTTCCTGAGGAAAAAGGGTATAGCCACTCTCCTGGCTCTTGCTGGTGGGTTGTGTGGTAGGTGTGTGTGGTTTTATTTGGTGGTGGGTTTGTTTCTTGGGGTTTTGGTTTAGTTTGGTTTGGTTTGGTTGTTTTGTTTTGTTTTGTTTTTTTTCCTCTCCACCTCAACTAGATCCAGCAATGGTTTCCAAATGATCAAAAGCCATTGCTGCTGCTGCCAGCTGGAGTGTTCTAACCCAGACAGAACTCCCCAAGAAGGATGCAGCTGTCCAGGTCACTGGCTGTAGAGAGTGTCTGAACCTGGCATTAGCACCAGAGGACAGTGCGAAAGACACCTGCATATGGTGCGATCAGGTGAATGATTTGCTCTGTTTGGTGGCAGAGCTTAAGGAAGAAGTAGAGGAGCAAAGGAGTATTGGGGAAAGTGAAAGGAAAATAGATTGGTGGAGTCGCACCCTTTCAACCCCAAAAGTACTTCAGGAGGAGTCAGAGAAGCCCTACCCCTCTTGCCATCAGGCAGATGGAAAGACCAAGTAGGTGGGGGAGAATCGAAACAGGTCCCTGGTCATAAAGGTAAAAGAATCCCCTCCTGGCTCCCATCACCTTCCCACATGTCCTTAAAGAACAGATAGGAGGCCCTGGACCTAGAGAGTCAGGCAGATGACATTCAAGAAAAAGATCTGTCTGAAGAGTCTCTGGAGTGCAACCGCACTCCATCTATCAGACGGATCACAACCACAGCTATTAATAAAAAGAAGGGTAGTTGTAGTCAGTGATTCCCTTATGAGAGGAACTGAGGATCCTGTATGCCAACCAGACCCATCTCACAAGGAAGTCTGCTGCCTTCCTGGGGCTGGTGAGAGGGATATTAACAGGAGACTCCTCGAGCTAATTCGGCCCTCTGATTATTACCCAATGTTGATGGTACAGGTTGGCAGTGATGAGATCGATAAAAGAGGTACCAGGGCAATTAAAAAGGACTTTAAGGCTTTGGGTCAATTAGTTGATGGGACAGCAGCACAGGTGGCGTTTGCCTCAGTTCCTGCAGTAGCAGGGATGAATGAGTAGAGGGCTGGGAAAACCCATTCTGTCAATAGGTGGCTAAAGGATTGGTGCCATCAGAGGAATTTGGTTTTTTTTGATCATGGGTCAAAATTTATGGTACTAAGCCTGTTAGAGTTGGATGGGCTTCATCTATCTAGCAAGGAGAAAAGAACCCTAGCATACAAGTTGTTGGGGCTGATCAAGAGGGCTTTAAATTTGGTTTGAAGGGGGAAGGGGTTGAAACTCGGCTCTCCAGAGAAGAGCCTAAGAGTGGCAAGCCAGAGTTAGAAGTGAAATCAGCAGCCCAGCTGAAGTGCATATACACCAATGCACGCAGCGTGGGTAAAAAACAAGAGGAGCTGGAAGTCATCATGCAGTAGGAAAGCTATTGCATAGTCACCATCACAGAAACGTGGTGGGATGACTTGCATGACTGGAATGCTGCAATGGATGGCTACAGGCTCTTCAGAAGAGATAGGCAAGGTGGGAGAGGTGGAGGGGTGGTTCTATGTGTTAGAGACTCTCTTGACTCTGTAGAACTTGAGGTCAGTGACGATAAGGTTGAGTGTTTATGGGTCAGAATCAGAGGGAAGGTCAACAAGGCTGACATCCTGGTGGAAGACTGTTATAGATCACCCAGTCAGGATGATGAGGGTGATGAATTATTCTACAAGCAACCAACAGAGGTTTCAAAATCACCAGCCCTTGTTCTTGTGGACGACTTTAACCTGCCGGATATCTGCTGAGAACTCAACACAGTGGAGAAGAGGCAGTCTAGGAGATTCTTAGAGTGTATGGAGGATGATTTCCTGTTGCAGCTGATAAATGAACCTACCAGGGCTGGGGCTGCTTTAGACCCGCTGTTTACAAAGAGAGAAGGGCTGGTCAGAGATGTGGTGGTCGGAGGCTATCTGGGGCACAGTGACCATGAAACGATGGAGTTTTCAATACTCGGTGAAGTGAGGAAGGACATCTACCCTGGACTTCTGGAGGGCAGACTTTGGCCTATTAAGGAGGCTGGTTTGGAGAGTACCTTGGGAAGCAGCCCTTGAAAACAAAGGGATCCACGAAGGATGGACATACTTCAAGAAAGAAATCTTGAAGGTGCAGGAGCAGACTGTCCCTATGTGCTGAAAGGCAAGCTGGTGGGGAAGACGATTGGCCTGGCTGAACAGGGAGATTTTGCAGGAAATTAGGGAAAAAAAAGTGTCTGTTGAAAAAAAGGGCAAGGCAACTCATAAAGGGTTAAGGAATGTAGTTAGGTCATGTAGAAAGAAAATTAGAGAGGCAAAAACACAATTTGAACTTCATCTGTCCACTTCTGTTAAGGACAACAAAAAGTGTTTTTCTAAATACATCAACAGCAAAAGGAGGGGCAAGGAAAACCTTCATTCTTTGTTGGACATGGAGGGGAACACAGTTACCAAAGACAAGGATAAGGCTGAGGTACTTAACACCTTCTTTGCCTCAGTTTTCAACAAGAAGACAGGTTGTCCTCAGGACAACTGGCTTCCTGGGCTGGTAGACAGCGACAGGGAGCCGAATAGCCCCACTGTTATCCAGGAGGAAGAAGTTAGTGACCTGCTGAGCCACTTGGATCCTCACAAGTCTACGGGACAAGATGAGATCCATCCTAGGGTGACAAGGGAACTGGTAGAAGAGCTCGCCAAGCTGCTTTCTATCATTTATCACCAGTCCTGGCTTACTGGGTAGGTCCCAGATGACTGGAAGCTGACTAATGTGATGCCCATCCACAAGAAGGGCCAGAAGGAAGATTCAGGAAACTACAGGTCTGTCAGCCTGACCTTGGTACCCAGTAACATTATAGAACAGATCATCCTAAGCGTGATCACACAGCACCTACAGGACAGACAGGGCATCAGACTCATACAACACGGGTTTAGGAAGGGCAGGTTCTGTCTGACCAACCTAATCTCCTTTTATGACCAGGTGACCCGCCTGGTGGATGAGGGGAAGGCTGTGGATGTGTCTACCTGGACTTCAGCGAAGCCTTTGACACCGTCTCCCACGGCATACTCCTGTAAAAGCTGCAGCCCACGGCTTGGACAAGGGCGCTCTGTGCTGGGTTAGGAACTGGCTGGAGGGTGGGCCCAGAGGGTGGTAGTGAATGGTGCTGCATCCAGTTGGCAGCCGGTCACTAGTGGTGTCCCCCAGGGATCAGTGCTGGGCCCAGTCCTGTTTAATATCTTTATTGATGATCTGGATGAAGGGATTGAGTCCATCATCAGCAAATTTGCAGATGACGCCAAGCTGGGGGGGAGTGCCAATCTGCTGGAGGGTAGGAGGGCTCTGCAGAAGGACATGGACAGGCTGGATAAGTGGGATGAATCCAATGGTATGATGTTTAACAAGACCAAGTGCAGGGTTCTGCACTTTGGCCACAACAACCCCATGCAGCACTACAGGCTGGGCACAGAGTGGCTGGAGAGCAGCCAGGCAGAAAGGGACCTGGGAATTCTAATCAACAGGAAGCTGAACAGGAGCCAGCAGTGTGCTCAGGTGACCAAGAAGGCCAATGGCATCCTGGCCTGTATCAGGAACAGTGTGGCCAGCAGGACCAGAGAAGTGATTCTGCCCCTGTACTTGGCACTAGTTAGGCCACACCTGGAGTGCTGTGTCCAGTTCTGGGCTCCTCAGTTCAGGAAGGATATTGAGGTGCTGGAGAGTGTCCAAAGAAGGGCAACAAGGCTGGCAAAGGGACTTGAGCATAAGTCCTATGAGGAGAGGCTGAGGGAGCTGGGGCTGTTTAGCCTGGAGAAGGAGGCTCAGGGGAGACCTTATCACTCTCTACAGCTACCTGAAAGGAGGTTATAGCTGAGTGAGGGTTGGTCTCTTCTCCCAGGCAGCTATCAGTAAGACAAGAGAACACAGTCTTAAGCTCTGCCAGGGGAGGTTTAGGTTAGACATCAGAAAGAAATTCTTTACAGAGAGAGTTATCAAGCATTGCAATGGGCTGCCCAGGGAGGTGGTGGAGTCATCATCCCTGGAGGTGTTTAAGAGGAGACTGGATGCGGCACTTAGTGCCATGGTCTAGTTGAAAGGGTGGTCTTGAGTCAGGGGCTGGACTCGATCTCAGAGGTCTTTTCCAACCTGGTTGATTCTGTGATTCTGTAACTCTGTGATTTCTCGGAGTGTGTTTCAGAGGTCACATGGTGAGAAGGGAGACAAGACAATGTCTGTTCATCAGCCTGTGGACTTACACCTTGCGTAATTGAGATTTAAGGAAGGAAGTCACAGGTGTCTTGTGTTCTAGAGAATGAAAGATGAAACACTGACTGAGGGAAACTTGGAGATTGAATCACTAAGAATCTCTCAAGAGGTAGCGCCACACTACTTTCTGTCTAAAGGTGACATAATCTTTCAAACTACATCTAAACCCAGAGGTCCCAGCTAGGGATCAAGACTTTCTTGTGGTAGAAGCTCCACTGCTATTCAATATTGGGAAAAAATCTGAAAGTGATGATGGGAAAAAAAAGTGTGACTCCTGGGATGTCAAGATTGGTATCAACAAGGGAACAGATGTTTAGTCTTTTGATGTACGGTATCCTACACAAGAATAGTCTATAGAGGGAATTTGAAAAGAAGAAAAGCAGTAGCATTTATTTTCTGGTGAAAGACAAAAATGCTTGTGATTCTTTACTGTTGACAGGAAATAATGTGAAGAATTAGGTTCCAGAGCCTAGAAACAAGCAAAAAGAAAGGTGACAGACTAGAAGGAGTAGGAATACTCACTTGTCTACACTCAAAAATAACATTTTACTCACAATGGCACACTTTTTACTCATATGTCTTCTTCCCATCACTTTTTTCCTGGTGGAAGCCTCAGACAAAGTCTATAAGCAAGTTTAGAAAATTTTGTAGAGTTATGCTAATTTTAGTAGGTAAGTCAGGAACTTCTTGTGACAAAAAGTCACAAAATGCTGAAGAGAATACTGAGAGAACAAGTGTTCATCGGGATCCTGCATAGTTGGAGACCAAGTTAACTGTTGTCACATCTGTTCAGAATTTGGTCTTAAGCCAGGATGAAATAAATCTGAGCTGCTAATAGTTGACGGGAGTACTGAGAAGACAACAAAATATTTGTGTTTATGTAAGCTTCATCTCTGCAAGAAGAGGGGTAATTATTGCAACCACTGAGTATATCTCCTTTAGGTGTAGCCATCTCACTTGGATGCCTCATGTACACAAATCATTCTTTACACATTAACAGGGAAAAATAAGCAGCTCCAGAGGGAGCTAACCCTTCTGCAATATAAACCTGTCTTCTGTGGGGACAAGACACCCTTTCCACAGATGGGGAACCGGGTTGGCCTACATGCATTACTTTTAACCCTACCAACACAGGTGAAGGAAATCCCTTTTTCTTAATTAAGAGGAAGTACTACACTTGAATATTAATAGTCATTTTCCAGATAAACCTGGAAAATACTGCCCATATACTTCCCAGTTTCTAGATCACCTGGCATGTACAAAAGATCAAACATCATCTTTAAATCTGGATCTTCCACTTTCCTATTAGGCCACCTGAATTACACTATTTTAAAAGAAACTATAAGCACTTAGCTAGAAGCGATTGAGTTTATTCCTGCAGAAATGAGAGATTAGCAGCATCAGACTAATAACTATGCACAAAACCAATCATCTGAAAGATGCTATGGCAAAAAACTGTGACAGGAGCTGGATTATACAGTCATAAAAACTCAAGAGATTTGTCAAGGGAATGTATAAACCCAGAGTTGTTCCTATTTCTGTTCAATTTAATTTCTTAAATATGCCTGTTTTTCTTTCTAACATATGATTCTGTCTCATTGAAAAAATAGGGAAAGAAGCATTTTATTTTCTCTCTCCATATGCATATTAATATAATAACACTCTAATACATGAGTTTCCTTTTCTGTAGCTAGTTGTTGAATTTTCACATATATTGTTAATAGAGGTGGCAACACCACCTCAATTTGAAATTTTCAAACCTCCTAATAAATTTTTATTTCCAGTGGCTTAAAATTCTGTTAAAGTGTAACCACTCAGGTTAAAATTTTCCAGACCTGGTGTCTGTCTTAGGCTGAATTTTTAAAGACACTCTCAATCAACATACCTCATTTGTTTCTTAGAAAGACATTCAGGTAAAACTCAGTGAGTGCCCATCTCAAACAAATAAAAATAAAACCTTACAACAATTTGTTGGAATAAAACTACTATCTTGTGTGGTAGAGATTCAAAATGTAACAGGTGGAGAGTGAAATCTGGAATAAGGATGTGTTGGATGCTATTTCTGTCTCCTAGTTGTAGCCTTTCAAAAAACTCCTGAGTTTGTCCATGCTCAGACAAGAGCTGAGGCAATTGGGAGCTGCATGCTTATAAATTCCTTCTGCAGTGGTCATGTTTTCCTGACTGCTGTCGGCTCTCGAGGCCAGGAAGTCTCTCTTTCCTTCTCTGTCTTTGAATGAACTCAGTGTTTCCCCTGCTGATTGCTAAGCCCAGGCCCTGTGAAGGAGGATACAGCCCAATGGGAACTGGAGAAAATTCAGCTCAGTAAGACCTTAGAAGCTAGATGTGGCATCATATGCTAAGACAGGTACCACTTAGAGAAAACGGAACAGATTTATTTGAGGCTTCACAGTTCCTAAACGTCACATTTACCGGCAAGCATTTTGTGCAACTCCACTGGGAAAATGTGCATCTCTGTATCTGTTAGTCCCGCTCAGCAGAAAGTATGAGAGCATCACCCAGGAGTCACAAAACTAACTCAAGAGACAAGAGGTCTGTGCAGTGGATATAAAGGTTGCAGTGCCTGAAAGGATACGTGTGCATGTCACTCAGTTGCCACCTGATGAAATTTCTGTTTTGTTTTTTCTCCTTTTTTCTTTATTAGAAATCTAGGAAATTAGCCTCTTTCTCCTTCATGCACAGACACCCTTTTGAAAGAACCCTGACATTGCGAAGTCATGCACTCAAAACTTAGAAAACAGCAAGTGAGAAATGCAATCCAGTTAAGTGCATATCATAAAACAGGGTTTTTAATGTCCAATTTTAACTACCTTGCTTCAAAATAAACAATGCTGCAAGGCATGTGTGCAAATGCAATGGACAAGGTTAGACTCTTAACTAAGCCTCCCTTAAGTTTATTTTTAATGGTGTCAGGCTCTTCTCTTCCGTGCCCTGCTCAACACAAAGTTTGGCAAAGTGTTTTTCTTCAAATCATGATTTTTCTTGTAGACATGTTTACAGTGAAAATCCTACCTTCTTGCAAAGAGAGCCCAAATGGTGGACAGAGTTACAATGGAGAATAAGCACAGAATAACTATGACTCAAGTCATTGAGATGAACTTGCTCAAAGAAGTAAGTGTGGGATTTGGGTCTTCTCCTGTCTTAAAAAATAAATCCTTGGAAGTCAGCTCTATGCTGAAAAATTGTCCAAGTGAAGACAGAGGCCTATGAAAGAGGCAGCTTTTCTAAAGGAGAGGAAGAAAATGTTGCTTAAATGGAATCAGTGTTGGTAAGTGCAGACTTGAAGACTTTGAAATATTTTGTTTTCATGAAAACAATACTTTTGCCCAGACTTTATACACCATAGTGCAGTAAAAGGCATCACATCCTCTGTCTAGAGTTATTTATTTCCATAAGCTTTAGAGAGTGAACACAGCAATCCAGAAATTTGTTACTTACATAAATAAAAGACGAGCATAATCCTTTTAACATGTTGAAAGTGATCTGGTCCAAGTTTACACAGTGAACTGCCCATAGTGTCTGTCTCCAGCCCAGATGTCATGGTTTGAGAGCCCCAAAATCCAATTCCCTAGTTCTAGCCCCCTCCCACATCTCAACCCAGTGTGAGATGGGTTTTCCAGACACCACACGAGACTCAACATGGGGGGAAAAGGATATATTACAAGACTGTACAACAAATAAGTAGTATAATACATTACACACACAATCTCAACTATCTCTGCCATGACATACAGTCTTTACAATGGATCAAATCTCTTCTCCCTTCCAAATAAAAGTCCAGGAAGGAAGAAGGGAAACATCCTTTCCTCTCTCTGAGCAGCAAATCTTTCTAGGGCAGCAGTGTCTCTTTCTCTCTTCCATGCAGCAATTGTAGCTGGATCTCTGCCAGCACACACGAGGGGGTCTCCAAGCCCCTCGGCCCTTCGACGCAGGTGAAGGGTCTTATCTTCCATGGGCTGTGTTCACCAGGAAAAAGGTCACATCACCACATCGTATCGCAAAGCACAGGGGTCTTCATGATGGTCCTTATCTTCAGGGGATTCAAACCCCCTTTGCAAAGCTCCCGTGCTCTGACTCAAGACTGCCAGCTTGGCAGTACAGCGGGGGGGCCAAGGTCACCCCCCACACACACACACATTCCATCCTGGCTGAGCTCTCAGGACAAATGAGCTTCTCAGCTCCTCTTTCTGCAGTGCATACTGCATTTTAGGACTCCTCTCAGGTGGGAGTCCACCACCCCCTCCTCTCTATGACAGGAGAGGTCTCCAAGGAGTTTGGGGGTTCTGGTTGCAGTCCTTACCCCCAAAACTCTCTCTCTGTAGTGACTTAGTCCTGCTCTTCGCTGCTGGCTCTCTCTCGGCTCTCTCAGACAACTCTGTGTCTTTCTGCTCGGCTACATGTTGGCTTCTGCTGCTTCTATCTTATCTCTTGGCCCTCTGCCCTCCGTATGCTGCTGCTTCTCTGCCGCTGCTCCTGCTGTCCACGGTGGAGGAAAAACTTAGCTACAGATACTTAGCTCAGTCTTACACTGTTCCAAGTCCCTGTAGCCCCAAGCCAAGGGCTAGGTGGGGGGCCAGAGCCCCCAAGGGGTGCCTGCCCCTTCCTAGTGGCTTCACAACATGGCTTCTTCTCCTTCAACAACCACTACTACTACTTTCTTTTCCGGTCTAAGTGTGATATGTTTATATTTCGCAGGAGCGCTGATTGGGTCAAACCCCAAGGGTCACCACCCCCTGGGGGTTTACCATTTTGTAACTCTAGGGGGGGAAACTGTTTCCCACCACCTCACCAGAGAACACACTAAGACTTTGCGGTACTTCAAGCTGAACAATGTTGAGATACCGGGCATAAATATGCACATTATCTCTTGGACATGTTTTTCATGTGATGTCTAATGGGAGCACTCTGGCTTGAAATTCACAAATAAGGGAATGCAAGAACTGTTTCTTCTGTGTGAAATATCCTCATTTAATTTTCAAAATGAAATATGACAGTACTGTAGACAAGAGACTACTGTAGCTTGTTTGCATATGCTGCCCTGGAGAGTGATGTCACAGTTAGTAGATCAAGATTTCATGAGGAAACATAGGATTAAAAAACCCCCAAAAGTCTATCTATTATAAGCAAAACACAATTCCCAAGGAGCGCAACAAAATGGCCAAAGAACACACAGTTCCAATAAATTACATGGACATTTTTTTTCTTCTGGTTTAAAACTCTAATTAGTTCCTCCAAATCGACACTGTTCTATCAGGATGACACCTTCCCTTGGCAGACCTTCCAAATAAACTATATTATTCCGTTGCGGTACCAGGGCCTTTTCCACTGTTGCCTGCATGCATTGCGGTTTGTTACAGCATTCAAAATGATACTGCAATATTTCTACCACCACCTCTATTTTTTTCTCCTCACTTTTAATTCTTTGTTTATTGCATCTAATACAGCTGTAGAGATCAGTCTTAAATAGGGTCAGGAATATTTTTAATGTGCTTTTAGCAAATAAAGCTACCCACCACTACCTCATAACAATATGTTTTTAACCACAGCCTGAAGCCTCATTAGAACCCATGTGACTTCAGTTCATGTGTTTGCATTTTGTTTGTGTTGTATGCAGAGTGAATGCATTGACATTTCAATATCAGAGATCCTTTCTGGTCTTAAAGAATGTGTTTAACTACACCTGCATTTTTTTCTTTTCCAATTAGAAATTATTAATCATCAATTCATAGGAAAATTTTTCACCTTAAAAAATAATTAAATAGATGTCTGTGTGATCTGAAGCTGGTTAGAAGTCAAGAGATAAACTGTGTATTTAGGTTACCCAAAACTTTACATTTGCATCTAGTCTGCAGACGGTGACTGCCTGGAACCTAGATCCACCCTCTCCAGGTGTATATCCTCTTGCCTCTTACTAATGACTGGGACACACAATAAGGGAACTGTGAGGGTACCCACCAGTGATACACATCTAGTATTAAAGATGTTCTTACTGGCTCATGAGGTGGTTGCGCCTTTTTTTTTTATATGTGTGTATGTTTGTGTGTGTGTGTTTTGTTTTGCTTTGTTTTGTTTTAATCAAATGTTTCTTCCAAATATTTTTCCTCTAACCCATTTCACGGGGAAAAATAATAATGCTCTTTTCCTTGGCTAAGCATAGCTACTTAGCACTTCATTTGTCACCATGCTATACACGCATCCCAGCAGGAATGAGAACACAACTGACTTCTTGAAATTGGACTTGTGGGATGTTCTGCACCGACTTTTTTACTGTGAGGGAAACATCTTTCTTAGTCTCATCCAATTCTCTCGTTCTCACCCTTTTTTCTCTTGAGAGAAATGAAGGCACAACCAAATGACACTTAAAGTAAGAAAAGCATTAGATGCTAACAAAATAAAGGAGTTGCTTTGCTTCTGGTTCTTAAACAGGTAAAGCTTCTGAACCTGCAAACACTTTAATGACTCCTGTCACTAATTGTGATGAAATCCCAAAGAGAAGTGTTACTTGGGATGCACATAGTAAACACAGTCTTTTATGAAATGAGTGGTAACAAAAACTGTGAACAGATCACTGGAATACAGGAACTTTTATTTAACTTTTCATAATAAGCATTAGACAACTTGAGAAAATATTTCCAACATTATCTACTTTTTGCCTTCAATTGTCTGGTCTGCAGCCTGTGTACAGGGATACATAATTTTTTTCCTGCCACACAGACATCTTCCTTCATCACCATCATGATTCCAATGTTCCTTTGCTACTACCACCAACACTATTAGTAACTACGACTTTTTTTGTTGTCATTGTAAATGGTCCTAACCATGGAACAGAAATCTGAGAGGACTTCAGCTGCTTAAACATCAATGTCTGCAAGTCAGGTATCAACATCTGGCTAAACATGCTTTTGGTCTGTGCCTTTGCTATGTTTGGTTTTCCAGTACAGATGTGTCCATTGTGAACCTTGCAAAATCTTTCTGTTGTGATAAAGGTGTAAATTCTGTTATTGTTTTCAGTAAACTTACTAAAATTCATATTCAAATGCTTTGTTACTGTAATGGCAAACGGCATAGAAAGAAGGAAAAATGGGACTAATGGGAAAAAACATGTTACAGGGTACTGTCTGAAATATATTCTGCCCTCACAACATTCACATTATCTTCCAGTAACAGTAATGGAAATTTTGCATACACATCAAGGTAGAATATATAGCCTAGCCTTTGACTGTTTTGATATATATTTATGAATGTAGCTATACATTTATTCCTTCAGCCAATTTAAAGACCTCTGATTCAGAGTTTAAATTTATTCATTAATACCTGCAAATAGAGAAAACCAGTATGGAGACATTAATTTAAAGAAAAACAATCTGGTTATATGATGAAATGTGTCAGGCATAAGGAAGACAATTAAGGCTAGTATTTTTCTCTCTTGAGTTGAGATTAGAAACCTTGTCAGAATGATTATTCCATTGACATCAATTGTTTGGGGGAAAAATTTACATATTAAAAATTGATGGTACAATTATAGACCACATCATTTGTGTCAGAAAGGGTATATACTCTTTTGCATAAACAATAATAGACTTAAATATCTTAGAATATGGAATTTTAGAACTATATATCTGCAGATGTGAAGAGTTTTGATTGAGACACGTATAAACAAAACACCAGCAAATGTATGGAGATACATGTTGATTTATGTGATTGAATTAACTTGAACTAGTTTTCTTAATTGATTTGATAGCACATTGTGAAATACTCTGAAGCTAGTAAATTTGAACATTAGAATACTTAATTAGATTAATAGACTAAAGGCAGGCTGTAGGTCATGCACCAACCCACCTTCTCTTAAAATTGTAGGTAAAAATTGTTATATTTCAGACTACTTTGTAGTAACTATTATTTTGTCTTATATGAGTATTGAAAGACTTGTATCTAAAGGCACCAACTTAGAAATAAATAACGTTAAAATAAAAATTACAGAGAGATATCCAAAAATCAACAACATTCCACATTCAGATTTTAAGGACTGCTTTCAAGTCTTGCATCTGTAACTCTGTGTTTGGATTTTTTTTGATTTAAGGAATTGCAGGATATGTTCTCTGCAGACATGACTTTAAAATGCAAATGTTAAGCCTTCATTTACAAACCTAATTTTTTTTTTTTTTAAATGAAGAAGTAGAATTCTTTTCCTGGTACTAACAACCAATCCAGCCTCTAAAACACCTTGCTAGATAAAAAGGCAAGTACTAATATAGAAATGGTTTGCTTTTCAATCAGAGTTTCTAGGAGGTTAAATTTCATCAAGCCTGGTTCTTTTATTACAGTGTTAATGACATCTCCTCATGTTACAGGCATGCCATAATGCTGAAACACTGAAACTGAGCAACTCCGCTATCATCAAAGAACTCAAATGTGTTTTTTTAATGTCAGGAAATGATATAATCTCTCTTAGTGACAAACTGACCCAATCTGAATGTAAAAGTAATGTTCCTGAACTTTGGATGGTTTCTGTTGATAGGGAATTTCCAGATTTGATAGCTCTGGTGCTGTTTATGCTGGGCTCACCATCCCTGCCAAGTTCACAGTCCTCCAAACTGCAACAAATCAAAAATTGCCCAAGCCTGACATTTGAACTGTTGCAAAATATCAATCCCAACTTCCCCAAATGTTAAATGAAATCATTATTAGATCACAAGACTGAATATGTTTATAATAAAGATCAGTCTGATTTGACAAGATTTGTCTTAAAGCTTTCTTCAGGTCCTTGTTTCCTTAAATTCAATGTAATTTCATGCATATGTCGACTGTCACTTTTCTTCCAGTTCAGTTCAAATCTGCTTTTTCCCTTCTTATTCTAGTTTAAGTGTGAATAAAAACTCAGGCTGCATCACTTAGTTTCATCTGGTTTCATAATGAAAGGAAAATTTTCATAGAAGTTAACACATTGATTAATCTAAAAATGAAACACAAGTCCATGCAAAAGGTTATGTGGAACAGAATGCTGAACATGCAAAGACAATTCCATTTTTCATGGGAAGATTTTTTTTTTCCCAGGCAAAACATCTCCATCCCTAAAAAATTTTAGATTAAAAGAGAGAAACTTATTTTTCAACCTGAAATATACAGTCTATGAGGGTTTTATTAATAAAATTAAGTCAATTTTATAGAGAAAAGTTTTACAATAAAAATCAGTTTTGTCTTAAGAGTGAGAAACTTTTTGATTTATTTAACGTTTTTTTTTTTGCCAAATGAAAGTGATGGGTTCAGAAACAATTTGCAAATCTTGTACCTGATTGGTATTCCTCTGTGAATAAATAAATAACTGAAGAATTTCAGTCTAGTATGTGGATGGCTTTGAAAATTGAACAGGAGTAAATTAGCCAGTTTCAAAAACAAATTTAAAAACTGTAATGCAATTATTGGTATAATCATATATGTCACCTTCACCTCATGATGTGGGAGGGATTCAGCTGTAATATTACAGATTAACTGAAATCCAGTCATCTAGTCCATTCTGTTTCAACCAGAGAAAGGAGCTTCTCATCAAGAGAGTGTTGAAACATAGACTTTTGGTTTCATTGTCCTCTAGCAAAGATGATGGCTCCACTGTTGCTCAATTTCTGTGAAGTGTAACTGCAAAAATCAAAGCACTAAAACATAGTGTTTAACAGTGGTGCTTTCTTACTGTGGCCACCACATAGAACAACAACTGCAGAATACGCCACTGCCAAAATTGATTAAATACACACTGAACATTTAATTCTGCTTCAGGCAAAATCAACCCACAAAAATATGGGTCTTTTCCTCTGCTTCTAAAGTGATCAAAGTCAGCTGAGAAATCCCAGTTGGCCTCCAGGTCTTACCGTACAGATTAGAGCAGCCTGGACTGTGAGGATGAACAACGAGGGTACAGAGCAGCAAAAAATGGTCGTTGCTGGCAAAGCTGGTTTAGGGGTCTTTGCACACTAACATCTGCAAGGTTAATTGTGTAATCTTCTAAGTACTGAAGTGACTATCTCTACCCAATGTAAACTCAAATCAGAAGATGTGAAAAGATGTCAGTCAAAACACTATTAAAATAAAACACTACTAAAATAAAACACTACTAAGACAAAACACCACTAAAATAAAGCACTACCTTCAAGAACAAGACTTCCCTCCTTGTGCCCTTCCATGGAAGAGCATGGAACTACACACATCAGAAGAAAAGGACACTAAGCTAGATACACATAAAAGAATCAGAATTTTTACACATAAAAGAATCAGCTTTTTCCTCTCCTGAATGAGAGGATTATTACCAGGAAAGATCTGTAGCATAGAGCATAGGGTCTTTACTCAAAAAGTAAAGAGCGCGTTGAGATTTTAAACCAAACTGTGATTCATAATGTAATTCATAATAAATTTCTCAATACATTTTCCTTGAAGGAAAAGATACAATGCAAATGGAAAATTAATTGGAGTCCACTACGTTTTCATTAGTAGGGTCCGGCAAGGGTTCATTTCATAAAAACTACTACACTGTTTCCTTTCTAGGAAGTCCTAAGCAATCTTAAACTAAGACAGTAACTTCACTGTGCAAGACTGAAGATTTCTACTTCTTCAGAAATCCTTCCCTGAAAGTAATGAATTTGGTGAAAAATTTATAACTTTCATCTGAACATTAATAAGAAAGAATGAAAAGTTAGAATACTAGCATTTTTAATCTATATTCAAGCCAGGTCCCCAGACAGTTTAACACTTGAAACTGTGTTGTCTGAGGGGACTTAGTACATTCAGTGACAGTAAGAATCACTTTCTTTTCCTCTTAAAGCTTTAAATTATTTGTATTCCCTACTTTTCTTATTGTTTTCTTTGGCATTCACACTGATATAATTACTTCAACAGTTAACAGACTCAAATAGAAAAGATTTGAGTAGGTACTGTGTATAATTAGAAGAGGAATGAGTTTGACCTTGCTGACAGAAAGAAAAAGCCAAGAGAGCTATGGGTAGATACATGTAAGAAACTAAATAGTCAGGTTGAATGTATTCTTTAGTAGAGTAGTAGTTGAAAAATGGAGGGGTTTGTTGATGAATGACCTGGCACAGGTCAAGAGCCAAATAACATAAAGCTCTGAAAGAAACAGGCATCAAAATATCAAGTCAAATTAGTCAGTGGAATCACTTCTGCATCATGTCTGGCTGTGACAGCTGAGCAATTAAAAATGTAAATAAAAAAAAAATGTGCTCCTCTGTAGGTCTTAAGGGCTAAAAACACCTGTTCACCATGCTTACAAGACATAAAATACAGCTCACAGGCAAGTTTTAAAATAATTAATAAAGAATTAATCAGAGAAGTAAGCTGCTTTTGTCCTAGAAATCAACACTTCTTATTCAAGAAATTTGCATGGAAAACCAGTCTTCTCAATTACTAACTGCCATGCTTCATTTGTTCTATTGCAAACTGTGAGGTCCTGGTTTGTATTCTCCCAAATACGCTTGCAGAAGTGCAAATATGTTATTGATACATGCCAAATGGGCAGTTACAAGTTCAATTGTTTGTTGGCACTAAATTGGTCACATTGAGCACAAAACAAATCACAGTTCCTGTGTAATTATTTAGAAGCACTCATGAGCACACATATGGCATCCAGAAATTAATTTTTAAAAAACTGCTTTGAATATTTTTTCCCCACAGATGTATAAAAATCTACTATTAAGGTAGGTGATACGTGTTCCCCATCAGTCTCCTGAATGGCTGCACAGGAAAGTTGTGGTCATCTTAAGAAATTCACAGTTCCTGAGCAGATCTCTTCTGCTAGACTAGGAAGAATTGTATTGAGTCTCTGTGAGGAGCTGCCTGAACTTTCCCCTGTGACCAGCAGAGCCAGTGGATGGACCTGCCACTGGCCAAGGTCAAGCCCAGCAGTGACAGTGGTAGCACCTCTGGGACAAGAGATTTAAGAAGGGGGGAAAAATCAGCTGCCCAACAGTAGCCAGAGTGAGTAGTGAGAATACATGAGAGAAACAGCCCTGCAGACACCCAGGTCTGTGAGGAAGGAGATGGAGGAGGTGCTTCAGGTAGCAGAGCAGAGATTCCCCTGCAGCCCGTGGTGCAGCCCATGGTGAGGCAGCTGTGACCCTGCAGCCCATGAAGGTTCGTGGTGGAGCAGAGATCCACCTGCAGCCCATGGGGGAGCCCATAAAGGAGCAGGTGGGTGCCCAAAGGAGACTGAAACCCTACAGGAAGCCCATGATGGAGCAGGCTTCTGGCAGGACTTGCGACTCCATGGCAGACATATGCTGGAGCAGTTCATGAATAACTGCAGCCCATGGGAAGGACACCCACGCTGTAGAAGTTTGTGGTGGAAAGTCTCCTGTGGGAGGTATCCCATGCTGAGGCAGATGATCAGTGAGGTGTCCCATCCCTGAAGTGGAAGCAGCGACAGAGACACTATGTGATGAACTGGCCCCATCCCCCATTTCCCATCCCCCTGCTCCACTAGAGAGGAGGTGGGAGAGAAAATGGGGAGTTAAGTTGAGCCCAGCAAGAAGAGAGGGGTGAGGACAAGTGTTTTAAGATTTGGGTTTTATTTCTCATTATCCTACTCTTGTAACAAATTCAAGGTGAGTCTATTTTGCCCCTGTCAGTAACTGCTGAGTGTTCTCTCCTTGTTTGACCCATGAGCTTTCCATTATATTTTCTCTCACCTGTCCAGCTGATGAGGAGAGTGACAGAGTGGCTTTGGTGGGCACCTGGTGTCCAGCCTGGGTCAACTCACCACACCAAAAGGTGTGGAAGAGTGATGGTGTAAAACACTTTGAGTTATAAATAAATCTTTTAGTAAATAGCCTGCAATAAACATGCAAATACAAACAGGGTGAAATGGTGTTCTCCAACAGAGAGGTTAGAAAATATACAACAAAATATCAAACAGTTTAGTTTTCAAGAAATTGATATGAATATTATCTTTATTTGAAGGTACAGCAGTTCACACTCAGTTCCACTTGAAGAGCCTTTATTTAACAGAATTTTCCAGTTGAAACTCAGTCAAAACTGATGAAGTTTATCTTGGTCATCTCTCTTCAGGCTACTCTTATGAAAAAACCAACTGCACCACAAAAACAGATAACTGAATAAATATTTCCAGGAATTATATTTAAGTGTCTCAATTCTCAGTTACTCAAGGAAAGTGCTAATAGAGTCTTAACATCTATTGCAAATTATTATCACTCTTACAATGACAAGTGCGATCAAACATAAAAAGAAAACAAAATAAATAGACATCAAATAGAAAATTATTTATAAAGACAGGAAGGAAGCAGACCATTTTAGAGATTCAATCAACATCATAGACAGAATGTTTTTTACTGGAAAAGAGAGGGAGAAATGAAGAGCAATCTATCAGGGCTTCCTTACACAGCAATTTTTACTTGGCCAGCATCAGGAGCTGCATACTTAAGACTGCATATGCAGGAAGCTACATTCAGAGCTGTTCCCCTGCATCCTCTCAAAAGATGTTGAAACACATGTCATCCATGACCTAAGAGAGCAGTGGTCTGAAAAATAGAGCAATAAATGAGATGCAAGAAAGTAAATAAATAAGATGTGAGAAAGCAAATAATCTCATCCTGACTTTTCTGTATGAGTCAACTGACAACACAAGTCTCAGTAATGCTGAAGGTTGTGAAGCCTCATAGAAAATCTTAATAGAAAAACCTTTGTCCCCAGGCAAGCTTATTTGCAGACGTTACATTCACATGCTCCCACAGAGAAGTGAATAATGTCATGAAAGCCCAGATCCTTCTGTTTCTGATGCCACAAGGTCATGCAAAGAATTGTCTCTGTAAAGGGCAGAAAGAGTCTACGTAAAAATGAGCATGTTGGCAACATTGGTAAAGCTGTGTATGTAATTAAATCATACCAGCCATTCAAACACCATTTTTACCATAGCCACAGGAACATGTGGATTTGAGAAAAACCAGCAACAGGACATCATGTGCTCTCATATAGGGGCCCTTCCTTGTTGTCTTCTTTTCCTGCTGGCTCAAGCAATTAAAACCAGCATCAGTCTGACCCTGCTATGCTTGTTTTGAAGTTTCCACCTGATTCTTCTGCATTTTACATAGAGAAAGCCCATAATTAAAACTCAGCACCTTCTCTTCATCAGTCTTTTAAACTTTCATCATTTTTAGAGCTAGATTTTTGTATAAGGCATGTTTTTCTTTCCCCTAATAATTCCCTTAAGCCTCAACCCCAGGAGCCTATTCATTGCCAACATCATGCAGGACAATGGGAAAAAGCGGCTTTAGTTTAAACCAAGTGCTGGCCCATGGAACCAAATGGGTAGGGAAGCCAGTTCTGTGACCCCATGCAGGCTCCTATTGTTGGCTCTGACCCTTTGCAAGTTGTCCAGACCCTTCTTCAGTACATCACACTAACTAATAGTATAGGTGAAACCTAATCCAGTTATGTTCATGGTCTCAGATAACTCGGGTATCAGTTGTGTGTCCTTGTTCTCTGACTATCCCTGCCTGTTTCATAAATTTCAACTGTTAGTTATTCTTGAAATTTCTTTTGCAGAGTTTCCTTCAGAACAAAGCCTGGGTGTGCCTGTGGGTCTAGACAGTTCACAGGAGGGACTCTGCCTGAATGGCGCTGAACAAGTGTAGTTTTTTCTTCCCCATGCTGTCCTTCAAATTATCCCAGAAAACTTTGCTTGTTCGTTCCAGCTCTTACACAGCACCCCAGGGCATACAATGCATACAATGCCGTACAAAGAGTGCTCTAGTGGACTCTAGAAGCCAGTTAAAATGTTCCTCAGAATTTGAATGGAAAAACATCTCAAAATATTGTAAGTGAGAATATTATAACAAAAGAAAATCCCTACTGGTCATAACAACCTAGTTTAGCATTTTCTGTCTTTCATACATGAGGAGTTGCAATATCAGGAACACACTTGGACCCTCTGGCCCACTCACCTCATGCTTCCTCAGTGTCTGCAGCACATTCTTGCTATCTTGTGCCTGTTAATTGACCTAACCTATGAATTTACCTAACCTATTTTTAAAGTTGCCAGTGTTGTCTGTCTCCAGAAGGTCACTACGCTATGTAAATAAGTACTTTCTTTAATCTGTTTAAAATCAATCCTGTTTATTTTAATGAATGGCACCATAGTCCTAGTATAGTGGAGGGCGGTGAAAAAGATTCTACAATTACCCGATCCAGCCTTTTATGATTCCCTCCCCACAGCTTTCTCCCTTCAAACTAAAGCATGCCAACCCTTCCAGTCTCACTTTGTAAGGCAGCTGCTCCATTCATTGGTTATTTCAGTTGCCAACATAACTTATTTATAACACTTACCCTGCTGATTGGGACTCAGTGTTGGAGCAGTGTTGAATTTAACTACTAATTCTACAGCTTTCCATTATCTCATTAAAAGCTCATGTTTTGACATTAATACAACCTATACGGTGAAGCACGGCACCTGAGCAGGCGTGGTTTGTGTCAGAGAACATGACGAGAAAATCCTCATAGATAGCATGATTGTGCAGAAATACTAAAGAAGTGCCTTGGATGAAATGTATTTGAATACCTCTGAATTCCTTGAAAGACAACTAGAAGCAGGTCATCAAACTCTGATGTCATATCACTTTCGCTGTCGTGAAATTGTTGACTTTGCTGGCTTGATCTTTAAATGTATGTCCGTGTAAATAAGAGAGGATTCTGGCCCAGGGCTTTTTACTCCCTGTGGCTTGGCAAAATTAGTAGAGAGCTGCTGGAAATGGAGGCCTGAGGAACACTATGCCCAGGCTGCATCCTTGCCTTTGTCAGGCTCTGCAAGGGAAAGAAAAACTCTGAGATTTACAGAAGATATTATAAAAGCAATAGACCTCAAAAAAACCCCAACATTTTCACTGTAGTTTTCTCCTGCATCCCCTGTCAACAGAAAGGATTAGACAGAAACACTACTGTGGTGGAGATTTGCAAGAAATCTTCCCGGAAAAACCCAAATGAACTAATAAGATACAAGTGACAGGACCATGCCAACATTGCACATAGGTAAAATCATCTGACCCTAGGTGTTGGGACATCATTGAAAGCAATGACTTCTGTGGGGTGACGGAGTCACACCCCGAGAGTGTGATGAACTGTGATGGACCTAAGCAGAGGAGAGGGATTCAGCAGGGGGTCAGGCACAACTTTGAGAGAAACAGAAAGCTTTGGGATTTAGGCTGGAAGCCTCTGGGTGTGATTGGATCTAATCATCCTCTAAATCTGATTTCAACCCTGCTTCCAAATATCATTGTGTTCTTTATTCTAGAGTAATAATTAGAAAATATACATAACTATGTTTTAAAATGACACATGTAAGCATTTTTAAAACTTTCAAAAAAGGAAAAAAGAAAATCTCACTCTTTCTTCAACTCCTAGAGAGAAGATCCAGGACTTTTGCTTCAAGTGCTACTCTGCTATCACAGAGTCAAGCATTCAGAGAAGTCTTTTTGACTTTGTACCTTTCTGTCTTGACACATCATAACAACAGTTATCATCGTCACCACCAGAACAGGAAGTTATGTCATTATCTGTAATCACAGCAGAGCAGCAAGAGTAGGCAATTGAATTTTCTGGATGAAGTGTATCCAGTTAGTTCTAAGTGCTAGAATGTCACTGTAGAGAAAAACTCAGGAAAGGAGGACAGATTTAGATTTTTTTATAGCTGCCATGTCTTTGCCTTCCAAAACATCAACAATGTGTAAGTCTGAGTTAAGTTTTTACTACCTCAGTCACTTGAGCAGTAAGTAAAAATAAGATTGCTAGCTATTTCACATCAAAAAGCATCGGGAGTGCCAAGTTCTCAAAGTTTTTGTGGATTTCATTTCAGAATCATATTATACATGATTTTCCCTATCTTTCTACTATTTAACTGAAACTTAGGTTTACCAAAGACTAAAAAAATGGTTTTGCTATCACAGTGAAGCTCTCAGTGTCTGGCTGGAAGAATAGACTAATTCAACTGAAACATTGCTAAAAATAAGATATCAAATAGTAATGATCAGATGGTCACTACCTCATTTTTTTAAATTTATTTTTATTTTCCAGGCAGTGTTTTAAGCAGTCACACAAACTAAAATGTATATACATTCAACATCTTCTCTCAGAAGACCTAAAATATTCAATAATTTTAAAAATAAATTTGTCCAGCATTCTTACCAGCAGCCTATCATCTTCCTCAAGGAATGATTTATACAAGGCTTCTCTAAATAAGCAAAAAGGCTATCATCAAATCAGTTTGGAAAAATGTTGTAGATAAGGGAGGTAACAGAAGATTAGCCATTTCAATTAACCATTAACTAAGATCATACTTTATTAGTCACATATGTATTTATTAGTCACTCTTTCATTGTACTGATAGGTCTTCCTAGAGACACAGAAGGCGTACTCCTCTTCAGTCGCACTACACTTGCACTAGCAGATCTACATGAGTAATCTTTTTTCTCACACCTTTATATACTTAATTTCTTCCCAGAGATACAGATGTGTGGATTTTGTTGAAAGCAGTTCTTATATTTTATCATCATGATTTCCCAGAGCCTTTTGAGCGGCCATGTAAAACTTGTAAGAGCCACTGCACTGGCGCAACCCATCCGTCCATCCAGATGTATTTCTGTGGGATGAGGAGGAAAGTCTGAACTAGGAAAGCTTATAGCAGCAATACCCACAGAGTTGGTGCTTAAAAATAGCACCTATAGGCATGTTCTGATTTGTCCTCCAGACCTTTCCTCCAGATCTGGCCTGCTGTGGATGATGTACTCAAATCAGAGGCACAGTTTTGTCTCTGCTTTATTTATTATTAAATATATATGTAACTAGTTCAGTTAAGAGCATTCACAGTATAAAGTCATTAATTTTGGAAATTTTTCTGACATTGTCATATTGTACGTCCAGCACCCACTTCATAGTGGAACAGAACCATCTTTTCCCAAAATGTCATTTTGTAGTTCTCAAAAGGAGGAGATTTTGACTTTCACCAGCCTCGTTTGCATTTACAGTCTGTGTGGTCATGTTTCAAATTGAAAACATATGACACAGCTATTTCATGGCTGAGAATACTTCATCTTCCGTCTACGTTATGTCTCATTCCTTAAAATTCAAATATAAATTCACAGCTAGCCTGCCAAACTTTCCGCTATGCTAGAGGCAGTGTTTTATCAACACAGCTCTTCCTGTTTCAACTAGTAAAATATTGTTGTTTACTTACATAAGGTCAAACCCCGGTGCTGAGGTTAAAGTTATCTCATAGGCGTTTACAAATGAGTAGGACTTCACGTAACTAAAAACTGAATTCAGTCTCAAGAAACAGATATTCATCTCAGTCTGATTAAAGTGCTGACAATCTCCCACAGTAACTAGGTTAAACCCCTGAAGGCAAAAGAATACAGAAAATGGAGAGAGGAGGTAGCACTAATCAGCAGATGGTTGGCATAGTGTACTTCTCTGGTTCTCTTCAAATCATGGTAGACTACACTAAAAATGCAGCTGTCCTTTTAACAAAAGGCTCATCACACGGAGCAGGATGTTCTTTGGCTTCCTGTTGCCTCTGCTACTGCTATACTTTGGAAAAGGAGCTGTCCAGCACAACCTCGGAATGGCTATAAAAATAATTTAAAAAAGAGATCAAAAGCAACCAGGGAAAGCTTTAAGCTACCTGCAGACACTATCAAGAGAAGATAAGTGAACGTAAGATTGCTTTTCCATGTGAGGTATCTGTATCATGAACATACTTGCTAAATATGAGCTGAAGCTATCTGACTCCCACTCAGAAAACTCATACAACCAATTTTTTTCGCATTCATGACAAATATATGGGAACATTTTAAGACACATCCAGTATTGATTGTTGTCTGAATGATGATGAAAGGAACTACAAGGTTAGTGACTCACTGTGATACATCAGCAGACATAGAACAAGAGTTATGTTACCCATAAGGTTCTAATTGTTTGTTCATTGTCTTAAAAAAAGAAATGGAAGATCAAGAGCCCCAGTATATGTGTATATTAAGGGGTTGATTGACATTCCAATAATTCAGGAGGGAGAGGATACATCTCACTACAGTGTGGACTTCTATGTCGAAACTTCTGTCCATGAGGTCTCTTCACAGTCAATACAGGGAAGGTCAATAAATTCAGATAATTTTAAGGTGTAATTCCTGTCATTCTAAAGCAGGTAGAACCTTTTGTTCAGATCAACCACACTCTCCACTCTTTTGACTCTATTGAAGTTGACTACTTTAGGATAACCATGTCACACACAGACTTACAGTCTGGGTCATCATCATCATCATCAAAAGCTAAATAAGGTAATTTCCACCAGGGGATTTCAGTCATCTACAGTGTGCAGAAGCTTTGTTTGCCAGAAACTTTGTTTGGGAAAGAGATGGCAAAGAGAGATGAAGGAATGAGTCAAAGCAAAAGAAATATTGAGATAAGAAGCAAATATCTTGATTGTTATCTGCTGTTGAATTTATTGCCTTATTTCAATTGTCTCCTATTTTATTATCCCTTCTTTGACAAGGCTAAGACTGCATTCTAAGAGGTAAATCCCATGTCAGGAGAACATTTCTAAGACATGGGATAAAAGGCACAGTGATCCAAGTCATAGAAAGAGACCAGTCTATAAGACCTAAAGCTTCCAGAGCATGAAACTATATATATAAATAACTGAAAATAAGCATTAGTATAACCTCCTGTTGCTGATAGGTTTGTGTTGTTGGGGTTTTTTTGCATTGACACTAGAGTCATTCCTTTCTCTTCATTTGATTAATCACAAAGGACAATATTTTCATGCCTGGAACGAGGCCATATTTTTACTGTATGTTTTTATGATATTTACACAGCAGTTGGAATTAGAGAAGATTGTCATTAGAGCTCCATTCCAGCATTTCAGCAGATAAACAACAAGTAATCTGAGTTGATTAAGTTCACCTTGACTAAGGGGTCAATGTCTGAGGCTTCATCTGAGAAATTCATATCCATAGACTTCAAGGGGAATATTTGTTAGCAATTAACTTCAACTAGCTTCTGCAATAGGAATTTAAGGGCTTTACTTTGGTTTTGTTTTTCAGATCAGACATCTAAACTTCACTGACTTCTGAAAGAGGCAAGTATACAGAAGGCACAATGTTACTGCAGTGCTTTCCTTGGAATACTCACTGTGGGTTGTAACTGTTAAACAATCAGCTTTATGAATTGCTTGAACCACTCACACAGTCAGTCTAAAATAACGCTCACCCACTGTTACTGTCAAAAAGATAAATAAACAGTCATGAAATTAAAAACATGTATCTATCCATAACCTGAAACAAGTTGGATAATTCCCCTGAATTTTTTTACGTTTCTTTAACAAAATAGTAGCAGAATTTACTAATAGTTTACCAGACCTTAATATGTCAAAAAATGAGTTAGGTGTTCCACTTTCAGTGAAGAGGCAGAAAGAAAATTCACATGCATAAGCATTCATACACATATACACTCACTTTTACATACCTATTTTCCCCCCAGAAGATATTTTGTTTAGACTGAGAATGAGCATCTGAGCCATCCTATAAAAGCATTGTTAGTAATTTCCAAGTTCCTGTGAAGGGTCATAATATTTTCTGATTGTCTGCACTAGAGGGAAGATCTATCCTTGGGGGTGAAAGGAAACCAGGAACGAGTTTTGGGGATGGATTAGTCTTAAATTCCATGCTGCTAAAAAAATGCATTCATTATAAAATTGCATAAGCCTGTATGTGTTCTGAGGGCAAGCAACCTGATTTCCTTTCTGTGCTGATTTCTCAGCCCACAAGCAGTTTCCTTAGCGAAACCAATATATCACAGAACGCTGCTGTAAGTGCCTCTCAGAACAGACCGTGGGAGAGCTTTACAGTTGGAGCCATCATGTTTCTGTATGTGGGCAGCTGGTGGCTCTTGCCTCCTGCATTCGGCACCTTCCCAGACTGGATTTAGTTTCTATGTGGGAATCTGCCAAGTGTTTGCAATAAGCAGAAAAAGTGAATATATTTCTATATTTTGTTTTATTTAAACTGGTATCTGCAGCCTGGATGGATCTTAAGGTGTTCTTATACCTGCCTTCATTGCTGGTCTGAAAATGATTCAAGAAGCTCAAGTGAAACGACCAAAATTGGAGGCACATTGGATCAGACAGGATTAAAAGGGTCTAGGGCCCATTTGACTTCTATTATTGCCTAGTACTTTGACCCACATAGTGCGCCAAGAGGAGTGTTTCAAAGTTTTCTAAAAACCTGGCTTCTGTATCAATCCTGGATTGTTTCCAGCAACAAATATTAGCAGCTCACCATGGTCTTTCCTCTTGGCAATATTCAGCTGAATGACTGTCTGCTCTCAGCTCCTCTGACATAAATCAAAGCAAAGCCACTAAACTTAGAGGGGGAAAATCATTTCTGTTCCTTCAACTCCATTGACTTCAGGGGAATTTTGTCAGTAAGTCAGCGCATAGACCAGGCACTTCTCACTCTTTTTAGTCTTACACTAGGACCACTGAATTTAAATTTGACCCATAGTCATGTCATCCCTTGAAAAGCATCCCAGATAGAAAAATTAGTTACCAGGTTGTTGGTATTGCTTCAAATAATTGTCTTTTCTTGATAAATCTTTTCTTCCTACTAGTGACATGTGCTTCCTTCTATTGTGTGGACTGCTGAAGGTAATAAATCAGATGTGAAAATAAAGAACAATTTTGGGTAAAATATAAAAAATTGAAAAATCTAAAATTCTGAGAACAAAAACTGAAAGAAGATGGTTTAATATAGTTGACATCTAAATGGGTCCATAAGCAAGTGCCTTGTTCAGTCATGGTCCCTGCATGGAAAACAGTGGCCATAATGATTTTAATACGTATAGAAAAGACACAAAGGGATGTTGAGTAAGGGAACCTGCAGGGAAAATCAGTGCTGAATTATTTCTCTAATTTCACTGCCAAATTTCCCACAGACTTTAGGGCAAGCAAGTCTTCTGTCACATCTTTGATGATCGTAGATTGTTGCAGAATTAATTGTTCATTATGTCATCCAACATGGCAATGACAACATCTACAAGTTTTTAATGTTCTTTAAAGTTGGATAAGCAAATAATAACTTGCTGGGGTTCAGAAAGGTTGCAGTTAGTTTTACCTCTTTCAGGTATCTTTTTCTGTTACACAGAGGAAGTGCTGCAAATCAGATTCTGTATTAAAAGTGACCAAATATGTACAGCACACATGGAGGAAATCCACAGTATTATTCCCTTTGCTTTGCTCTGAGTGAGCCTTGGGAAGCCATCCACTCTGCTGTAAATGTTTTTTGTGAGAACCACACAGCTCATCACATCAGAGGGAAAACCCATCTTTGTGTGATGGGTTTTGCTACTGCAGTTCACCTCCATTCATGTTTGATCTGCTACTCTGTTTAATTTTCCTGTCATAATCTTGCCAGGAATGTACTCACACTGCTCAGAAATTGGTTTCTCCTGGCCTTTTAGAAACATGTGACTCATTTCCTTTCCACGGTGACATCTCTTGTCAGAAGTGTAAGCAGAAATAAAGGAGTTATCTTGCATCATCAGTGATTTGCATATCTCTGTTAATCATTTAACCCTGAAAATCTATGCCAAAATTTTCAAAATGTTAATCAGCTTTGGTGGGATTTGTTGCCCTTTCAACATCTCTGAAAATCAAGCCAATTTGGGGAACTGAACTACTGACAGAGAGCCCAAGTTTGGGCTCCAGTTCTTCAAGTTCTGACCTTCATTAACTTTATAAAAAAAAACAAACCAGGAAAAAAACAATAAGAGTGCATTTTGCCCAAGAACCATCTGTAGCAGTATCAGTTCAGTAGTGAGAGACATTGTCAACGGACCACTAAGCTGATCTAGTATAATTTCAGCTTAGTTGTTTGGCATTTAATAGCTTTGATGATCATTTGCTGAAAGCTTGCCACATTATCTGTGTTCCATGCTGTCCTGTACACAAGGTGCACAAGTTTTTCTCAGGTTCACCTTCAAAGAGGAAAAAAAAAAAGAACTACAAATTTTCTGTGAGAGGCTAAGTGCAATTAATGTGATCTGTGATACTCTGGTCCCAAGCAATGGCTATAGGCCTACATCCCTGCCATGGACAAGGAAACATAAGGAGGCTCTGGACAAGCCCTTTGCATTAGAGAGAAGAGAGAAACTTCCTGTCTAGTGGATGAGGGAATGGTTGTGGATATAGTCTACCTGGACTTCACCAAAGTCTTTAATGCTGTCTCCCATGGCATTCTCCTGGAAAAGCTGTCAGCCCACAGCTCGGACAGGTTCACTCTTTGCTGGGTTAAAAACTGGATGGATGGATGGGCCCAGAGAGTGGTGCCGAATGGTGCCACATCATGGTCACTAACGGTGTTCCCCAGGGCTCAGTATTGGGCCCAGCCCTGCTCAGTATCTTTACTGATGATCTGGATGAGGGGATCAAGTGTACCCTCAGTAAGTTTGAGGACGACATTAGGTTGTGTTGGAATGTTCATCTGCTGGATGGTAGGAAGGCACTATAGAGGGATCTGGACAGGCTGGATCAATGGGCTGAGACCAACACTATGATGTTCAACAAGGCCAAATGCCAGGTCCCACACTTTGGTCGCAACAACCCATGCAGTGCTATAGGCTTGGTGAAGAGTGGCTGGAAAGTTGCCCAGTGAAAAAGGACCTGGGGGTGCTGATCAACAGTGCCTGAACATGAGCCAGTATGTGACCAAGTGGACAAGAAAGCCAATGGCATCCTGGCCTGCATCAGCAATAGCGTGGCCAGCAGGACCAGGGTAGTGATTGTACCTCTGTACTTGGCACTGATGGGGCTGCACCTTGAATCCTGTGTCCAGTTCTGGCCCTCTCACTACCAGAAAGACATTGAGGTGCTGGAGAGTGTCCAGAGAAGGGCAACAGAGCTGAAAGAAAGTTGTAGTCAGGTGGGGGTTGGCCTTTTCTCCCAGGCAACTAGCAAGAGGGTGAGAAGACATAGATTCAATCTGCACCAGGGGAGGTTCAGGTTGGACATCAGGAGGAATTTCTTCATGGAAGAGGTTGTTGGGCAATGGAACAGACTGCCCAGGGAGGTGGTGGAGTCACCATCCCTGGAGATGTTTGAGAAACAGCTGGACATGGTACTTAGTTTTCTGGTCTAGTTGACAAGGTGGTGATAGGTCAAAGGTTGGACTTGCTAATCTTAGAGGTCTTTTCCAACCTAAATGATTCTGTGATTCTGTGATGTAGCAAGAATGTTGCTGTTAATATCCTGATCAAAAAGCCTTCATGAAGTCCTTTCCTATCCAATAATTCTGCTCTGATCATGATCACAATATTTCTGTTTTCCCTTCCAAGCATAAGAGAATCTAGGGAGAAATAAAGTCATGTAAAAACTCCTTGGGCTATTTTTTTTCCTATGCACATGAAAGCAGAACTGAGTATGGTGTCATTGGAGCTGGGAGCTGCATGAGAAAAATGCACACCCAGGGATGCTCCATGCCACATATTCCCATTATGTAAGACTTTGATCAGAGTACTCTACATTTGTGTCTACATCACTCTCCACATGCAAAGGCAGCTCAGCTTACCTCTCTCGCTGTGCTCCTGGTAGTTGACACGTGTGATCTGAGTCTTCCCCAAAGGAACAGAGAGGATAGAGTAAAGCTGATCAGAGCTGCGCTCCCTGACTTTGTTTTATTCACAGCTAATACATGAGGCAGCTTTGTGGGACTCCTCTTGTTCTCTCCATCTTTTCCCCTGGGGTCCTTTGGTCATGCCAATCATTTCAAGAGAGGATAAAGGCAGATACATAAAGGCACAGTAAGGAAGGGGTAGTATGCCCTCCAGCTACTTTGCCCAGACATAGATTTTCCCCACACAGTTTTGCTCCTCTAGGCATGGTGGAATATGCTTTGATTTCCCATCTCTTCTAAACTCATTATCATCTGAAATCAGTGACATTGGTACAAATTAACACCTGGTCTCTATTTGTAATGAAAAGAAAACATACCAGGTGGACATTTAAGAAACTCAATTGCCATGATAAAGCCACGGATATTAAAAAGAGAAAGAGAAAGAAACGCAAAGATTACCGGGTGCAGCTCTCCCACAGCAGCAGACAGAGTGGCAGCCAGCCATTGTTCTGAAAGGCAGCATCAGCACCAAGAATCAGATGACTAAGCTCCTGATGAATGAAATATTTTTACTATGCTGAAAAAATTCTGGCACTGCAGGACGACCTAGGATAAAGGAAGCAATTTGAAGAGCCTTTCTGAAGGACACCATCAGATAACCTTCTGCTACAAGAAATGCCAGTACCCTGAAGAGGAGTGATGGTTCTGGGTTTCAGAAGGGGTAAAAGGATAAAGGCTTAAATTAGGTGGACTTGATGAGAACACATGTGAGTAGTATTCTCTGCTAAATGTCATCAATATTGTTGTGAGAGACATGATGCAATGTTGGTCACGGTTCAAGCTGGCTCTGAAAAGGCAAGAGAGCCTGGGTATCCCTGAGCCTTGCAAGCGAAGAAATGGCTTCAGCATCTTAAAATGTTACTCCCTGCTCAGTTCCTCATTGTTACCCCTCTGCTGAAGGGTGGGGAGCCTATGCAGAGCTGGAAGGGAATGGTCTGGTAACTCAGCACAAATCCCCTTTGTCACAGAGCTGGAGAGTGATAAAACTCCAAAAGCAGATTCACCAGCACTCATATCCTCACTTGACTGGCTATCACAGCTGCCTTCTGAGACCCCATCCAGAGGTAATGTGGGTATCTGCATTGCACTGATGTGTCCTGGATGTACCCTTTATGGGTACCCAATGCTTCTCATTGCTGGCAATGTGACCCTATGCTTAGCAAAAAGAAGACAGGGACTAGAGGCAGATTGTTGAGAGGGGCCATTCATAAGCCAAAGTCATTCATAAGTCTGATAGTGTCAGCACCATTTGATTAAACTGGAATTATAGAAAGATGCTTCAGCTCACCCTTACAAAAATGAAAGACAAAAACATAAGGAAATTAAAAGTTTTGGAGGCTCATATATAGTCATAAATAAGTGTATATATCTACACCGAAAATTTAAGGCTATATATACATTATGATAAGGAAATACTAGGAAAGAAGAAGGTTTGCAGTGTAAACTGAGCTTTAAAATGTCTTGTGTTTTTTTTACTTCTGAAAATATTTTCTGAGTTTTCCCTTCATTGAAATATACAAAATTTTCACCTTAATCTTACATATTTCAATTTGCGAGCTAAAGAGTTTGCAATGCTACTGCAACTGAGTGGTTCTTTTAAAACTTACTGTGTTGCATTCTCTGACAAGAATTATCAGAAATATTTTACAAAACAAACATTCACTTCAGTATAGCCTAGCATGTGGATGGGTTAGGTATCAACTTGGGTCTGGAGGAAACAGTACAATTAGGACTGAGCAACCCATATAATTCCAATATAGAGGCCTAAATCCATCTGAAAATCAAATTTAGTCGAGACTGAGGCTCCAACCCAAGATTTGCTCTTGTACCTAAAAACCAGGATATCTGCTCTACTGATTTAATGAAGTCAGAATAATAGAATCACAGAACAGTTTGGGTTGGAAGGGACATTAAAGTTCATCTAGTTCCAACCCCCTTGCCGTGGGCAGGGAGGGCAGGGACACCTTCCACTAGACCACATTACTCAAAAGCTACATGCAGCCTAGCCTTGAACACTGCCAGGGATGGGGCATCCTCAACTTCTCTGGGAAACCTCTTCCAGTGTCTGACCACCCTCACAGTAAAGAATGTCTTCCTAACGTCTAATCTACACCTGCTCTCCTTCAGTTTGAAGCAATTGTAAATGGTGTAAATGAAGTTGGGATCAGGTCTGGAGGTCAAAATTTGTGCTCCTTTCCTTAGCAATTCTATTCCTTTTTCTTCTGAAAATGTCAAACCCAAAGTCCAAGGCTTCGGTAGGCACACGGCATCTACAAAGCCTTCATTAATGGTGCTGGGAAGCTTTGAAGCTCCGCCGTGCAACTATTAACTGATCTTAAGTTTAACAAACAGTGCTCCAGGCCTGTGTGTTTTCTGTGGCTGAACAGGTGATGATTTTCTCTTTGCTGCCACCAGTCAAGGACTTTCCACTACCGGGACCCAGGCTCCAGTTCTAGGGTCAGGGGTCCAGGCTGAAGCAGGGTAAAAGGGAAATGTTATCTCCATTGATTTCTCGTTCAAAGAAAGCATTTTGCTTTCACACTTTGAAAAACACAGACTATCAGGTCATCTCACAGTGAGGTTAATAGTGGGGTTTGTTTTATTTCATGGCTAACATGATTGTTATATTTTGTGCTTGTAGGAATAGAAAATGTTCAAATGGCAGTTCCCTCTCTGTATATTCAAATTCCTTTTCAAATCTGTAGCTTGCTTATACTGATGGGATTATTTTCACTGACTCGAGGCTTAAAAACAGACTTAGGTTCAGTTTTTTCTTACAGATGAAAGCAACTGTGTGCATGAGGCTACTGTACAGTGAAGAAGGGTAGTAAGTTACTTGGCTTACTTTCAAAGAAGATGTCATAGGTAAGCTCAGGAAGTGTGTGTTGGATGAGTGGATGGGGAAGTGGCAGAATGACAGGGCTCAGAGGGTTGTGATCAGTAGTGCAGAGTCTAGTTGGAGGCCTCTAGCTGGTGGTGTCCCCAAGGGTCAGTACTGGGTCCAGTCTTGTTCAACTTATTCATCAATGGCCTTGATGAAGGGACAGAGTTAACATCAGCAAATATTCTCTGCTGATGACATAAAACTGTGAGTAGTGACCTGGAGTGAGACCTGGACAGACTGGAGGGTTGGGCAAATAGGAATCCTAAGTTCAACAAAGGCAAGTGCAAGGTCCTGCACCTGGACAAGAATAACCCCATGCTGGGGGCTCACATGCTGGAAAGCAGCTCTGTGGAGAAGGACCTGGGGGTCCTGGTGGACAACAAGTTGTTCATAACCAGCAGTGTGCCCTTGTGGACAAGAAGGCCAGTGGTATCCTGGGGTGCATTAGGAAGAGCATTGCCAGCAGGTAGAGGGATGTGATCCTGCCTCTCTACTCTGCCCTGGTGAGACCTCACCAGGAGTGTTGTGTCCAATTCTGAACTCCACAGTTAAAAGAAGACAAATAATTGCTGGAGAGGGTCCAGTGGAGGGCTACAAAGACAAGTAGGGGACTGGAGCATCTATCTTACCAGAAGAGCTGGGCTACCCAGAGAGGTTATGAAGTCTCCTCTGGAGATATTCAAAACACACCTGAATGAGATCCTGTTGAACTTGCTCTAGCTTTATCAGGAGTGGTGGACTAGATAATCTCCAGAGATCCCTTCCAACTCCAGTCATTCTGTGATTTTGTATGTCATATTTTAGAGACTAGCTCTAATGCACCAAATAACACATGTGCATCCTTGCTTGGGTCATGAAACTCCATCTTATGGTGATGGACATTTGATGAGCAGATGGTAAGAAGTATGTATTTGTTCAAAGCTAAGGCCAGGTCCCAGGATGTATTAAGCATGACACTGGTACTGCAGCTACAATTAGTCTCAAGTATACTTGAAGATGACTTCACAGAAAGGGGAGCAGGAAAACAAAAAGGATACAAACTAGGAAAGTGTAAGGGATTATTTAAAACAAGTGAGACTGAGAGTAAAATTCAGTAAACAGAGAGGGAGGATGAATGGTACTAGAAAGAGATGACAAAATTGATTCTATGTCACATTAATTGCCTCTGAATTTTGTGGATTTCACTGTAAGCCTGATCTCAAAAGGAAATTAATAAATCCTATAGCTCTCATTGAAGATATTTCACATTTATCACTGGGGGTTTGCTCTTCTGTCCCTTGAAGACTGATCAACAGGAATGCTGTTACGCTGTCACACTGTCCCTGTGGAGCACAGTGAAGGTAGGATGCAACCATTTTAGACTTATTACCAAAAGATTCCTGAAGTCTCAGAAGTCACCCAGCCTAGTGAAATCCATCCAAATGTAACATCTGGTTTAACCTAAAAGAATCCTAAAAGGAACACAAATAATGGCTTGGATACATAACCACATTGAGAAACTGTTTGAAAAGAGACACATTTTCTGATTGCTGTGTAAATGGTCCCGAGACTTGCATAAAAGCACTAACTAGCATGACTTCACAAACCCTTTACTGGCAAAGGCAAATAAGATAAGGATTTTCTGTTCTGCTGCCATTGAATCTTTGAAGCAGTGGTAGTCTGCACAAACCAAGTTTTGCTTAACCTCCTATTACGGATTAATAAATATACCTAAAAGGAAAATACATAAAGGTACTATATTTTAGCTGTGGGAGGAAAAACAGAGTAAGAGAAAAAGTCCGTTACATACAACTCAAGGGTTTGTATTTTTCAGTGTCTGTGGTCTGTCAGTTACTTCCAGAGATTACAATTATTGTGAGGAAACAACCAATTTGTCTCAGAAAGGTAAGAGAGCGTAAGAAGTAAAAGGCTAACATTTTAAAGTGAAGCCAGGCCTTTGACATTCACATCAGTGATTTACTAAGTAATACATGACTCTGAAACAATGTCAGCCCGCGTTGTGGCTGCTTATCTAGCTGAAATAGAGCACTGTTATTGTGGTTTTTTCTAATGAAAAGAATACCCTTTCATACTTAGATGGCACCTCCTAAATTGATCAGGCAGCAAATTTAACAAGACAAAGGAGATTTATTTTTTTTTGCACAGAACATAACAGAGTTGTGGATGTGAGAGCAATACACTAAATGGCTTGAGGGGGAATTTGGCAGATGCACAAAGAAGCCCACTATGGGTCAATAAAGATGATTACTGGGAGAAAGATCCCAAGCTGCTGACTACCAGGGAAGTGTCACCTTGCCTAATAACCAAATTCCTTATATCCTTTCCTATAATGTTCTCCAGTGGTCAACATGAGAGTCATGACACCAGGCTACGTGAAGTCTGTCCCATGTGCTTCAGCAGTTTTGCTGCTGCCTCATCTGCTGTTTCTCATCTTGCAGTTCATGAAGACAATTTTGAAATGCCATGTCACAGTTTAGGGCCTCCTCTTTCTCTGCTCCGGCACTGATGTAGGAACAAGAGAGATCCATTTCCTGGTCACTGTCTCTGGACCACAGGACTGGGACATTTTTGCATTGAAAAGCAGAGCTGGAAAATAGAAACTTGCCTACCTTCTTGCTCATCAGGGGTCACTGACCCTGGGGATGTTTGCATTCCTGATATGCAGCAGTTATCCCGTTCCCTTCAGATCTGGATAGCCACAGCAGGAACCACAGCACTGTGCTGCCAACATGGTGCTCACAGGTGTACTTAGAATTTCTTGTGATTGTGTTTCTTCTCAAACTTAGAGATAAATGTGTCTATCCTCTTGGAAACACCAGGAGATGTGGGACAGTTCTGAGGGATACTCAGAGTTTAACTGACAGAGCTGATGTCCTCACAGCAAAGAAAACAGGTTGACAGAGTGTTAAGAACTCTGAGTTGCATCTCTTGCTATGCATGGCTGAGGTGATTTTGGGGGATGGCTGAGAAGAAAGGGTCTAGGTTAAGGGGTCAAGATACTGGAATGAGTATATTCCCTGAGGGAATAGTCTGATCCTTTATATTCTGTAGGTTGCAAACTCCTGATGTCAGGGCAAACTTCATCATAGCACTAGAGTTGCTGTGCTGATATTGGAAATTGATACATTGTCCACAGTGCTAAGGCTGTTTTTTCATATGATGTGAGACAATCTACGCTATTGTCAGAGTTCCTGTCAGAGTTACTGATGTTGAATCTCAGACTTTGACAGGCAAGTATTACTCCCTACCCCATCCCCAGTGAAATATTTTCTAGTTCTGTTTCTGTTGGAATTTTTTTTTCTTGCTTAATGAAGACTGGTTATAACCTAGAACCACAAACTCACACTCACTCAAGCTGGCATTCAACCTATGCCTGGCAGTAAAGTAGAAGAGAGATCTTTTTGATGTAGCTATGAGGCCAAAGAAAAGAAATTACTGAACTCCCAGTTTATCTGTGGTTGAACTTGATTCCGTCATGATGGAAAACAAAACCTTATTTTGATAAATGTTATAAAACCAGTGAAATAGCTGGGGTTGGAACTTGCAATTTCTAGTTAGCATTTAAGCAGACCCATCTCCTTGGTTACATGGGAATAATAATAACTGTTGCACCCTTGTGTTTTGCTGCCCTAAAACCGGGTGAAGTTTGGATTTCACTTCCACACTGAAACTGCCTGAAGTAAGGGACCAATCCACATCACTTCATGACTTTGACTTTCTCCCACAGGATCCATCTCAAGTCACCAACTCCTATAAAGAATTTTGTCCAGGTACTCTCTAAGTGGAAAAGCCTGCCTCTTTTTTCTTATTAGTCTGTTTTAAAAAAGATAATCCACTACCACTTCCGTATTTACACTTTTACAGTTTCAGAACAAGCCATGCTTGTTTATGAGTCAGAAGCTAATAAATATCCTGCTTTTTATGTACTCATAAGCCTCCTCATGAGCTCTGCATGGTCAAGCTCACAACGTGCTGCTTCGGGATTGAACTGGGAAGAGAATTAAGCAAATTGGTACCTTCTCTCAAGAACCCACTGCATCAGAGAGGTGTAAATAAATAATTGCAATTTTATCTTTGCTACTAAATAAAGAGGAAATTTTTGGTATTTTACATCCTTTTAATGAAGATAAGATTGTCATGGGGGATGCAAATCGGACCTTTTAGTTCAAGATGCACAGGGTCCAAATTATACCACAGTACCTGAATTTTTCCCCTGCTCCTTGATCCCAGGTCAAATGTGGATGGCTAGTAAAACTCTTGCTTGATGCCTCAGTCTTGAACTCAGAGTAAAATTACGTTGCTTTGCAGCAAAATCTGTCTCAGAACCAGAGACTTCATGGCTCTCCTTCATGCTTCCAGATGTGAAGTCCCTTCAACTGGGTCCAAAAGGAATGGGGAAAAGGAAGAAAAGAGAAATTTCCTTCATCTTCCTTCTCATTTTTCAGGGGAACAGCTCATCTTTTGCTTTTCTAAAAGCCATTATTTGTCTGAAAGAATAGAAAAAGAGAGTAAAACCTTGCCTTTCCCTCACTTTCAACCTATTGCAGTTTTCTTTTCTTCCTCATGCCCAAAGAACATGGAAATATTAATTCTGAAAGTAACATAACACTCTTTTTCCTACGCATTTTTTTCCTACCCTATTGTTCACTGTTTCAGGACATAAGGTCAATCTCAGTAGCTGAATTATCTTGAGTCTGTGACATGCAAGCTTGAAAATTGTGATGCCACGCTGTATTTGACAAATATTTGTGTCACTGACTTTGTTATCTGCTCTACATGTTTATTTTTTTAGCGCTTTTGTGCAGTGGTAACAGTGATTTGGGCAACTTGACTCAAGTCTCATCTGCTCTACCTTTGTGCCATCGTCTCCCATATGTTTCCCTCATCCTGGTGGTCTAAAATCCTCTGTGAAACCGTCCAGCTGACAGCAGAGGAAGAATGTGCTGAGAAATAATGTGCATGAATGGAACTGTAATCTGTTGGTCATACACCTCAGTCTTCCTTATTTAGTGCTTATCTTTTCTTTTTCCAAGTCACTTCTTTAATTTTTCTTACATTTCCAATTCCCATTGCTGAGCGGGCTTAAGTCTTTCAGCTTCTCTCCCTGAATAATCTGCCATTCTTATTTCCCTTATATTCTTCACTTGCCAATTCTTTCTACGGGGGTCCTTGCGCAGAAGGTTGATACCCTCCTTTCAAATTAATTACCACACACGCATGCATACATGCTCACAGTGCTATCTCTGATCCATGGCCAAAGCACCTCTTCATGCTTCTCTACAGTCTGTCCTCTGCGTTATCTCCATTAATCTCCGTCCCTGCAAATTTTGATTCATAGTTACCATTCTATTTCTTTCTCCTCATCTCAGACATTTTCTGGAGGTAACTGTGGTAGAAACGAGGTGCTTTCATTTCACCCTGCATATTTCCTAGTAAGATAGATAGAATTTGTCTCTGCCTGAACAACGCCTATTCTTGTAGCGGGATGAGACACTGTGCCCTCTGCCTCATGAGAACTTCAGACCTAGGATGCAGGAGAGCTGTGAAGAGTCAATCAGGGCTTTCCGTATAGAATCCAAGTCTCCCAGTGTGGCTTTGGCAGCTGCTATAACCTACTTACTGTTAGGAAGTTATTCCTGCTGGGGACTACAAGCAGGTTAGGTAGGCAGTGAATTTTCTGTTGACATCAGAGCTCTGCTATCTTTACATAATTTCAGAGCTTTCCTCCAGTGAGGAGATTCTCCATGTGGGTCTTGCAATCAATTGACAGCTTTGCTTCCCAAAGAAGCAGCTCCAGGTGAGAATCTCCCTTTATAATTATTATATCCCTGTTCATTTCCCAAATCTGAAATAATTAGGCTAGGTTATTAAAAACACTTTATGCTGCACATGAGGAGATACCATGTCCCACTTCTCCTCCCCTGAAGGTATTTACCCCACTTCTGCACTCCTCTCTTGCTTTTCCCTTCTTTTCTTTTCATCAAGTCCTGAGAGATAGGAGCCCACTGCTCACTGTGCAGCATCCTGATTTTCTGCCAAAATCCTTGTTTGTGTTTTAGTTTATCCTACTTTGCTGTGGTAAGTTTTTCTTCAGCTGCAGCTTGTGAGCTATAAATCCTTCTTTGCCAAGTGCAGAGTTCATACTTTCTCTTGATTTACTGGCAGTAAAATATTGTCTGATCAGATGTCTTAGCACAATGCTATTTTCATCTAAGGATGACATTTTTACCTTTCAAAGAAAAACAGAGCTTCAATCGAAGATAAAAAGGCAGAGAGCTGAAGAATGTAAACACAGTCTAGATTCTCTTATCACAGTTAAGGAAGAAAAAAGTACCCCAAACTATTTTAAACAGAGGCCCTATATAAGGAAGTCTGCAAAACCACTTCCCATTTCATAGGATAGGATATGCCAAAGAAATGATAGAGCTTGGCACAAATAACAAAGATAATTTCAACTTTATTTAAATACTACAAGGACATTTAAAGACATCTCAGGATATAAATCCCATTTTGATTACATTCTTCAGCTTTGCTTTAATGTTCATCTTTTTTTTCTGGGTAGAAGGGGAGACTAGAAGGATAGTCAAAACTTGTGGTTTGTAAAAATTATGAGCATCCTGTAAGCGAGTCTGGAAATTAAAACCTTAAATTTCTTCCCCCTGCAAGCCTGGAGAAGAAAACCAGCATGTAATCTTTTCCCCTTTGCTTTACTGGAGTTCTTCTATTGCTCACGGCTGACCTGGAAGATGAGAGGTAATTTAAACTCTAATTGTCTCAAAAAGAAGCACGAAAAGAAAACAAAACTATATTAAAACAAACAGTCCGCAGCCACTGAATCTATCCTCTGTCAGACTTATCACTCTGGGGACACTGATGGATGGCTCAGAATTCAAATATTGCAGGCAGGGATTGCTGATGAGAACAGCCCGTGCTGGCTGTTGAACAGATGGGCACCCTCAAACCCTCACAGCCACACACATATCCTCAACTGATGGAGATCAGCACTTCTCTGCAGGAGTCAATAAAGAAATATCAATGTTATACTGCTAGGAATCTGGCCTATATGATTTTCAATTTGGCTTAAGCTCAGGATTCACAAGTGTTGAATCCTGAAAAAGCCATGAGAGGTCCCTCAGGATTTTGCCAGTAAAGTGCTAGTAAAAACTACACAAGTATCAAGTAAACCTGCATCAGTGCAAACCCTTATGTCTTTCATACATGCAAGGTTCACAAGAGAAAAGTTAATTTGAGAGAGCTGTAAGAATTTAATTAGGAGTGCAATCCTATAGGCATCTCGTTCTTCAAGCGCTTACGTTAGGCGGATGAGTAATGATATTAAAAGCCAGTAGCTTGTGTCCCACAGGGAGAAAACTGGGAACTTCGTATTGTTGGGAGAAAAAACCCATCTGTTTTCCGTTAGGGAATAGTTCTGCAATGTGCCACAAAGAACTGTTCTTGGTTTAGTTCATCCTTCTAGACTGGTTTTAGTTCTACAGTAAAACTCCTTAAAAATCATAGTGTTGAGAGAGTAGGGGGAAGGAGTAACAGAAAATTCAAGGGAAAAAGAATGTGTACACAAATCATAGATTCTGCATAAATCTTATGTTCCTGGTCCACAGAGTGGGAAGAATAACTCAAGTCAAGGGAAAACCCCAATTAGGTCTACAGCATACCTGATAAACTTTGTTTAAATAAACCAACCTGCCTCTTCATTTTTCTTCAATGCCAAAACACAAACTAAAAGTAAAGCAGAGAATCAATCTTCCATGTTCTAGAAGATGATAGCAGAAGTTTTGTTAAGCTTTGCTAGCTTCTAAAAGTCAGAGCAGGCAGCATCCATCAGATGCCCAGATCAGGACAAGGGCCCTCATACAGCATGCTGATCAATTAAGTCAATCTTGGAAGTAAGAGTTGGACATTTTAAAGCATTTTTCCTGGTTAATATACATAGAATATAAATGCAATAAATCTCCGAAATGTTCCAAAATCTTCCAAAATAGTCCACAGAAATATTTGGAAGGCTCAGACTCAGTGGGAGGCCTTTACTCATGCATCCCTGAAATGATCCAATGACTTTCTCCCAGATGTGCAATGCAATGACTGCAAGGCCCAACACATGCACCATGGCTCAAGCAGTGCAGATTCTAGTGACATTTTCAAAGGTATCTAACATGTGAGTTGGAGTTGAGAATCCAGATCCTCTGGGTAAATTTGATCATCTCTCCAGGTGTGAGATTATTCTGGACTGTGCCCAAGGCCGCAAAGGAAGAAAGGCTCCTTGAAAAATATCTTCTCCAACCTTGTGTGAGGCTGGGCACAATCCGCTTCCAAATTATCTAAGGAAAGCAATTCTGATCTGAGGAGAGAAAAGGGCATTTGCCAGAGAAATATTTTCAGGACATAGTTATACAATAACAACTAGAAAGGTCATCACAGGGCATCATCTGGTGTTTGTTCCTGTGCCTTTCACTGAACAAGCTTAAAATAAGGCTGGTTTCGTATAAATAATGACTCTACCAATTAAAAAAAAAAAGGAAACTAAGAAGAGCCCTGTATACTGCCACCTTGTAATGCGAGAGAACTGATGCAGAGATCTTATTGCAGTTTGGTGATAGCATCTTTGCTCCTTATGAAGTGAGCCAGATAGTAGAAACAACTGCCAAAAATAAGTCGTGTCTCTCCAGGCAAGGACACAACAACCCTAAGTGGGACAATGAGGCAGGCTGGAGTGTCTGAAAAGTGAAAGGAAGAGAGAAATAATCAAAACAAGTTTGTTTTGTTCTCACTCTGGGTGTGTCCTCATTTTGGGTGAGTAACTTTGTTTAACATCCCGATCAGCTGAAAAACCTCAGCTTTACCGTAACTCAAGTTCAGTTTTTCACATCCCCTTGCTCTTCCCTTGCACTCTCTTGCATTTTCATAATTCGCCAACAGTCTCACTTCAGTGCTGTTCACTCTGGTTCATTTGATGACCAAGGCCACCTTTCTTGTGAAAAAACTACCATAAAAAAGCTGTTTCTGCATGTGTGCCCACATATGTTCAATTCCCATTACTCCTCAAACACCAAATGTGGACAAACATGAAATAGAAGCTCTCTGGGAATTCTGAGGGACAAAAGAGTCTTGTAAAGCAAGCCAGGAAAGTGTATTATTACAGAGGATAAGAAAATAAATGGCTGTAGAGTCTCCTCTACTCTTTCCCAGAGCTTTTATATCCAGCCCAAGCGCTGCTGCACAGGGGGCACCAGCACTCCCACAGGATGCTATGCTGACCTTTCTCCAAATACCCCTCACCTCACAGCCAGCCAGCCTTCTGCTTTGAATCTGCCAAAGGAGAAAGAAGTTCAGCTCTAGATACAAGAGTCTTGATGAAGCCCATGATGGTGATGATTCACCAGAGTCTCTCTGGAGTAATAGGAAGGCTGAAGTACGGTATCTTTAACATAATTATTTCTTCTCAAGGATGTTTGGAAACTGAGTACCAGCAGGTAAAAGAAAGAGAGAAAATATAATCGTGTAGTGGTAATATGAAGCTTTGCTCTGTCAGTCTTAATTGAAGAACAGGAGGGGCAGACTGGAGGAAGATGTTACTTGGTTGCTAATGTAAAGAAATTATGAGAAATTATCCATGTGGAATTGATAGAGCCTACCCTTGCCAAATGTATTTGGCATGTGAGACCCTATAGAACCTGGCCCTTTAATCTGCAGAAAATTTGAATTAAATTAAACTGTCCAAGGGAGACTTCAGGGCACTATTTTATTGTGGGACCCTGGAGAGCTTTGTGACCAGTCAAAAAAAATCATTGTTTTCTTGGGGGCAATGGAATATGTGTGGAAACTCCATCCAGCATCCCCTTCTACAGAGTCTCTTCAGCTATCAACAGCTGCTAGAAGGAAGGTGGTATATTATGAAGTTGTACGTAAAGCTAAAAGGCTTTTGTTTCCCTCTGCTCTCCTAGAAGGAAAATAAGCCACTGTACTGAGATGTGATGTCTTGTGTGGTCCATGGCCTGAACAGGGGATGTGGAAAATGCTACTCCTGAAAACAGGACAGCACCGTGCAACTGCTGTACGTGCCACACCAAGGGCTGTACCAAACCCAGAAAACCCTCAGACCTGAAGCACCTGACACATAGTCACCTGAAGCTTTGCGCACTGCTAGATGCTTTTTCAGGAAATCACCAAGGTATTGCAGGTGGCAGAAATAATGGCAGGAATAGGTTAATCAGAGCTAACTGGTTAAAAATAAAATCACTTATTTTGAGCAGGTGCTCTATCTTGAAACAGGATGTGGGGTAAGCTGCTATCATCATCAGAAAAGGCTCTTTTTTGGGTGGAGCCAAGAATATCAACACTTTAGCAACTTGTCTATTTAACCTGTGTGGTTTCCTGAAGACTGTGCTTTTCTGTGACTTCTGAGAATAGTGTGCAGGTCATAGTGTGCAGGGTAGTTTTGTTGATGAACATGGGATTTTCTTCTGTTTGAACTGCACAGATAACAATCAGAGGCCAAACCACACCAAGGCAGAGTCCTTCTCCGACTGCTATTTCCAGGACTCAGTAGCTTATTTTACTTGACAGTGATGTTGATCTGAATGTTGGATATATTTCCAAATCTAGTCACCTTTTCTCTCTTAGTTAGGGCTTCAAAACTTTAGTTTCCTATTTTTTCACTGTGAATCATGTATTAAATATAATTCTCCCCCTCCCCACAACTCAGGCACTGCAAGATTTCTAATAAGATTGCAGTAATAGTATAAACAAAAATCCATAACCACCTTTATATTCACAGGATCATTTGCATTTACCAGGAATGAGCAACTCCTTAATGACAAAGTTTATTATTTTAGTTAACCAGTGGTTTTTGTTTAAAATTATTTTATTATTGTGCAGCAATCACTGCCATAAAAACACAAGCCACTGAGCTTTTCATGCTTTTTGAGAGAATGAAGCCAAACATATCACCCTTGAGCTGTCTACTTTTCTGTCCTTAAACTGAGCTCAGTGGAACAATGAAGTCCTCTCTAGAATATCTGAGCTATTCTGTCTCTGACCTGAAAGGATACTAAATAATGATACCAACCATTATATTGTTTTTACTGAGAACAGATAGGCAAGTAGGTACAAGAGGCGGTGAAAATTCATCTTTTGTCCTTTCATCCCCCCACCTCCTTTTATATTTTCTCCAGAAGATAGAATGAACATAACTGATACCTTAAATGTTTATCAGAATGTATCATGTGATCGTTTTCCCATTCATGTTGGCTAGACATCTCCATTTCATTGCATGCACAGATACAGGAGATACCTATTAAAGATTGTACTATTATTTCTCATCTTGTTAATGTTTTACTCTAATCCCTAGTGTGAATAGATAGCAAAATATGTATTTTTGGTAGCTGGTAACCTCTGGGATTCTCAGGTCTCTAAAATTTCATAATTTTGAAGAACCGGATAACAATATGGGTTGCAAGACAAGCAGGTTTCTGCCCACGTGTGGAAAGGGTGTGGTGCTCAGCAGCTTCTGGGCCATCGATGCAGAAAAAATGCATGTCTCATTTTTGATCATCACAACCCTGTAATACTACCCACACGCAAAACCAGGAGTTTGTAAACTACTTTATAAACAACCTGGTGTTTGTAACAGCCAAGTGGGTCCCGGAGAGTTGTTTCTCTTCTTGTTTGCCCTCAAGGTAAACAGTATTGCTAATAACAATGCTATGAAAATTCGATACATTGACAGAACAATTTTCACTGTGAAGTACTTTATGACCTAGAAATTTGGCTGTGGAGAGTCTGATATGTCATTACGCAGGTTTCTGCAAGGAGTGTGGAATGTGGCTGGTCAAAAGGGAAAAGTTTCTGTTGGCAACTAATAAGGAGACTTCAGAGCAGTAAATTCCACATTTTGCCCAGAGACTTTCCTAGACAGCAGAAATGCCATATTCTTCTTGCAAACGTTGTTGAGGTACTATTAATGATCACAGCTGTGAAGATCCTAGGGTTCTGTTTCATAGAAGGCATGACGCCTTCAAACTAGCCCCTCTCCACATCCAGATGAGGCCCTGGGTCTGAGGAAGGAAGAGATGTGTTTCACTACTGACATTGCTTCCAGCGACACTTGCACACCCTCAGCTCCCTGCTGTCACCCAGAAGTGACCTCTGTCTTCTGAGTTCAAATGTAGAGCAACGTCCTGTAGCAGGGCACCAATTCAAGGAAGGGAGTGCATGATTTTCTGAATGTTTGCATAAGGAATACTTAAAGGCTGACTCACAACTTGCAGAAATTGTCTTGAAATGTTGCAAGAAATGTTGTCTACTTTGACTTCAGCAAGGCTTTTGACACTGTCTCCCATAACAACCTTGTAGATAAGCTCAGGAAATGCAGGTTACATGAATGGACGTTGAGATGGATCAAGAACTGGCTGAATGGTAAGGCTTAGAGGGTCATGATCAGCAAAGTAGAATCCAGCTGGAGGCCCGTAGTCAGTGACATTCTCCAGGGATCAATACTGGGTCCAACCTTATTCACCTTATGTATCAGTGACCTGGACAAAGGGATAGAATGCACTCTCAGCAAGTTTGCTGATGATGTGAAACTGGGGGTGGTGGCTGATACACCTGAAGGCTGTGCTGCCATCCAGCAGGACCTTGATAGGCTGTAGAGCTGGGCAGAGAGAAATCTAACAAGGTTCAGCAAAGGCAAATGTAAGGTCCTGCACCTGGGGAGGAATAACCCCAAGTACCAGCACAGACTGGGGGATGCTCTACCAGAGAGCAGGTCTGCAGAGAAGGATCTGGGAGTCTTGGTGGATGACAAGTTGACCATGAGCTGGTAGTGTGCCCTTGCAGCCAGGAGAGCCAATGGTATCCTGGGTGCACTGGGAAGAGTGTGACCAGCAGGTCAAGGGGGTGATCCTCCCCCTCTACTCGGCCCCAATGAGGCCACATCTGGAGTCCAATTCTTGGCTCTTCAGTACAAGAAAAACAAGGAGCTACTGGAGAGGATCCAAAGTAGGCCATAAAGGTGATGAGGGGTGTGGAGCACCTCTCTTATGAGGAGAGACTGCAGAAGCTGGGCCTGCAGTTTAGTCTGGAGAAGAGAAGACTGAGAGGAGATCTCATTAATGCATATAAATATCTCAAAAACAGAGGCCAAGAGGATGGTGCCAGACGGTGTTCAGTTGTACCCAGCAACAGGACAAGGAGCAATAGCCATAGACTAAAACACAAAAAAGTTCCACCCCAGAATTAGGAAGAACCTCCTTACACTGAGGGTGGCAGAGCATTTGAACAGGCTGCTCAGGGAGGGTATGGAGTCTCTCTGGAGACATTCCAAACTCACCTGGACACGTTCCTGTGTCACCTGCTCTAGGTGACCCTGCCTTGGCAGTGGGGTTGGACTGGAGGATCTCCAGAGGTCCCTTCCACCTCTAACAATTCTGTGACTCTGTGAAATCAATTGAGATCTCTGTGGGACTGGCCTGAGCCATAAGCAAGGAGAGGCCCTTCATATTGTAGACTTTTCTTGATTCTTATTGGGTAGCACTCAGTAGTTTTTGAATGGCAACAGCTCCCAACACTTGACTATTTATACAGCTCTTGTATCAACAAATATTTTCCCCAAAGTGTTGCAGTAATTAACATATAAATAAACTATGTCTTTTCAAAGTTGGTGACATATGTTAACAAGTGTTTGCCAACACAAAGCTTAGCACAGCAAATACAGAGATTCCATTTCTTCATCTTTTCAGGCAGGCTGTTGCTAAGACAGGTCATTAACAAGTTGTAGAACCTCCAATTGTGATCCATATGGCAGGAACTAACAGCTATCAGCCACATCCGTCTCACCAGCCTAACCAGGGCATATGCAAGAATTTTCAGGAACACAACACGGGTTACAAGGTACAGGAAAGCAGTACAGAGATACATCCACAGCTGATATAATTTGCCATGGTTAGAATCATAAAATCACAGAATCACAGAATAACTTAGGCTGGAAAAGACGTGTAGTATTGACAAGTCAAACAATTAATCCAGCACTGCCAAGCCCACCACTAAACCACATTCCTCAGTGCCACATCTACATGTCTTTTATATACCTTCAGTGATGGTGAGTCCACCACTTCCCTGGGCAGTCTGTTCTAATGCTTGACAACCCTTTCCACAGAGAATTTTTCTCTAATATCCAATATAAACTTCCCCTGATGCAACTTGAGACCATTTCCTCTTGTCCTATTACTTGTTCCTTGGGAGAAGAGACTGACCCCCCATTTGGCTACACCGTCCTTTCAGATAGAAAGTGATAAGGTCTTCCCTCAGCCTTCTTTCCAGATTTGGTTCTTGATATTGATTCTCTCATTCTCTCTGGTTTTACTTCAGAGGATTTAATTCTCACTGTTAGCATTGTAACTGTAAAGATCTACATCTGTGTCATGCTGGATTAATGCAAATCATGTCACTGAGTCGAGAGCTAGAGGTGTCCTGTATGTCAAACTCTAAATCATTCCTGTAAAGAACTGTTCCATTGTATAAAATGCTACAGACTTCAGCCCTTTGTATGTGAAAATATTTGATAAGATAAGCTAAGATAATAGAGTAGCAGCTTACACCAGATGGACAGATCTCTGCTATCCTTCTATGGTAACAGACAAGGGCAAGTGTGCTCAATTTGCAGATCTTCTTCTGGAGCTGTGGACAAATCTATAGCAGATTTAAATAATTAATTAGTTATTGGTGGATGCTATTTTCATTGACAGATACCCACAAGGATCATCAAGTCCAACTCTTAGCCCTACACTGGACCATCCCCAAGAGTCACACCACGTGCCTCAGAGTATTGTTTAAACGTTTCTTGAACTGTCAGGCTTGGTGCTGTGACCACTTCGCTGGGGAAGTGGGTAGCAGTGCCCAGCCACCCTCTGGGTGAAGAACCTCTTTCTAATATCCAGCCTAAACCTTCCCTGACCCAATTTCAGGCCATTCTTTTGGGTTCTGTCACTAGTCACCACAGAGAAGAGATCAGTGTCTGCCCATCCTGTCCCTCTCAAGAGAAAGTTGTAACTGCAGTGAAGTCTCCCCTCGGTCTCCTCTTTTTGCAGGCTGAACACCCCAAGTGACCTCAGACACTCCTCATACAGCTTCCCCTCAAGGCCCTTCACCATCCTTATTGCCCTCCTTTGGAACTCTCCAATGCCTTAATATCTTTTTTATATTGTGGTGCCCAAAACTGCCACAATATTCAAGGTGAAGCCTCCCCAGTGCAGAGCAGAGCAGGACAATCCCCTCCTTGCTTGGCTGGTGATACTTTGCTTGATGCCTCCCAGGACACAGTTGGCCCTCCTGGCTGCCAGGGCACTGCTGACTGATATTCAACCTACCGTTGACCAGGACCCCCAGGTCCCTTTCCATGGCACTGCTTTCCAGCATCTCATTCCCCAGTCCCTACAAACATCCAGTGTTGCCACATCCCAGGTTCAGAATCTGACACTTCCCCTTGTTGAACTTCATGTGGTTGGTGATTGCTCCATCCTTGAATTTGTTGAGGTCTCTCTACAGGGTCTCCCTGTCTTTGAGGGAGTCAACAGCTCCCCCCACTTTTGTGTCATCTGCAAACTTGCTTAATATCCCTTCCAGTCCTGCATCCAAGTCATTTATGAAGATGTTGAAGAGCACAAATTGAAAACCCGGTGTGACCAAAACACAAGCTTTGATTTTAGAACCATCTATTAAAACAAACAAAAAAACCAAAACAAAAGCAAAACCAAAACAAAGAAACAAACATAACCCCCCCATCCCAGAAATAATAATAAAAAGCATATTTCATGCTTTAGCAGCTAAAAACCCTTTAAGGAAAGGGAAATAATTCAGCTCTGTTTATTAATTGTGTCTAATATATCTTTCTACACACAATTTAGGTTGTTTTGGCAACACAGTCCCATTTTTGCCCAAGAAACACTCATGTCTAAGTCACAGGGCCATCCTCTCTCATTCTCTCTTTTCTTCTGGCCTTTTGAATGTTGCCTTTTTTTTCTACACACTAGTACTGCCACAAGTATGGTGACTAGGAACATTGTGGTGCTTAGGAACTGACCCTAAAAATGTGAGGCTGAAGTGAGCTGAATGCAGATCTCCCCGTGCCTGAGCACTGAACAATGAAAGAGGCAGCCATGACCTCCTCCTCCCCTACAGAGCAGCTGCTTTTCAAAAGAGGAAAGTGAATCATTTCCTTGGTACTCAGCCTGATAACTTAGTAGTACATGTTTAGGAAACAGCTTTGGACTGTGAATCACAAAGTATCAGAGGTGGAAAGTCTGAGCTGCAGTGGTAACATTTCAGACTCAAGTGTCCTATAGAAACAACTCATTTAGGTGCCCCTCTGCCCTGTGATGGGATTTCTACCTTTACAAACACAGATACCTCAGACTGCTGCACATAGGATGCAGACTGGAACCATCTGAGGACCTTCTGGTCATTTTTAAAGTGAAACTGTAATGTCAGTACCAGGCACTGCAGAGGATATACATCTGTTTAGGATTCAGAAAAATGGACTCAGAGGAGCATTGTGGCACAGCCAGCTGTGAGGAGAAATAAGTGTTACTGACTGACAGACTTGTCAGACAGCCAGGTATAATAAGGTTCTAATAATAATAATGGCCCATCTTCGCGAACGAAGATTTGGGGAAAGGTCTTTTACCTTTCCAGCCTGCGCAATGGATTTTTTAGGTGAGACACAGCCTGCGCTGAACTGAGCCCACCCTTTAATCCTAAGGTTCATCTGCCGGGGCCAAGCAAGCTTGGACAATGGCAGTGAGGTCCTCAGGACGTAGGTTTGTTTAGAGTGTCCTTCTCATAGATGGATGGCCACACAGGGCTAACGACCTCCATCAGGCCAGGAGACCGGGATTTGAACCCGTGGTCGCAGCAGTGAAAGTCCTGCACGCTAACCACTAGGCCACCAGGGGTCTCAATAAGGTTCTAGCTCCATGTGGAAATAATGGTTTGTGAGTGTTTATTTACTTTCCATTACTTTCAATTTTGATATTCTAGGGAATATTTTGGATGACAAAATGCTTTAGAGTACAGTCTTCCCTGAATAATAGAATGGATTCAATTGACAGAATAAATAAACTTGAATACTGAGAGTAAAAGAAAACATAAATAGGCAAGACAGAAAAGTGGTGGGAGGCTGAACAGAGAGACAAGGGAGGGAAATTGCATGCCAAGGTCACAGAGCAAGACAGTAGCTAAGACAGAAATAGAATTCAAAAGACTGGTTTGCTTAGGTATTTTTTTTTAGGCTTAACAAGTTACATCCTGTTTATTAAGCTTAAACAGATTTTTTTTTTTATTTGTTCAGCTGACTGCAACAGCAATTCTAAAGATGAGTCAGGTTTCTCTTCAGATCCTAAATATTTCTCTGTGCCAGCTTATATCCTAAATTATCCAGTGGAAGCAATGCTTTTACAATCAGAAAGCAGACAGCAAGTAGTCCCATTCAGCTGCCTCTGAGCCTCCAAAACCCCCTGGTTGCATGTGTGGATCTACTGGCTCCACTGTCTGTACCATACAGCTTGCTGTGGGAGATGGGGCTATTGAGTCTTCCCAAAGTCGACAAAACTTGTGAAACCTTGGGCTGGGAGCAAGAGCTGCTCCACTCTGTGTTGATCCAATTCCCTCAGAAGGCCCCAGATTGAGCCAGGGCTCCAGGAGAATTCTGAAGTGCCCTGGTCTGGGATGCTGCAGGCCCAAGGCAGCAATGCTGGAGCCCAATGAGAAAGCAAAAGACAAACTAGCAATTAGCTCAAATATAATTTATTTCAAACCTTTTGTTTTCAAATGGTCTGTGAAACACTTTGATCCAGCAGCCAGGTATCACTTTCACTTGAGCAGAGAACCAGAAAAAAAGGAAGAAGCTGCATTTGTGCCTACATCTGCTGAAGAGGAAGATGAAGCTCCTAAAGCCTGTTTCTTCAAAGAACAGGATTAAATCTGCCTTTGAGAAAGTTGTGTCTTACTCATTTAAGAAAATTTCAACCTGTGCAAAAATAGATAGACAAAAACGGGTCAGCAATTTTCACTGAAGCTTTCAAAAATACTTCTTAGGTATTACAGTGGAGTGAGACCAGGATCTACTCAGTTAACTTCTTCCATTATAAAATAGTACTAAAATATGTGACTCAGTTTACTGTGGTCACCAGTCTAATTTTTGATTCTTCTTATAGTAGCTGGTTTGAGTTCATGCTTTGCCTGATAGTATCTTCTGGTTCACAGGTTCAGCTTTGCCTGTATTGCTTTGGGTGTTGTATTGCTTTGAGTGTTGTGTTTCTTTTTAAGTAGCTTCAACTGAAAAAATAAATCCAAATAGCCATGAATCATGGGCATATTTGGGTTTAGATCTGAACTTGATGCCACAGAGGCATCTGCTGAAGATGGGCATGCAGACTAGCTTTCCTTCATCTAAAAAATCCTTCCAGTTTTCTGAGTATTGTGATACCAAGATCTCAAAGAACAATTTTTTATGTTGTTTCAGTGGAACATAGAGGTTTCTCAGTATATGTGAAAAATATCATATTGCTTCCCTTTAATTGCTGAACCATGAATTTTGTGGGTCTGATTTCACATACTCCCACATTAGAAAATGCACCGTATAATCTCTCTTCATCTCAGCTTCTCCATCAATCAACTGGGAATAATAGCAACTGATTTAGGAGTACTATGGACTTTAATTAATGTGTGTACAGCACGTTGAGATCCCTGAAGAATAAGATGCTTTAGAACATCAAAGAATAAACAATGACATTCTTTGTCTTATGTCCTGGAGTCAAGATACTTTAACATTAAGCTTCAGACCTATAAGGGATACAGAGAGAATCCTTTTGCAGCACTAACTAAAATCAAAATGTGCCGCTGCCAACAATTCAGTATAAAATAAATTCACAAGCACATATTTTCTATATTCTTAGTCTGAGAAAATATTTCTGCATGTTTTCCCACTCCTTGTCCTATCTGTAATCCTACTGTTGCTGAAATGTTTAGCTCTGGACTACAACAGGGTGATCCTCGTTAGCTCTGTGATGTTAAGGAGTGATGTTTGTGGTTCTCACATTAACATCACCAGCACAGGCAATACCCATCTGATAAATCTCAGCTGTTCTGTGGATTACCATGAGGCCTGCCCATAGTCTCTACAGAATATACCCTGACAGCATAGCCAGTACAACCAGCTTTGAAGCTGAGTAGTCACACCACAGTGCCCTCCCCAATTGCAAGGCAGTTTCTAGTGTTCACCTCCATTCTCACTCCGCTGGTCCTTCATCCTGCAGTGGGCTCTTTACTAGTGAAGACAAAGTTTGGCTTCTGACCCTGATGAAGGTTTGGGAAGGTACTGGAAGACTCTATGAACTTCTGATGACTGCATCCTTACTACAAAGTGAGGGAGTAACCCTCTTGAAACGACAGGTAACCCGAACTCACTACTTCCTTCTTCCACCCACCCATCCCCAACTCCCTAAATAGAAGTGTAAGATAAAATGTCATTTAACTCTGGAGAACACTTTTTCTTTGAGAAATCGGAGGCAGGCAGAAAGCCCAAGTGAGAACCCCAATGATTTCTATAATTAAAGTAAACCCATAGATGGGGTATCACACATACACAGAAACAACAAGGGAGTGTGTATACGTAGTTACCACTGCATCCATAGATACAAAGTGCCAATGTGTTCAAGAGCTGTGCATGTTTCCTGTAGAAATTCTCAATTATAAGCAGTTAGTGATCTTTTAAGTTGAATTAAGTTAATTTTATTCAGGTGCCAAAGACTCAGAACCTCAAAAATTTCCCTTGCATCTGCATCATTTATGAACACCGTACAATGATAAATATTGTTCCTTATTCATAAAAAGAAGTTACATTTCCCAAATCCTGTGAATATTAACTAAGATGCCTCATAATTTTCAATGCTTCCAGAACTTAATTCAGTCCTCTTTACAACTTTTCAAATGCTTAATAGAAATCACACGTTTTATGATCACTAAAAGTGTCATTACCCTTTGAAAACTAAAGCTGAGACAGCAAGTTTCTGAATTATTTTTTTTCTTACAAGCATAGGCTTGTTTAGTTTTCCCATTTTTCTGCCTCCTGTATTAAGTGTCTGCAGAGGAAGGGAAAGGCATTCACAAAGCCAAAGAGAACACTGGTGGTCACACAGGATTAGCACAGAGCATTTTTCAACCTCAAGCTAGATTCTGGGCTGGTGCAAATCAGAAAAGTTTGACTAGCTAAGGATATGCAGTTGGAGTTTGCAAGGCAGTAAAAGTCTCCAAACAGTGTACAAAAAATACACCTGGCACTTACATGATGGTATTCTTCCAGGGAATAAATCTTGCCTGTCTGGAGCTGGAATTTCTGAAGAGGGAGGGAAACGCTTTCAGGAGTGAGGTTGTGTTGCACTGGGAGGTTCAGTCACTCACAAGAGATTAAAATAACGCAGAAAAACATACAGCAGGTTTGAGTTTTCCAATTTTTCACCCAAAGGAGGAATTATAAGTCTGTACTTTTCCCTTCCCTCCCTTTTTTCACTATACCATTTCCAATTCCAAGCTCAAAAGTGAGTTGTCACTTTCCCCTGCCTAGATTGCTGCAGTAAGACGGGAGTAAGTTGTGCTTCCTGTCCATCCCTAAACTCTCTGTCTTATGGTCCCCATCAGATTTACCTTGATTATATTGAAACATAGGAAAACATTAGAGGGAGAGGACAGCTTCTCTCTTTTTCCTGTCTATAACAATTTGGAGTGTACTGATTTCTAACACTGGGATTGCAACTAGCTGCGATCTGCACTCCGGCTGTGCCTCTGTGGGATAAAAATCTGTCTCCTGGTGACTATAGCAGAGGTCAAGGACAGGGTTTGACCTTGTGGTGAAGATGGAGGTCATTGGAGCCTGAGGAGGCCTGAGAAAAGTTTGTGGATGAAAAGAGTAGTCAGATGTCATGACAGAGGGGAAGAAGGAAGGAGCAACACTCTTCTCTGGGCCATCACATACACATGACACCAAAAATAAGTCTAGATCAATCTGTGGCTTTTACTAGCTTTAGTTCATATTGTTGTCCAAAATCTCTGAGTGCAACCAATAAGTAGTAGAGGGAGCACTTGGAGATATATCCATTGCAGATAATTCACTTTGCTTCTGCTTTGTGTAGAAAAGGTTGTTTCATCTTTGAGCTATTTTGCTGAATGTGAAGCTGAGGGATAGTCTGATATTGAAGCTTTGCTGGAATAATTTTTAGGACAATTGAATAAAATAGAAGAAACCAGACTTTGGATCTTGACAGCATTCATTCGTTCATTCATTCATTCATGAGGTTCCAGGAATTCAGTCGTGAAATTGCTGAGCTGAGTTGCAATATGCCTCCTTTTGCATAAATAAGCTTTTTTGTCAAATCTATGAAAAATAGGAAATGTGACAGTCACCTTTAAAAAGGATTCAGGGATAAATTTTGACATAATTCATAGGCAAATGGGTAGAAACTACAAGAGGAGCTGAATTAGTAGATGTGGCTAGGACAGAGACATCAAGCACAGGGGAAAAGATGCTTCAGTTAAAATAATGAAGTTTATTTTAGAAAAGCTTTTCATGAGGCCCTTCAGTACACTCTTAGAAAAAAATTGTCACAGGACAAAGGAACAAATTAGTCCTGGGCCCCTCAGTTCAGGAAGGATATTGAGGTTCTGGAGCAGGTCCAAAGAAGAGCAACGAGGCTGGTGAAGGGACTCGAGCACAAGTCCTATGAGGAGAGGCTGAGGGAGCTGGGGTTGTTTAGCCTGGAGAAGAGGAGGTTCAGGGGAGACCTCATCACTCTCTACAATGAAAGGAGCTTGTAGCCAGGTGGGGGTTGATCTCTTCTCCCAGGCAGCTATCAGCAAGACAAGAGGGTATGGTCTTAAGCTCTGCCACGGGAGGTCTAGGTTAGATATTAGGAAGAAATTCTTTACAGAGAGGGTGATCAGGCATTGAAATGGGCTACCCAGGGAGATGGTGGATTCTCCATCCCTGGAGGTTTTTAAGATGAGACTGGATGTGGCACTTAGTGCCATGGTCTAGTAACCAGGGCAGTAGTGGATCAAGGGTTGGACTTGATCTCAGAGGTCCTTTCCAACCTGGCTGATTCTATGATTCTATGATCACAGTCTGAATCAATTTAAAAGATGGAAAGGAAAAGTTAGCACTAAATGTTAAATTTATACAACTGAAGGAAGCTCACAGTGGAAATTCATAGAGATCTATGCTCTTAAAGCCCACAAAAGGCAGTAGAAAAAGGTTGAAGTGCTCTGTGGCAAAGACTGCAAATGAAGGAATGTAATGAAATCTAGAAGCAGCTGAGAAGTTATAGGAAGATGTCATAAGACTGAATGATGGGGGAAAAAAATGGCAGTTCCAATACACATGCCAAATAGTACAGATAGAAATCATATCTGCATGGTAATGCATTCTACTTTAGGTTTACTCAGTCATGGTAAAGATCCGGGAATCGCTGAGTGCAATTCCAATAAAGTGTCCCTCCAGTGCTCAAGGGCAGTCCGAATTTAAGCAGAGAGCTACCAAAAGGATACAGGCAAACATAAAGCATCTATATGCTCTATATAAATTCACAAGATATAAATTGATGAAAAGCCTTTGAACCTAGTGTCTAATCCCACTGACCCCATTCTTTTCTTATTTACAGTCATTGTGAGCAGTGGGTTATTAAGGTAAATGGACTTTTGCTTTGACCCTGAAGGGTGGCTCTTGTGTTAAGTAACACGACTAACAGCTGTTACATGTTTTTCCACATCTATATCCCAAGAAAAATTACAGTTAAGAATAAGACAACAATTGGATATTGACAGGCATGCGTGATGACATAAGTTTTGCAGAATGAATGATTTTTGAGTATTCACAGTAACCCGGTGTTCAAAGGGTAGATTTTTCACTGGTACTGTAAATAAGACCCCCTATCAGGTCCCTCAGGCTGGATGAGCACAGACACTGATTATTTCTGAGCACTTCAGCCTCTAGATGCATTATTACTGACAATACAATTTTTTAAATTGTTTTCCAGACCCCTTAATTTTAGGATATTCTGTTTTCTTCCCTATTGCTAAAATACATTTCTAATCAATATCCAGGTTTGTTGAATTCTTTTTTCCCCCCTCCCATGCTGATTTACTGGCAGTATTTAGAAAACGCAGCTCTGTTCCTCCAATGATTTACAAGTATATGGACCATTCTTAACATTTTAAAAGAGGCTCACTGGCATTTCTAAAGACGTAAGTAATTTAGTTTCCATTTTATAATAAAGAAAAGATTGTCCCAGACTCAGAGTAAACATGTTCTTGAAGAGATGCTGGATCCCAAGCGTCCTGGGCACTTGGAGAGAAGCAATGCACTGCTTGACCACAGACTGTCTGGGTGGGGAAATCATGAGTGAGGAGGAGCATGGCATGGTTACATGGACTCTGAAGGCCTCTTATCTTCCCTGTGGAGAAGCCACAGGATCCCATACAGACTGAGCTCTGCCTATTCTTAGATCTCTTCCCTCTCTCTGGCAGAAAGGCACCTGGATATAGTGAAATAATTAGTCATGGCTGAGGGCCATGAGAGATGTGATGAAGCCATGTACAGCACAGAGTGGAGCCCACATCTCCAGGGTTTAGGTGACATGAAGGACAACTGACAGCATAGGCAGTGCACATGCAGGGCAACAGGCTCATGTCAGAGGCAGGGGGTGCTCAGGGGCACAGACCTGCTCGTGTTGTCATGGCTACTGAGCTCAGGGCTGCTCTGCTTACCTTTGGCCAGTACCAGCATGGATTCCTCGGAGGAGTCTGCAGGTTGCTTCAGTCAGGGAAGCATGTGTGGATAGACAGCAAGCCGAGCCTCTGGGAATCTCCCTTCCTGTTTTTCTCCAGGGGAAGCATGGCCATTGAATGCCTGTTTCATGGGAGGCAGACTAAACTCTTTAAGATCTGCCCTCACTTTTTTGATAATAAAATAGTGCTGCTGTTATGGTGAGGAGAGACAGCTTGGCTTCTGTTTTTACACAGACTGCAAACAGCAATTCTGCTGTGCAGAGCACTCAGCTCAGCGCATCTTCCACTGAACACCTTTCCCCCGGGTCTCATCAGCAGGCGTCAGCTCCCTGCCTCCCTGACTGATACTTAAGACTTCCTGGCACTGTCTGGAGTGCTCTAACTGAAAGGGCAGCTCCTCTTGGCCAGGGCGATCGTGTCAGCCCCAGCCCCCTCACCTCTGGAGCTGAAATTATTTGATAAAAACGCCACTGCAGCAGCTAAGGACAGAGCTCTGCCCCTCCCTTGTCAGTCAAAGCTATCTGCAGGCTGCCTCTGCGCTTTTCATCTCCCTTGCAAGTTGGAGGAAAAGAAATAATACATAGCTCAGCTGTTTCTGTCTGTAGGCATTTAAGCTGGTAAGGCTCAGCTGTATAAATCTTCCCAGCTGTGAGAACCTCAGTGCTTTTATTCCCATGATAAAGCCTTTGGCTCTAAATGTGTTTCAGGGATATTCAAAGTGGAAATCTTTCTCTCCATCTGGGGAATTGCTTGGTGTCGACTGACAAGGAAATGGAAGGTCAGTAGCATTAAAAAAAAAAAAAAGAAAGAACCCTGGGTTATAGAATTAACTTTATACTAAACCTCAGTGTGTGTTTTAGGAAGAGAGGATGGGGGGGATGGGAGGTTTGACTTGCGCAGAGCCTTTCATTGGAAAACTAATGCAGCCATCCCCAAGGCACTGTGCTGCTAAGATCTGGCATTTTCCTGCTCCAATGGAAAAGTAAGACCGATACTTTCCCTTATAGTAACCTTTGCTGATTAATCAGTGTAGTGACATTGAAGTCAGTTCCAGTGGGAAATAATTGCTGTCGCTCTCAGACACAATATGGAAATAAGATGCCATGGTGACAGCAACTGTTTTGAAGGGCTGGCAAGGAAATACAGATCAAAGATCAATGCTGGCAGGCAAAGTGTTCACTTAAAGTCGAAGAGAGAATAGTTTAGGCATAGAGGTTTCTCTTGAAAATGGCAAGGTTTGGACAGAGAATGGACAAACTCTGATAAAAACCTGAATGTGAGGAAATTTTCATGCTGAAGATTGGCTTGAAACCCAGGCTCAGACTTACAGCTGAGTATGAGCATCTTGTAACCTGAAGGGTATTCCAAAGGTCAGCTGCTCAGATGGGTAAGACAGAATCCTGGATTCCACTCTGGGTTTTGCTGAACCTTTCCTGTTTGTGGCCGTGAACATGATTCCAATTATTTTTTCTGCCTCAGTTTTCACACGTAAAAAGAGCAATGGGCTCTTTCCTTTCTCCAAGGCTGTTGTAATGATATCAAAATTCCCAGTGCTCAGACACTAAAGTAATGAGCTGAGATGGACTTGAGATGTTTTTGCTGCTTAAACGTGGATGATTAAATAAATATGTTTCATTGGTATATAAATATCATTTTTTAAATTTTTTAAATAAGTCCCAAATGAGCTTTATTTGTAGAACCAATGTGTATCAGTTTATACCTGGAAGCAATTCTGGTCCATCCATCTAGGTTTTATTGTTGGGTTTATGGAAACACAGTTGGAATTTCTACTTCTTCACCATCCCAGTAAGATCACCACTAAACAGATTGAATATCCTGCTGTGATTCATGTCCTCAGCAGAGAGCTTATGGGAAAGCTAAAGGACTCTCTGTTTCAGAGACAAAAAGTGCTCAGTGATATTAACCTACTGACAAATTTGATTTTAAACATGTAAGTAAGAATTTCCCAAGCATATAATATTCCAAAGGACTGGCTTCTTGAATAATAATAAATAAATAAAAATCGCCTAACTCTAAAGAGTGATAGATTGTCAGCATTAACAATACCTTAATGATATTTCTCATCTGGGAATAAATACATGGATTTGAATAATACACAAGGCTATCAACAATGAAGAAGCATATACAGCACCTACCATTTCCCCTGACTCCCATATTTCTAGGAGGTAAATAAAAGCAAACCAAAGCAAATCACTGTGATCATGAAAACATATGGCATCAAAATAAAGGAGCTGCTCCACATGGCTTACATGGGAAACAGAATCTGACTTCCATCAGCATAATGAGAATTTGTTTCCTTGCTGTTCTGATAAAGCAGACCTCAGCCTGAAAGATAAATATGATGGTGTCTGGGGATAAATTCAATTATTTTACATTTTCACTGAACTTACATAACCAAGGAATGCAACATCTTGCCTGCCATTAGCAGGACTTAGATGGCTAGTTGCTGCCTGCAGTAAATTAGTCTAGATAAGCAAAATCCCACAGGAATCAGCTGAAAGTAGGTAAAGCAAGGGCAACCTGTGGGAATCAGCATACAGTGTGTTGGCAATAACAGCCTGGAATGGCACCCTTGGTACTTACAAGCCCACAGCTGCACAGATACAGGAAGGATAAACTGTGAAGGGGGATGGATTTGTCTGGGTAGGAAATGGTAATTGATATCTTGACTCAGAGCCTATGCTTCACCACATTTCTAAGACATTTAGAAAGAAAATAGTCTCATGAACTTGAGAGGTGTCCTCTCACAATGTTGGTTTCACGTCACATGTAGTGCATGGACCTTAAATCTTGGTATAAAGTCCAGCCAGGAAGATCAGTTTGGAACCCTAAAGAGGGAATTTTACTCACCATAGGGTGACTTGAGAGTTCAGTAAAGACAAGAGTGTTTCCCTCTCTCCAAAGGAAAAATTAAAAAAATATGTAATTCTTTATTATTCTGTAACTCCTGTCTTGGTGAGCTACTGTGTTTGGACAACTTCTGCAACTCCTGTAGTAGGACTTGAAAAGCTCTTGACTCTAGGCCATGAGTTACCTCTATGAGAGACAAATCAGTCCACTCTTCAGTGCTACCCACCCAGACCTTTGCCTGCCTCGATCTTTGAGACTGGATGACGCAAAATGTCAAAGTTATTAGTACACATTGAACCTACTGATGTAATTTTTGAAAACTGATTTTAGTGGGAAATGGCAGCTAAATTCTGATGATGATGGGAAGCCAAGCTCTTTGAGACAAAATATGGCAGTATAGAACATCTGCCACCATGAGGCTTTGTTGAGGGTGATGTAATACTGAACGATTATCTTTTCATTGTATTTTTAATGGATAATGTCTTTTACTCAACAATTCCTGTAGCATTTCCTATGTCCACCTCTTTTTTCTCACCTGCTATGTCAGATGGAAGATGACCATCAATCACTATGAATCATGTGCCAGAGCATGTTTTTGCCAGTGCTGAGAAGACTGTGCATTAAAATGGGCAGGAAGAAAATTATTGACCTACCAGGCACAAATCACAGTTGCAGCATTTCAGAATTTGTACAGAGAAAAACTAATTAAACTGACTGCCACGCACCCAGGACAAGAAGCTGGGAAATATGCCAAAACAGTTCCCAAAATAGCTCCTTTTGAAAATGCAAAGCCCTTTTTTCTTTTCTTTCCTCACTTCCCTTCCCTTTGTAACCACCCTGACATTTATTTCTGTATAGAACATCCAGGCAGTACCTTTCCTCCATCAACTCTCCAACAAATTCTGCAAATTACAGTTAGTGTTCTGTACACAGAACACTTATTTCTCTGTGAAATCCATCCCATCTCACAGAAGAGTAGAGTGTATCTGATCCTATTAAAGAGACACTCCTCTACCAGCATTCTGGTTGGATGGACCTCAGCTTTGTCCCACTATGGCTATCCTTATGTTCTTGTTAGAGGAATAGGCAGCAAGATGGAGTGTTGTCTGAACCAGATGAAGAAAAAGGTGAAAGAGTAAAAATACATCTAGTGAAAACTGGCTGGAGAGAAATGACACACAAAAGAAATTGCCAAGAAGAAGGACTGTCCTTGAGGTCAGGTGCCAGTGTTAGAAGATCTGTGTGCAGTGCCTGTCTGTCCCACATTACCTTTCTGTGGCACTGGAAGACTCACATGTGCTGTACGTTACTTCACCATTTAGAAAATGTTTTCTTTTCCAGTTAGGCCTTACAGCTCTTCAGGATAAGAAATCTCTCTTATTACCCATATGTCCAACATCAATTTGTATAGATTATTTAGCAATATAAATTGTACAGTGTCCCTTTCTGGCTATTATTTACTATTTCTTTATTTGCAGTTAGAACTGAAGTCATCATCATCATCACGGCTAGGCTTCGCGAACAAAGATTTGGGAAGGGCTCTACCCATGTTTCTTGCAAGCGCGTTGGTGGCTAAAAAGGCCAATACGAGATAGGCAAGTCCGGTTGCAAAAGGCACAGCAGAAAGATTCCTTAGATGGTATATTCTGCAGGGCACGATTCTTTCTGCGTTGTCTTTTCTCCTCAAGGGTGAACCTGCGTGCTTTCTCAAAAGCATCAGCAGCGTTATAGATGGTCTGTCTCCAGACCTCTCAATTGGAGGCCAGAGTAGACCAGTTATGATGATCAATATGCCCGAGGCTGAGTTGTTGCTTCAGGGAGTCCTTGAATCTTTTCTTTGGGGCTCCTCTCTTGCGGCAGCCAGTGGCAAGTTCACCATAAAGCAGGATCTTAGGGAGGCGGTGGTCCTTCATCCTGGAGACGTGCCCTGCCCAACGCAGTTGCGTTCTCAGTAACATGGTCTCAATACTTGTGATTGCTGCCTGTTCAAGAACAGATGTATTGGTCACATAATCTGACCAGTGGATATTTAGGATTGTACGGAGGCAGCGTTGATGGAAGCGTTCTGGGAGACGCAGGTGGTGGCGGTAGATGACCCGTGATTCGGAACCATATAAAAGAGTAGACAGCACTATGGCTCTGTAAACACTGATCTTGGTACTTTTCTTCAAGTGTTTATTACGCCATACTCTTTTATGGAGTTTTCTGAAAGCACTATATGCCTTTGCTAATCTGTTGTCTATCTCCCCGTCAATCTTACCATCCGAGGAGATGAGGCTGCCTAGGTAATTGAACTGCTGGACCGATTTGAGATCTGATTGGCCAATGGTGATGTGGGGATGATGGAGGACTTCCTGAGGCGCAGGTTGATGGAGAACTTCTGTCTTCTTTAAGCTGACTTCCAGCCCAAAGAGCTCAGCAGCATCTGCAAAGCAGGATGTTAAACGCTGCAGAGCTGCTTCTGTGTGGGCAATGAGGGCGGCGTCATCAGCGTAAAGCAGCTCCCGCACAAGATGGTTTAAGGTCTTGGTGTGGGCCTTCAGTCGCCTTAGGTTGAATAGGCTTCCATCAGTACGATATCGAATGTAGATACCATCCTGATCATCGAGGTCTGCCATGGCCCTTTGGAGCATCATGCTGAAGAAGACTGTGAATAGGGTAGGAGCGAGAACGCAGCCTTGTTTCACACCATTCTTTATTAGAAAGGGCTCAGAAAGTGTGTTGCCATATCTGACTTGACAGTGCTGATCCTCATGAAGTGAGATGATCATTTTAAGGAACTTGAGGGGACAACCTAAACGTTCCAAAATCTGCCAAAGACCTTTTCTGCTCACAGTATCGAAAGCCTTGGTGAGGTCGACAAAGGTTACATAGAGACCTTTGTTCTGTTCCCTACACTTCTCTTGCAGTTGTCTGAGAACAAATATCATGTCTGTGGTGCTCCTGTTGGCTCTAAAACCACACTGACTTTCAGGTAGAATTCCTTCTGCTATAGCGGGTATTAGTCTATTCAGGAGTATTCTTGCCAGGATTTTGCCAGCAATGGAGAGCAGAGTAATACCACGGTAATTTGAACAGTCTGATTTAGTACCTTTCTTCTTATACAAAGTGATGATGACTGCATCACGAAGTGGAAAGAACTATCTTTGGAGTACACTAGACAAACAGATGCATAAAACCTTCTAAACAAACTGCAAGTGGTTTTGGTTAATTACAACTCAGAACTGGAACATGGTTATGCAGTGAATGGGAAATTCGAAAGTTATTCCTAAATCCCAGCTGTCAGAGTGTACCTCGTTTCCAAGCTCATGTAGATAAGAATTCCATCTCTTAAAACATTTTAGTCCTCCAGTGTGTATTTGTTATTCTCTGAGATTAATATGAAGTAGTAGGAAGCTGCATCCCTTTGTCTTCAGCAGCCTTATGCTGATTTATGCTAAAAAACCCTACAGAGAGAGAGATATAAAATGCATGTTAAACTGAAATCAAGATTAAAAGGAATAAGGTGCTTTTGTTTCTACCATCAAGTTTGGCCAGTGATAAAATATTTTTTCAGGAGGGCTGACAGCTCCATACTGCTTTTTCCCAGAGACTGATGATCCTGACACTGGGGAGAAACTTCATTCACCAAAGTACGCCTTTCTCATAATGACACAGCACAGAATTCCCCCATGCAGGGCAAGAAGTTCCCCAACTATCATCAAGTTAAGCTGAAAGTACCAGCTTGGAAGAGAGCAGCAAAGAGATATTGATCACAGAGACAAATTTTCCAATAGTAATTTTAAACCAGTTTTGCCAGAAGGCAGCTGAATTTCAGAAACTGTGACACCAGCTACTCCATCCTTCTGTTTCTTCATAGTCAGTACAAGGCAAAGCAGTACTTGGGTTCCCTGACCTCTCCCTTTTTGTAGCGGCCATGTAACTTGTGCTAGCAGAGTTGGGGATCTTTTACTTGGTGCAAGTTTCTTTATTTACCACCCAGAAGAGATGCAGCTGTTTTTTCCCTTGTTGAATAGATTTGTCAGTTCTTTTGGGTTTCATAGGGGAAAAAAACTAGTTTAAATCTGAAACTCAACCACATCAGAATGTATGTGCAGACTGACAATTAAAGTTGAACTCTGATGTTGTTCATCAGTTCTCAGATAAAATTTTCAGGAGAAACTAAGTGGCTTAAGACCCTAGTTCTCAGTAGTAATTAAAATATCTAAAAATTTACGTCTTAGTGGGAGTCTCAGCCAGCCATGGGCCTAGATGACCATTGGGAAGTAATTTGATTTAGGTCTAGGGTCACCTAGGCACTTTTGAAGATACTCTACTTATTTTTTAATTGGATAAGGTCCTGAGAATAGGCTGAGGGAGGATTGAATAGTACTCCATATATCTATACTCTGTGCTAAATATTTTATGGTCAGATCATTTCTCGAAAAACTTACAAATTTGTTGACCAAGATAAACTCACCAACCTCGAAAAAGTTTGTTTATGGGTGAAGAGCAGTAGCAGTTGTGAGGATAAAATCCCTAATCCTTTATACAATAGATCAGTGAACTAAACACCATTTCTTCAGGCTTTAAACATATATGCACTTAAATCAGCCTTCTGGGATATAGGAGTGTCTGTGCTGGAAGTTCGCCTGAAGTTTAAAGCACTAAAATAGCATTTCAAGTATAGCAGAAGTCAACTGATTTTAGAGAAATTGTGACCATAGGATTAACTATTGCTCTCCCAAATTTCCAGCAGCACAGTATTCTCCTCTCTTTGTCAGAGAGGGGAGTGATGTCAGGGCCCAGGAGTGGTCAGAACTTTCTGTTCAACACAGCAATGAATCTGAGCTCCACCCTTTTGCGTCCTAGTTTTCCACGTTAAGGAATAACTGCATCAGCAGTTGGGACTAGTAGGAACCAGGGATGAAAAGGTACACCTAGTACACACCATGGCCTGCACGTTTAGAGATCTGGCACATACTTGCACTCTTGCCTCCTAAGCTGACCTCTACTTCCTTATCCTGTCCTCCTCACATGTGCTGGCTGGGGTGGCACTGGGGGAAGCCTCCCTGAAGTACAGATCGCCAGGAAGACACCGGGCTGTTGCTGACTGTGAGCTGCTAATAGCATGAGCCTAGGAAACAGTAATTATTCTGGCATACTTGTTTGCTTTAATTTTTCCTCTGTTCCTGGATTGACCCAAAATCAAGAGAGCCGCAAAGTTGCTTATAGATCAGGTCCATTTCTCTCTTGGCTGTATGTTGCTTGATGCACATACTTACTTTCTAACTGATTAATCTTGTCAACAAGAAATTAGCAAGTATTTTGCCTCTCATTTCTCTAGATATAATAATAGATTCATAGACATTAAGTGACTGGGCTAAAGTACTTACAGCTACCTCACATTATTCCTAAACTGTGGCTAAAGCACCAAATTCTGATTATGGGACACAGAATTCAACCTCCTGACTCCAACTGTCGTGTCCAACTCAGATAAGTACCTCAAGGGATAAAGAAAATTAAAACAAATTCTAGTCCTAATACTGTGAAATCTTACTAGTGCAGAAAGGGCAACTCTGAGCCGATATTTGATAGTGGTGATGATCACATTTAACCCCATTAGTCATTCCTGATTTGCTTAGCATGTGCACCATGCTGGACAGAAAATATTCAAAGAGACCTAATCAATATGTTTCTTTTAACACTGGGTGTGCCCTTGGTTCTTTCAGTTCACAATGACCTCAAATGCTGACATCCAGATTTGTTCCAAGTTTTTATTCTACTTTACAGAGATAAGCAGAACGGAGAACTCCTGATTCCAGCACTAAGGTAGGCACACAGTCATCCTGGCAATATAATAAAAGTTATTTTGTGCATCACAGTGTATCCAGTGGCACCATTAATTGTTCATTGATCCTTTGTACCTAAAAGGTTGCAGCAGGGTTGTTTGCCAGCATCAGTTAAGCAGAACAATGGTTGTGATTGGAAAAATATTGAACACTTTTTATGCTGATGTTATGCCTTGTCACATCTCTTTTTCAGCTGGGTTACTCTGCTCTGACCTGTCATGAAACATCTGTTCTTCAAACAGTGTCTTTGCATGTTTTCTCTGTTAGTATCTTTTTCCCTCTCTCCTCCTAGTGAAAACATAGTTGTGACAGTGACTTTGGAAAGCCTCACAACTGTTTTTCTTATTCTGAAGAAAAGTCACCCCACAGCTCACAAAGGAACGCACTTAGCTTTTCTTTACGACTCTGCCATTGTGCGGGTCCGTAAAACACCCTGTTTCTCAAAGGCTGCACAGCCAGCCACTGTTGTGTTATTTTATATGGCTCTTTGTAATTTTGGTTTTGGGTAAAACTGGATTTTTTCTCTAGGACAATGATGCAGGGGGAGGAAGGGAGCAAAATTTAAGAAAGAGAAAAGCCTTATGGTCAGTAAATAATGAAAAACATCAATGCTACCACTGATGCAGCCGAAAAGACATCATGAATCAATGAGTCATCTGGACAAAGGCACGTTGTAGAGCTAGGAGTCAGGGAAACATTTAGATAGTTGGCAAATCTAATGAGCTCAAATAAGAGATATATTTAGCAGTACTATGTGACATGAAGGATGAATCTCACAGTCAGGTTAACCCTTCAACCAATGCAGGCATAATGCCAGTCATTGAATCACTGACAGATACTAGGCAGGAAAAGTCCTGTCTTCTCATTGGGGGAGATTGATGCAGATAGGTGGGTAAATAGTCACTTTTCTATTCCATCCCTGTATTTGTGAGAGCAACATCCACATGAAAAGATGTAGTAAACTACTCAGTACAAGGCTATCCAAGCAGGTTCGGGGAAAAAAAAGTATTTGGTCTAAGGATGATGATGTTTTTATGCCTCTCAGCAGAGCAGATGAAAGGGGTTCCTTTTCTACTATCAAATGGAAAGCCCAATCCCAGACACATGAGCATCAATTTCATGGAAGCAGGCCAGGATCAGTAACTTTCTGTGCCACTCAAAGGCGTAGAAGGGAAAACCAGAATTGTCAAAAATGGGCTTTATCATCTCCACAAATTGGCAAGACAGTACACTCCCAGGACAAATCCATCTACGAGAGTCTTGCAGTGCAGACAGAAGAGTGAACTACACTGAGCCAGGAGTAAGAGGATTGAAATTAAACCTCCTCATAACACCATAGAGAGGTGGAATATTAAATTCAAGTATTTTATCTACTTTAAGAGTCTTGTCTGTGCATATTCTACAGTGAGGAAACCTACTCTCTGGGGTTAGCTGTCAGCAGGGCGGGTTCTACTCATTAATGATGTTTTTCAGGTTGGCACCTGGTAACTAGCAGTGTCTGGGTTAGAATAAGGGGCTTTTTTCAGAATTTAATTTCAGGGAAAACTTTGGTTTCCATACAGTTTCAGAAAGAATTAAGAAAATTAAACATGAGAAATTCCCTCTTTGCTTCTATCTGAAAACATTGCTCTGTTTCACCTCTGAATGATATGGCCAGTATGCCTCAAAGGTCCTCAGGGGGTCACTGAGAAAATATCTAACTAAACACTGGCTCCAGACACTCTGAGGGAGGTGGCTGTCTTTTAGAGAGATTAGCACAATGCCATTTTATCACAGAAAAGAGGTTAACTCTGATATTGATACTTCTGCTAACTGCTCAATTATTTTCACCCCAGGATAGGAAAAGTCTATGACAGACACTACAGAAAGGAGATAATAGAAAGTTTAGGAAATATAAAACTGAATGGTAGCAAAAGCCGGCTAAGTTTCACCAGTATTAATTGAAAGGATATTTCCAATAACCTTTGTTTTAGTTAAAGGAGAACACAGTTTTCTAATATTGAATGAGAATTCAGGATTAAGTCCAGCCCTTATCATGACCTTGTTGTAGTCTTGACCACTCAATCATTGTGCAGTTTGGGTCTTCTTCAGGAAAATAGGGTTCATGCTTTGTTATTGGTATTATAGTTTCCCACAAGGCCGAAGCCCAATGGGGTTCCCTCTCTCCCCAGAAAGGCCCAAGCTGAAATCATGAAAAATTGCCACAATGTCATCTCTACTCATGTGTAGTCTATCATCCTCATGACCAGAATCTTAGGGCTGGTCCAAGAAACTCTGACAGTAACATTAGTATTGCATTTGAAATATAGATTTGTTTTCGGCCACTGCATTTAGCCATCCCATAGCAATCAGAAAAACACCCCACAGGTAGGTTAGTAACAAGCCCACCTAAAATTTCAAACTTTTGCAGCGCATTAACTGTGAGCACTCTCCAGACTGAGAATGATGTATTTCATTAGAAAATGCATTTGCAGAGAAATTTACACAGCAGAAAGAATTGATACCTCCTGAAGGAATCATTGCAAATGATTTATGCAGTTTAAGTCAAAATTGACTATGAAAGGTTGTTCGTCCCACAGCTTGTGGAGTAATTTATAGCTGATAAAAATGGTAGCATTCAGGCAGCCAATCTCTATCAAAACCAAACAAATTTATTACAGTGTCTCAAAGCTTAATACTTCCTTCACAGAGCAAAACCACAAAATATGTGTAAGTTATGTTACTGGCATGTGTCAATGGCCGAAAAAGAGAGGTTTTGAGATGGAAGGAATGCCATACAACATACCTTCTGTGCATTTAGTGAACATCAAAAATCAGCATATTCTAACTGCAATGTTTCTTGTTGCAGCTTTCTGGAAAGACAGTATATCCTGAAATGTCAGCACACAGAAAGAAGGAGGTAGGAGTACAGGAGTATCCAACCAGCCTCTTTTCATCCCTGTTTTATGATCCAAACAGTAAAGTAAAGCAGATTTGTGAAAGAAAACAGAAACCTTACTGTTAGTATTTGGAAGTACCATGCTTTGAAAAGAAATGAAAATACAAGTCACAGTTGAGTTATCATTCCCTAGCCTTACCCTGGTGATCTATCTATTTTATTAAAAATCTATGAACACAAAATTGCAAATCTTAAAGGCTTGCAAAGTCTCCAGCAGATGGGGTTTTATTTGTGCTTCACTATTGGGCTGTAGTTGCTCAGCCTGACATCTATTTACTCCTCGGCCCCAAAATATTATTATGATAATTTGTATACTTAAGTGCCAGATTTTCTGATTTGTCTGAGCTGCTCTCATCACTAGAACAGGCAAAACTGGCTTTAAGCCACTTATATCTTCCCCTGGAGTCTGGAGACAGCCAGATGTCAGCCCAGTATCTTGCATAAATTAGAGCAGCCTCAGGAATGCTCTGCCTGGTTATCCACACACACAAAGGACTACTTTGGTGCCCGAGAACAACCAAGACAGCAGAGTGTTCCAGTTAAGTTTCTTTTGCCCCTAATATCTACTTTCCATTAGGGGAACACAAAAAACAATGTAGTTCTTGAAAAGTCCCTGCTTTATGTCATGAAGAGATCTAATTTTTAATAGGAGGCAAGAGGTACCAACTTAATGATATTAGGGCTGGGACACAGAGCTGGCTGAAATTTTATTGCCAAGAATGAGATTTGTCTTTCTTCTTGGTATCAAAAAATACAGGGGAGGAAGTTCTGCTTTCTAAAATATACGGAATACTTTCTATGACATCAATGAGATATTTTTTCACTTAATGTATCTTATATCTCAGTAATTTAGGGTGCAGTCTTGCTACCTGTTCCAGGGACCTAATTTACATCAAGTAAGAGCAGACGTAAAATTATATCCATAATTCTACAGGTTTAAAAATTAGATTTTGTGTTAAAGACAGTCTGAAAAATTGAATATAATATGTGTATATGCATGCAGATAGAGGATGTAAATTCTGACTAGTTTTCAAGGAAGCATCAGTAAAACATTGCCAAAGGGAGAGAACTGTGTGATATAATCCATCTCAAACATTATTTCATGATCAAGGTAATTTTTCTGTCCCTATGGCAATATTTTACACAAATAATGCTAAAGAAAAGTGTCCTTATTTGTTTCAGCAGTTTCTGAGTGTAAATCTTCATTTGAAGAGCCTCTGAAACAGAAAGTGAATGCTGAATTGAAGGGGTTGTGTCTGCGACTGTGGTTCAGGAGAGCCAACGCCTGAGTCACCAGGAAACAGCAATTACATCTGCTGTATAATCACCTCCCATGTAGAGAGAATCAAGAAGTGGAAGAAACAGGTATGTGTATGTCTGTGGACAGTGATATGAGTCTTTAGAACGGAATATGCATTTTTCTTCTATCTTTTTCCATTTCTTGAAACATCTTCACCTCTCAGGTGACGAATATTTTGTATGTCTCCTCCTTATTCCATGTCCCAGTACTTTGGCCCATATTTATTCTAGGGGTTCTTCTTTTTACTCTATAGTCCTGAGCACACATATATTATGTAATGAATATGACACAATTTTTGGCATGAAAAAAAATGGTGTGTAAAGACTTTAATTATTGTGTATAGCAAGGTTGAATTAAGATCACTAAGACAGGCTTAAATCTGAATTTTTATTACATGCCTTGAAATTGCATCTATATTCTCTTCATGTGTTTCCTGAGAATGCAATTTTCCAACTTTTTAAATCATCAAACAGGGAAAAAGGGCAGACTTTCTGTTGCACAGAATAATGCTGACACCCACACAAATCATTGGGGGGTTGGAAACCTGAGATCTGTCCCTCCTACTGGGTGTAAAGGAGAAACTGATAGTGGTGGCAAATCGTCATCCTCTCTGTGAAGAGTTCTGAAGGAGAACCGGACTTTTTTTCAGAGGGTTCAGCAGAAATTTGCTTTATAGCAGACTGTCACATAAACAAGTGCATTGAAAGAAAATATACGCTGCTCTAGTGGGCACAGCCAAAGATTGAGCATGAAACAAGTATTAAGTGCTTCTAAAATTCAAAACCTTACTCTGAACCATGAAGGGTTAGATATTTCAAGCAACAGCTTCTCTACTTTTCCCCTTTCTTTCTTTTTGTTCTTTTCTTTTTTTTCTTTTTTTTTTTTTTTTTAACTTCAACAAAACCAAACCACCTTGTTTGGTTGGGTTTTTTTTCCTGACTTCATTCATGAGACTAGCTTCTCTTTAGTAAAAAAGCCCCAAACACTTGAAATAGGCACATAACAGGGAGTATTAAACACCAGATCCTTAAAGATTACAAAAATTATTGGCAGCTGAAAAACAAACCTCTCTAATGGGATGTATTAGGCTGATGTTACCAGCTGGCTTACAGCCTCTGCCTAGTGGTTGCAGGAGCTGAAATGTTTGGAAGCTAAGACTTCAGAACAGAACTGGAAGCATAGTAACCTATTGTTTTCCTTGAAGCTCAAGCACATTGTCTGAAACATGAAAAAAACCCACGACAAATATTAATAAAAAGTGAGGTAAATGTTTATCAAATGTTACTCTTGTTCAGTATACTTTCATCAGAAGCTTGAGATAAATTCATAACAGAGTATATTAAGGATCCTTCACCCTCTACAGGTGTAATTTTTCAATTGATGGGGTTCTTTGATTATTATATTTCTTGGGTTTTTCTGAAAGAAGACTCATTTGGATTTATTTTTACCACCTAGGATTTATTAGAACTTTCTTCTTGGCCTTTTAATTAGGTTTTGTGAAATTTTGAGCTTTATACTTTTTTTAACAGGAATCATTTTGCATTTGTAAGTGTATTTAGAGCTTCTCTCTGCAATCAGCTTGTCAGACTTCTTTCACTCTTTTTGTGAGTATCTGAGACCAGAAAAGAAAGATATATTAATTAGACATGTTAGTTTTCTAATTGGGGAACAGATGGCAAGATGCTCTAGCATTTTAGTGGTGACTGAGGCAGGTTTTAGTGTAATACTTTTGTTTAAGCACATGGAAATTGTATAAACACAGCTCAGTTGCTTCTGTTACATAGCTGTCTGACACTGACTGGTTGTCTCAGGATGTAGTCACACATCCTCTTCCAGCTCCAGCTGTTTCAGCTGAGACATTTGCTCCCCACAGCTGTTCATCACTGCATCTGAGCTGGAAATTACTACCCAACTGATCTATTGGTGGAGATGCTCACATAGGCAGTCCCCAGCTTGCTCCAACCACGTTACCTAACGTGGCACAAGTGCTGGGCCTGTTTGACTACAACACCAGGGAGCGATGGAGCCTGTGGATGGGAGGGTAAGAACATTCACTGCTCACGTTGGGAAGAGTGAATGAGGAGGGAGAGATAAAGTGACTTCTTTGGGCAGCACTGTTGGACCCAGGATGAAAGTCCTTTGGGAATGAAAGCCCACTGCCACTGCAGTGTGCATGCAGAATATCCAGAAGCTTGTTTCATTCTTGCCTTGGAAAACATCCAGAATCTACCAGCTAGTCTCCAGACTCTTGCTTTGAATGAGTTTGGAGCTGTCTGTACCTCTGGCAAGTTCATCACGTCTCCAGAGCACTGCAGGGCAAGATCTTCAGAACATTTTTCTTTTTGAAGCAGTCTTTTATTGCAACCACTGTGAGTGTAGAAATAATGAAAATGTGACATTGGTAAAGAAGACTCATTCTCACTAGATGATTTGACCAGATCCACCAAGAAAAGATAGGGAGAGAGAAATTTCAAGAAATTTAAAGAAAAAGTATATGTGAGTCTTTTTCACTCTCCTCACTGTGTCCCTGCCAAATTTCCCCACATAAATTGTATTCCACTCCTGTTAATTCTAGAAATAGTGAAAAGTTTCCAACACATAGGCTTGTCCTTATTTCTTGGACATGGAAGGGTCCACATATTGTAAATGGCAACTGAGCCCAGAAACCACAGCTGTGCCCTTGGTTATCCATGAAGGAGTCAGGAATCATACAGTAGAGAAAAAAAAAAAATAAAAAAATGGTAGAAAAAAATCCTATAACAGATCTTAATTTTGCAGAGTGAATTTTCAACAAACAAACAACAAAACGTATCTACTTCTCCCAGCTGCAGTTGGCTGCAACAGACAAACATGTATAGCATAGTATTGCTATCTGCCCATCTTGTCTCCTGTCATCTCTTTGCTTTCTCCTCCCCTAAGGCACAGGGATGATTTGATGGCGCCTAATTTCTATGATTCTATCATAGTATCTTGCAACTTTCTGGCTAAAGTGCTTCTCAGTGTGAAATGAAAGATTTAGAAGAAGAAATGTACTGCACAGAAGTGAAAGTTCCAGGATGAGATCTAATCTGCCTAAGCTGAAAGCATATTTCACAGAAATTTTTTTCCTCAACTATCAAAGTACAAAATAAAGGATCAAAAATGTGAAGAAATGAAGGTAATGAGCAGCAGCAGGACTATCCATGGTGACAGTTCTGTGCACAGAATTATCATTGCCATTGTTAGATTTGAAAGGATCATGGAAAAGTCTGTAATTTCTGTGGTTCTCAGAGCACGTTATTTAACTTTCCTTATCTCCTTGGACCTCTTGGGGTGATCTGAGCCATGAGTGTGTAGGGAAATGTGAATTTTTCTTCTTCTTGCAAGCAATCAAACTGGATACTACTCGAGTGGACAGGAAAAGGTCTTGTCCTCAAACATTTTCACAACCTCTCTAGTAGTAGGAGACTTAAAAGCAGATTTGTTTATACCAACTATTGCACAATATTTTCCTTCTCCTTTACAACACTCTGAAAACAATGTCAGTAGAAGGTACACAAGTTAATACAAATCATATGTCCTTCAAGCTTATCAACATGTACTTGGATCTGTATTATTAAGGCTTCACAATCTTTGTAGTTTTCATGATAGTCAATAATGTGTATTTGAATCAGGAACTGATACAGGTGTTGTTCACATAACTTCTGACACAGTTGGATCAGTGTAACACTATACCTGCAGCAGTGATAAAAGTGTCAGTAGATGAATATACTCTTCTGAAAGTGCCCAAACAACAGCAATTCTTTTATGGCTTTTAATATATTTTTGACTGTGTTAGATTCATGTATCGCTCCTCTTCCCAAAAATTCTCATCCATATTTTTGCAGATTTGTTTCCCAAGGGAATTTACTCAGTTTCTGTGGAGCAAACTGGCTGTGAAGGCTAAATCTGGTCATAACCCAGAGGACCTCTTTCCAGCCCAAGCCTATTTAGGAAGGGAACAGCAATTTGTTCTGAATGACTTCACTCACTCTTTTTGCAATGATTCCAGTAAATGCAGGCGTTGTTCTTCTCATGTGAGCTCAGCATGTCATTCCTAATGTGTTCCTGACTGAAATTTTAGTTACTGAAATAAGTACTTTTCTTTATATGTTCTTTATCTCTCATGTGATTATGCTGAATCATTGTAAAATGAAAAAAATCTGATGAGCTATCCATATAAATACCAAGTGACATTAGATCATCACAACTGGTGGTGTTAAATGTAAATACCCAATTATTAGCCAGCAGATCCAAAACACTGCCAAATAGTTTTTGGTCACTGTGTTTACACAGTGACAGATTCTCATGTTAGTCATATCCTTCTGAACAAATGTTTTGGATGGACTCTTAAATCAGTGTCCACAAGGAAATAGAATGAGGCAGCCAAACTCTCTTGAACGTCTGCCATTGACAAAGGTTAAGCATTTACAGTCACTCTCCGCCTAAGTATTCTAAGGAAACATTAAGGAGTGAAAAACAGAAGGCAAGGATGTTCTGTACTCTTGGCAACAATGCAGTAGGGGTGACAGAAGCAACTCCAAAATAGTGGGTTACTGGGCCAGGTCCTGTTCCCGTTAACTTCAATGGTAAAACTCCCTTTTGGTGTAAAGGGATTAGGATGGGGCAACTGGGCCTTCAAGTGACTAAGGAAAAAAATAGTGAGGTCTTGACTCTTCTCTTTTTGTTTCCACTTCTCGTTCACGAAGAATCCCTATTGGACTGAATAAAACTTAGTCAGGATGTAAGAATGTGCCTTAACCAGCCTGTCAGGAAGGGTAATACGTTACATCCACTTAATTTCCCTGAAAAACCATACCCATTTCCCCCATTTCTTTTTTAACCATTCATAATATTTAAGGCTATTCTGTCCCAATTAGTTTCACTCTCAAAAATCAGCTGGATTACAGCAATGGAAAAATTTGTTTTGGGTGAAAACAATAATAGAGCCAGGATAAAATTTAAACTGAGATGAATTTTGCTATTGCGGTCCTCTCATCACCCAGTCGTAAGGCCAGGTGTTTGAGGATGACTTCATGGTCACTGCCCCAACATTTAAAGATTATCCCTCAAATAAACCTTACGCAGGGCAGATGGACCTACATGTTTCACTGACACAGTGGCTCTGCTCTGGCATCTCAATAGCATATTGAATGTACCTGCAGGTATCCCAAGCAATGGACAGTAATGGACAACTGCCGCAGGAACACAGGAAGCAGGTCATATGTCCTTCCTCACCAAGGACAATATAATTTTGAGTTTTCTTTGTTTTTCAGGTTAAAAATAAATCTGAAAGGCAGCAATACTTCTGCAGATATTAAAAAAATAAATGCAAAGTAGGGGAGGCATATATATATAAAATTTAGACCCTCACCTTCTTTCAAAGTGTTCCACTTTTGTTATCCCTTAATAAACAAGGGATGAAGATTTGTGCATAATCTGAAAATATAAATCTTACTCTCAAAGTCAGACAGAGTCTTAATAATGAAAAATTCCTTTGCTAGACCTCTGATTTGTTGTTCTTAAAGAAAGTGTCACTGAGAATATAAAGCTACTGAGCAGATCCAAAGATGATTTTACATTACTTTAGCCTTTTTGGGTTTGTAAAAATCATTTATCTTCTATAAATTAGGATATGCTCCAGCACACACTGTAGTCAATGGCAAGACCTGTGAACATCAGTGGAAGACAGATTGGACTTTTACTCTGCATGCAACAAAGCACAGGGCAGCAGACAGTGTATCTGTGAGGTACTGCACTGTGGAAGAAGTGAGGGCAGGAACAACCCTGAAAGCTACAGGGAGACAAGGATCAACTGGCATCACAGAACCGACATCTTCTGCTCCTTCATTTCATTCTGGTTTATCAGTGGTGGCACCTTCTTTAGGAAAGAGATGATGTGATGGAGTGAATTAAACATTTCGTGCCCAGACCCTGTATTGACCCAGACATCAATTAATTCTCATTTCATGAACGTCTATATAAAAACTGGCTGATAGGAAAATGTGTGAGACCCTCTGAGACAGAATTCTCTTGCAACCAGACAGACCTCCCAAAATTCATGTCTTGCACCATGAGCTGGAGTCCACTTTTTCCGATTTCTGCCATGATTCTGCTCTACCAAGAAGGAGCTGCAGGTGATTCCTCTGCTTCTCACAGCACAAAAACTCATCCAAAAAGGAGTGGAAATATTTGCCTGTCCTTGGCCTTTAGCCTTTACAAAGAATTTTAAAGGTTTTCAGTGAAGCTCTGAGCAACCTGGTGTAGTGGAAGGTGTCCCTGACCATGGCAGGGGGCTGAAACCAAATGATCTTGAAAGTCCATTCCAACCCAGGTTGTTCTGTGATTCCATGATTCTATGAATCTGGGCCACAACTCCCTCACCGAGACTGACATGTGGCACCTAAGACTTTTGCTCGTGTCCTGGTATAACTGTATAAAAGGATTACTCTCCTTTTTACCACATTTCTAAGTCCTCTTGAATCAGTAGCAACATTCATGAACAGTAGGTTGCACTGATGGGAGGTCAATTTGTCATATTTTGTTTAAAGTGTTATCCACAGTAAAGGATATGCCCCTTCAGATATGTTGATGTAACCACAAAAACTTTACTCAGTTAAGGACTACTAACCAAATCCACAGCTAGCCCAAATGGGGCTGGTTTTTGCTGTAAACAGTTGAGTTGCAGGAATTTGTATCTCAGCCATACAAACTATCCTGAAAACTAAATTCAAGATAATCTTCTCCTGGCACTAAATCTGAGGTGAATTAAATATATATTTTTAACAACAATACATTTGTCAGGTTACTGGTTTAAAAATTTTAGAACAAAGGAACAAAGAACTGGAAATCTTCCAGAGGAAGAGATAATTTGATGATTCCCTATATAAATCTAACATTTCTTCATCTTTTATAAATGGAATTTTGCAGGTCATTAGTCCCTTAATGTAGTATTGCTATCAGTTGTAAGGGTTTTGTGTGTATGTGTGTATGTGAGCAAAAAAAAAAAAAACATTAAAATGGTTGAGATATAGAGAAAATTGACTGCTGCATAGTCACCACTTTTCATAAAGATTTTTACTACACCCTTGGTATTATGGATCTATAATATGCAAATGTGTAGCATCATTAATATGCATTTGCTGCATACACCCTCCTTAACAGAGTATGTTATGGGAATACAAATTAAAAACAATATACTCGACTCAGCTAAATTTTAATGGCCCATTGTATGAGTGATCCCCGATTGGGAGGTGTCTAAGCCCTTTGTCTTCAAGACTTCCCTTCCTTCCTCCCATATACTCTCTTTATTTGTTCTTGTTTTCACTGACACCTCCATAGCTGAATTAGTTAAATCTCGGCATAAAAACTAAAGTAGTATGCAGATTCCTTGTTACCTTCAGTGGAGGCAGCTGGCACAAGAACAGAAAACTGAGATCTAGAAATGAGTTCAGCCAAGAGTGCCCATGGTGGAAGAAACTGTGCAGTCCAATCTGCTGGGTGAATGTATCCTGAGGTTACTTTGGCTTGTATTTGCTGCTGATGGAAGTTTAGGCATTACCTAATGGAGGTGAGTCATCTAAGCATATCTCCTGACACACTTCTCTCTTTGTCTTCCCTTCCTGGCTGTTTGTCCAGGGAAAAGAGCTTTCTGATACCTTCCCTTCATCCAACAAAACCTCTCTGGAGAAACAAGATCACTTCATTCAGCAAACCAGACCAAGAGCTGTCTCTGAGAACATGAAGATATTGACTCAGGTATACCAGTGGCTTAAATTTTGACCCTCTGATTCTCTACCAAGTTTTACATTCTGATTCTCTACCAGAGCTGGCACTTGTGCAACAGGGACATAACCATGAAACATCTGTAAAATACTGCAAAATACAGCCCATCATTTTAAAGTTGGGTTTGATCTAAGCTGAGCCTCAAAGTGAAGCCTTTCAGGAGACAGGCTTTCAATGCACAGGCAACTCAGACAGGGACATTGGTGGCATTAGAGAAAGCAGATGCCACCCAAAATGAAGTTACACATCCTCATTAGCCAGTGCATGAAGTCAAACCTAATAATGAGCTTACTGTTCTCATCAGTGCTCCTTGCCTGCAGGCTCTAAACTTCGTAGATCAGATGCACCTCCAAACCACACTGTGGGGACAGCGTCATCTGACAGCAGTTGTGATAAGGATTGGTAGGAAAGGTAACTCTTTCCACTGCCCTAGTTAAATCTATCAAGGAATTAGGTTAAAGTCCTTAGTGGACACTAAGTGTTTAACATACTCCCAGTTTATTCTCAAGTGTTTAAGGCAAACTTTACATAAACTGAAAAATCAAAAAACAAAAACAAACAAACAAAACCACAACAAACAAAAACAAACAAACAAAGTAACAAACAAACAAACAAAAAACACATGCACCTCTACAGTTTCCTTAGTATTATTTTAGTGGATGCCAATGTTATTTTCCTTTACTTGGCAATGACTGTCCCACAGCTTAATCCTTTCAAAATGCAACGGGGAGAAAAATAATGCAGCAAGATGCACTCTGCTGTGGTAATTGGGCTTCCCAATATGGTGTGAGGATATTTGTTGCTCAGCCTGCTATTTCAGTGCTGCATATTCAAGCTGTTTCAGCAGGTCTAGCTACTCTTATGGGAAATTAAGCTGCAATCAGATTCTGCAGTCATCCAGGTCTAGACTGTGATATTGATCACAGAACGGACGAACTGAAGGAACAAGGTTGAAGTGGACACTTTGTATAGGGGCACAGCCACTTGGCAGAAAATGATCTTTTGCGGATGCAAATCTGCTATGTGAGGCATAACGAGGTTGATTCCAAAAGCTATGGAGCAGCTGGGAAGCCACTGCATAGGAAATATTCTGTTTATTTTAATTATATCTTTCTCATGTCACCTTTTCTCAGTCAGCCTTGACCATGAATTTGAGTTACACCAAACTGTGGAGTTTGGTGCAACTCAGGATCTATTCCAGCTTTACAACCATTAATTATGATGTCTGTCATGGAAATGTCATCACAGATGTGAATGAAACAAAAAGCATGCTGCCCTCATGCAAAGATTGCATAATCTTTGATGGAGTTGCTTCATTCCCAGATTCTTTGATAAATCCCAGTTCCTGCCTACAACAGGAATCTCGAAGTTGAAAACCCCAGGAGACCAATACAAGTTCCCATCATGTGTCAGATTTTCAGCTGAAACTTTGTCAGTTTTAATTCCTTTATTAATACTTGATAACTACTAAACACGGGTTGTTGAAGTTCTTCATGCTTTGAACTAATTTTATCACAACTATACCTGAGATGTTGACTGGTAAAGCAGGAATGGGATGACATAATGGAAACAAACCTTTTCTTCTTCCAGTTTCAACTAGCTGATGATTAGATTTGAAATGTAATATTGATAATGTTCTAGGTGTTCCAGTCCAGAGATGAGTGGAAATGGGTATGTAATGTGAACTGACCTCTATTTGTATGCAAATAATGCTGGCTAGGATGGGTAAAAATCTGTATAAAAATAAAGATCTTGAACATTGGGGAATAAAACACAGATTTAAATTCTAGAGGGCAAATGATAACATAGATAAAGATGATAGTTGTGAACTATAGTTTATTATTGGCTCACAACCATAAGTTCCTGACAAAAATTATAAAGTCAATTAAGAAATTTTTTATTCTTAACTAATGTTTAGAGTGTGCATTATACAGGCAACTCAAACAAAACTGACATAACCACAGAGTTGACACAGTTGGTAAACTTAGGCTGTAAAAAGACTATAGTGAGCACTACTACAAATGGAAAGGAAAGGACTCTTAGTGAGGATAATCATAGTTGTGGATTTTAAGAAACCTCAGAAAACATAACTGTCCGAATAACTTCTGATGTTATCTTAAAAACTCTTCTGAGATCACAACACCCTTCACATAATGTTTACTTTTGTGAAAAGAATGACCAAATTTCACATTTGAAATTTGTTTGAAACTATGATTTTTTTATAAACCCTGGAGAGTTAACAGAATTATTGATTAATTTCAAAGAGATTCAAAGGGATTTTAAGTGCATTTAACTACTACTTAACCTACTCTTAGAAATATCTGATTCATTACTGCCTTCTCTATGAAGAAACACCTGTGACGAAAATCCTTGGTTAACTCTTCAATAAAAACTGGAAACTACTGAGAAGAGATGCCCCTTTTCACATCTCCACAGTGCCTGGTAGCAATGAGCACTCTGTTTTCTTCATAGCAGGAGCTGCTAAAGGAGAGTCCCAGGATGACAGAGACCTTCTTCACAGAACCCTCACTCTGGTGGACTACAACAAGGGTTACTGACAGCAACCTTTAATGTTTGCATGACTTTCTAGCTTACAACAAGAAGACTTTGTGCCAAAATTCTTTCTAGGGCCTATCTGGTGCCAAAAATCTTTCCCTCAAAATTTAATTCCCTCCAGCAATTAGTGAATGCTCTAGTAAAGCCTGTAAGAGAGGCAAAATGGCTTACATGTCTGAGAACCATCAGTTTCCACCCTGTGCCTGAGCAAAAGTTTAAAAGTTCATATGAACATCATCACACTTGTCAGAATAAAAGAAGCAAAATGAGTAGTATCAAATAGAAAACCTAAGAGAACAAGAAATTCACTGCAATAACCACCAGAATGTCAGTGCAACCCCTACAACTTACAGCGATATAGACTTTCAGGAGAGAGATATTTCCCTTAGAGAGCTAAAAAAACACCAAGTCCAAGCTGAAGGAGACTGGTTCACAGCAAATAATTGAAAATCCCCATGCTCCAATCTGGAGTCAATTCACCTTATTGCTGTAAAATAAAATAAACCAGCAGTTGATAAGATTAATCATTGTCTTCCACCCATAAGAGGAAGATGGCAGGTCACAGTGCTCCTGGCTGAAGGCAGAAATAACTTCTTCAGTGAAATTTCTGTGTTTTCATGTAGACTTTTTGTTCAAAAGATATAAAAGATCATGTGAAAACAGTGCACAGGGAGGATCAGTCTGGTCTGGCTGAATTGGCTTTGAAGTGCTGGTTTCTGAACACTTGCTACAATTAACACGTCCCTTTCCTCATTAATTTTGGACCCAGCTGGTTCAAGTCCTGTAAGGATAGCTCATCTGGCACCCTGATGAGATCAGTGAAGGAATATAAATACAACAGAAGCCACTGCCATCAAACTAAGCTGCTTCTTCAGCATAAGAAAATAACTAATTTACATCAAAAAAGTGATATTTCCGTTTCTTATTCGATGTCCATTAAAATCAGCTGGGTATTTTCTCAATATTCAGAAAAGAAAAAAAAGCCAGTCAATAGGGCACAGCACTAGTGAGGATCAAAATAGGACAGGAGGAAAGCTAGTTCAAGCTCAAACTCAATTTTATTTTTTTTTCAACTGGTGTGTTCTTGGTTTTATTTCTTGATTTTAAGATGCAAATATATTAAACCAGAAAATATACAGACCCAAAATTTCACAAATTATACACTCAGTATGTACAGACACTGTTTTCCATCCAAAGATCTTTAGATGTTTTAGAAAAATTGATTAGATTCCAGTGCATCTGAGAATGTTATCCTACTCATCTGACAGAAAAAAGAGAATGATATCAATTGCTACTGGCAGAAAACAAGTCTGTATCATAGCCTGGGCCAAACCCCAGAAATCCTGGCTTCTACTTGTAAGGGGATGTTACCATCCACTGCAATGACTCTGGAGGTTGTAAAGACCTTGTTTTCATATCCTAAACCATATACACATATATCTATTAAAAAAAAAATAAATCAGCTCTTAGCTTTTTCAGGAAGCAAATGTTTTGACCACTTTAAACAATTGCTTATTAACAGACTTGAAATAGGTTTATAAACTTACTTCTTTTGGAAACAGAGACGAGCGACACTTTTGCATTAAGCTGACAGCCACTGCAACCCTTGTGCCTTGAAAACAGCCAAGTCTTCCATGTCTATAAATTATTTCACACAGACCTGCTAAGTAGTGACTATATTGATGAGTTTATAATACTTCTACTTCTCGTGGATATTGATGCCTCTTCTTGACAAGCATCCCTGCATGGAGCTCCTCTGTCAGCAGCTGGAGCCCAGGGAGAATGGCACCCTGCTGCAATCGTGAGAACGCAAGGAGTTCCAAAACCGTTCAAAACATTTGTTATGGGAAGAAAAATTGTTATGCTGAGTGAAATCTTACATGTTGAAAAAGTCCAAATCTTGAGAAGCCTGTGTTCAGCCAACTTGACAGGCTGTGAGGGCATTTGTCCTGAGGCAAATGATCACACTGTCAGCCCAAGGGAGCCTTGCTCTCCTGAAATTTATCTGGAATACCACAGCAGATGAATCACTCTTCTGGTAAAAATGTCCCTGTGTGTACTATTAAGAAAGAAAACGGGACTCTGAGTGAATTTAGCAGATCTGTAACTGGAGTTGAGTAATGTGGCCAAGCCCCAGATTTCAGCAACACAGACTACTCTGCCCTCACACTACTTGTAAACAACTTTACTTGCTGGTTTCCAGCCAGTTCACTTCCCTTTCTAATCCCAGGAAGTCACTGCCCACCCTTAAATGCTGAAAGATACATTTTAATCAAATGGAGAACTGAACAGTAGCATAATTTTACTTAAAGCACACAGCAAGCCACACTTTAGAGCTATTTGGGGAAGAAACTAACCGCAGCCAGGCAGCCCCCCCCTTGCAGAGTTCAGGCTGGGTGGTCAATTGAGCCAGGGACAACACAGTCAATTCAGACAGATGGCCACTCAGTCAGCCCAGCGTGTTTGGGGAATATCCAGGATGTCAAAACGGAGATGTACACCTTCAACTCCCTGCAGCTTGAGTAACCTAGACCTGCAGGAAGAAATTTATCTTTTTTTCCTCTTCAGTAGCTCATCTGAGGAAAAAGTGCATCAGGAAAAGTGCAGTTCAGGCTGAATAGACTTTTTTCTGCCAAAATGTGTGTGTGTTAAGACCGTCAAAGCAAAATATTTTAAATTTAAAAATTCTCTCCGTTTTTTTTGACCCAATATCATTTGGTGAATGCAATGTATATTTCTAAGAAGCTTAAGAACTCCTTTTTATTGTGACTTTACCTTTCTTCATTACCCCCTCTACTTCCTCTGCTCCTTAGTCCATATTTTTTCAGATTTCACACATTCTCTAGGTTCTGTGTGCCATGGTCCTTGATATGTTAATTGCTGCCTGATCAGAAGGAGCTGGGACATACTCCTCCTATGCTCCTCAACAGCCATTTCAGAACATGGAAAATGGGGAAAATTGTCTTTGATCCATTTAAGGCATAGTGAGACACCCAGAATATTTGGTGAAGAGGGCAATCACTACGTGCTGATGAAGACCCATAATTGAATGAAAGATGGACTCCCACACTCTCAGAAGGCAAGGAGTAAATAAGGGACAGGAAGAAACACTTTAGTGAATGGTGAGAGATAATGTTTATCATTAATACTGCATCTAGCTTTAATGCTGTGCTCCCAAGTAGTTTAAGAATTGCAAGTAAACCTTTCACCCTGATTCAGGAGAACATGAAGACATCAGAAAGCACATTGCTTATTTCTTTTCATTTCATCTTCTTTCTTTCTTCTTCCTCTTTTTTTTCCTCTTGTGTAAGTGACCAGGTATGTTATCCTCTACTGCATCAGCGTCCTCCAGATGATGTCCATCCTCAGAGCAGGGGAGGGAAATGCCACGTCTAAAAGTCTCAGTACATCACAGCTACTGTCCAACCAAGACATAGAGAGATGTGACAAAGTCCCCATCATATTTTGTCCTTTCATTCATGTCATCTCAAGGTCAGTAACTCCCACTACTTGCTAGCTGCAGCCACTGAAGTTAAAATTAGTAGGCTTTGGGTCCCTTTAAATATCACAGAGGGAGGCCCAAACCTCTTTAACCATAAAGATAACATCTGCCTCAAAAATGGAAAGCCAGAGAAAAAACTCCAGACAAAACCAGTTGCCTGAAACATGTAAACATTGGGCTACTCATTACATACAAAAGCCTGTAAGAGAAATTTTAAAAGACCTTAAAATACAGTATTTTTTTATATCTACATTCTCTGTATCTTGTATTTTTACAAATATGTAAGATATTAGTTATCTGTAACATATCTAGAAATGTCACAGATTTATCAGGGTCAGTTGGAAAGTTAGCAAAAAGAGGTCACGCTTCCAATCACATTAATATACTAACGTGCCCAGCAGTAGATTATGCTAATTTTTACAGTAATTTTTAAGATTTGTAATGCAACACATTGCTCTATAGGATTTCTAAGCCTTCTCAGAGCTTATTAGTCTGCCTTTATAAACCAAATGTCAGCTTTATCAAAGTCAGACATTAATTATTGGCGATGGGCAAACCTCAAAAGGTTCAGAGGTTTGGTCTAGTTTGACTAGACAGGCATAAGATCAGCTGCTTGTGCAGATCATTTCTATGGCAGATTGGACTCCTGATTCTGTAAATGTTACTCACTTATTGAAATGTGAGCATGCAGACAGAGCCTGCTGCGCTCGAGGAGAATACTGAAGTACACTGAGCTCAGCAAACACAGGGCTTCCTGACTCATCAGTGTCAGACTGCAACATCCCAAACTTCCCACATTGCATGCTGCAGTGGAGGTGACAGAGTAGTGCACTGTAATGAAACATCCACAGGGAGCTGGGAATATAAAAGGAGAGGAGAGGGAGAGGGGGAGGGAAAGGGAGAAGGCAGGGAAGGAGATATCTGTGATATGCTGGGGTATTACACTAATCAGGAGACAGAGAAGCCATACAAATATTCCAGGACAGACTTGTATAGATTTGTGTGAACTAAATGACACATTAGGAGCTATAAACCCAGGAGCCTGAATCCAAATCAATATATTTGCAAGTGCTTGAGCTGAGGAACCCAGCCTCTTCTCAGGGCTTATTGGCTCAACCAGAGTGACTTACTGCTCCAGCAGAGCATACCAACATGGCTATATGGCTCTTGGGTTGAAGCCTGCAATAAAGAATACTGGGTGTGCCAGCATAAGTCAGTGAAGACAGGCCTGAGGGGCACGTGTGAAGGGTTGAGCTTTTGGCCTGGAAGTATATTACTTACAAGAAAATGAAAAAGTTCAATTTGTTTCTGTACTTCTGTGAGTAAGCAGGGGAGTTTTACTACATGGCAGAGATTTACTGGGAAAACCTGTGAACACACTGAATAACCAGCAATAGGATTTCACCAGCTAATTCTCTTCCATGTCTTGCAACAATAGTCTTTCTACAGAGCAGAGCTACAGTGCTAGTTCTTTTTCTCTCTCTATTTTTTATTGTTTTTTAACCTTAAGGTGTTGTTCTACTTAAATATCTCCATTGCTACTTGTGGGAGCCATAGCAGATGATAAACACCTGAGCTCAGATTTCTTCTTCACTGCTTATGAGTGGTCCATTTCTCTTTCCCCTCCTCTATATTGAATTTTTAAACACTGTATGCAGAGCTTGTAGAAGAGAAAGTTCCCCACATACAGTCACCTCTTTAATGATTTTGCGGCAACCTTTTGGTGGAGGGGGGTTTATTTCAAACTCACAGCCCAAACCCACTGAATCCTCATCCTTCTGTTACTTATTTTCAGTGCTGCCATTGCATGCAGAGGGGAATGTGAGCACTTGCTACTACATGTCAGCTGTGGTTTAGGAAAGAAGGACTGGGCCCACTTTCATTTTGAAAAGAAACAAGCACACCCCTCTAGGGGATGGTTTCAGACTATGAATCTTACACGAAAGGAGGTGCCCATGTCATTTCCATTTCCTGTGAGGCCTTTTCTCAGTGGTGTAACTTTTGAGAAAATTCCTGTAAAATTCCTGAAAATTCTTGTAACTTTCCTCATCCATTGCGTGGGGAACTTTAAGACAAGGACACTTAGGTTTTTTTCATGGTGGAAGCCAACCACCGGAAAACTGGCAACTATGACTTGAAGTGTAAAACTCCACAATAGATCTATGCCTAAGTAATCTTTTTGAATTTAGTTGGTGAATTGGTTGTGAAGAAGAAATCTGAACCCAATTCTCCCAAATCCCAGCTAACACTGTATTTGCTGCACCAACTGCAGGAGCAGGCAAAGATCATCAGCAATCTTCCCGCATCTGCCTATCATAGAGTGCCTATATCTTCCCCATTAGTGTGTAGAGATGGCCACTGGTAGAGAACACAGGTTTTAGTGAATCTTAAGTTCATATCAGCCCAGCTACACCTGTGTCCTCAAGTACGCACAGGGGCAGATGTTTTAAGCAACTGTGTCAAAATCCAAGTCAGATGTTAGTGTCATTATAGCAGAAACAACAGCAGAATGTGAGAGGGTGGATGGCATTACAGCCATAATGAAAGCAGCAGTCAGTGGTGGAGCAGATGTGATTTCAATCATATCAGAAATAGAGACAGGCAGTGCAGAGGCATATGGGCCTCTGAGCAAGGGTAGCAAGCTGCAAGACGGAAGATGCTGCTACAAAGCTGGTGAGGCAGATGGTACTGTGATGGGAGAGGTCTGCAGCAAGACCTGCAGCAGCAACAGATGCTGCAGCTACCTCAGAGCAGCTGGTGGACAGTATTTAAGATGTAGCTGTAGGTGTTCTTTGTTTCTGAATTCCTAGTGGTCACCACTTGCTGAATAGGGGCAAATGTTTTTACCTTTACACAATAATTTCCACAAATTACTGGGTGCAGAGCAATGTCATGGCACTGACACCAGGATTGCATTTCTCAGTGATGGTCAGCCATTTCTCCCTTTCATGACAACCTTAACAGGTCATTCAATGAGGGGAAAAAGACAATAAAGAGTTTCTGTGAAAAATCTTACCTATACCACTTATACTATTCTGTGACTGAGAGTACTTTACACCCCAGACATCTCTGTGAATGTGGGCTCTTCTCAGCTGAAGGGGAAAGTCACTGTGACTCTTGCTGAAACCATCTCCACAGACTGGGTTGCTCCAAGGTTTTCACCCACTGAATGTCTCTGTCCCCATCCTGGGTCCTCTTTCAGCCCTGTGACAATCCTCTGTTTTGTTCAGAGAAAGACTATTTCATCAGATAAGTTGTAGAAATTATGCAAGTCTTTCCCAAGCATGGCACCACATTCTGATAGTCTGGGACATATCGAGCGAAAAAAGACAATATTCAAAGCACAAAATTTTATCATGCAGTAGTCTGTGTTGTTCAACGTCCTTGCTCAGAAGCCATGGATTCCATATGAGCATCTGGACTTGCCCAATTAAAATGGATGGAAGACAAGCTTGAACACTGAAATCCAAAGATTTGTGAAATTGGAAGGTGAACGGAAAAATAATACTTTCCATGGTCCTTGAGATCTTGGAGAAGGAAGAGTGGATACTACAATCATGGCCAATTACAAAGACAGGCTTGTGAGTTTAGGGTTTGTTCATTTATGAAGGGCAGTCTCAGATCTCTTTGAAAAAAGGTGATATTTCTGTTCACTATCTATTAGAAATATTTGAACATTTCTTAAAATCATTTATAAGTCATTCTAGACAAACATTTCCAAACTGTGTGTACAGATGATGAAGACTGGATGTTAGCACTTGAGAAGTAACTTGAGTCCTCTTAGTTACACTGTAATAATTGATATGACAAGCTCCAAATTTCTTCTTTTCCCTCTTCCCTCCTCCCCTTCATTTCTAACTGTAATTTCTATTCAAATGAAATCTTAAATATTCTGCCCTGACCTTTGCTGGAAGGAATTTAATTACCTGTGGAGTTTACATAAATTATATGGCCTGTTTGTTTAAGATTAATACTACACAGAGATCAATAGAGCTTCTTTCAAATGCCACCAAAGGTCACAAAAATCTTTCTGGAAAAAGAGGGCAAGAGACACGGTGTGACACATTCCTGTCGTCAGTTCAGTGTATGTCACTGCCACTACCTCTGCAGACACTCAGGGATGATTTATCAGCTGCTAGAGGACACTTGGTACAAACACACTATAAAAACCAGCTGAGTAAAATTAATTGAATGTAGTGATGACTACAATTCATCATTCTCAAAAAATGGCTCAAAAAGTGTGAGAAGGATGATACATTGACCATAGCACAGATAAACTGGCTTTTCATGTTACTCTTTGGAAACAACCTCTTGCTGCCACAAACTCAATGCCAGTTTCCCTGTGGAAAAGACAGCTCTTACTCTTGGATTGTGAAATGGAGAGGACACACAGAGTATGCATAGTCAGAAGGCTCATTAAAAATGACATGCCTGTAACGTGGTAGAGCTGTCTTCTGTGTGCCCTAGGTATGTTTACCAGCAAATTTGATTTAATTCTCATATTAGATTGACAGAATTAATGCAGTGAAAGTGTAACGCAGTCAACGCTTCCTGACTTAAGAAGGCTAGATGGAATGCCAAGAAAAGTTTTCCCTGTGTTAAAAAGAAACTGGTTTGAGACAATGGAGAAAAGAAAAACAGTATCCTACCTGCTAGACCAGTGATGTGAAAAACCTCCAAAGACTGTACTATACCTGACTCAAACCTTAGATTTCAACACCAGTTTTCCACTGAGAAAACCTCTGATTTTGACAGTAAACAGCCATATTCAGACCCTCACCAGAGGTAAGCACCATATGCAAAACCTTTCAATATTGTTGATGTGAGGGCAGATTTTAACAAGTACTCACAAACTAGCATCTCCCACTGTGACAGATTTTGAAAGAGACCAGTAGTCAGTGTAGACAGTTCTTATAACTTCTAACCAATTAGCTCTGTGCCAAAATAGGAACTGAGCTTTTATAAAAATCAGATCCTCACTGTGCTAATTAGCAGATTTTTTTTTTTAATCTGCAAGAGGTGGGCAAAATGATTTTAACTTGATTTTGAGAGCTGCAGCTTGTCTTTTCCGTCTCTGAAAGAGGGAGAAAGCAAAGTGGTACCATAGTTTGTAGAATGTGATGCAGTTCTCTGATGAGAACTATATGCTGGGTCACAGAGTGACTGTCTTGCTCAGCTCTAGTTGGGATAAACTTCTATTGGGAAGTGGGGTTTACCAGTTTTATCTCCAGGGTATGAATTGTTGGGGCTGTAATAAACACAGATTATAAACCAACTAGAAAAGTTGTTTTTATTGCATTTCTGCATGATATAGCACAAAAGCACTTGACCAAGGACTTCTGTTCTACAAAGAAGTACAGCATAAAATTTCGCACATAGAAAGATGACTTGAAGCTGTACAATCTGGAGCTTCCTTCAGAGTATGGTTGGATTCAGGCCTTTGGTTTGATTCGCTGTAGAGGGGAGGTTCAGAAGCTGAATTTGAAGTGGGATAAAACTTGGATGTTTAAATGGCCCCAAAAGCCCAGCAGAGTTTTGATGTGGAATTATGCTTTGAACAGCATTAGTAATATTAGCAATCTTTTAATTACTGTGTGAGCCTCTTTCAGCAAGCCTGGAGTCAGAACACCATGCTGAGGGAGCATTCAAACAGAAATGATACATTCAGGGTAATAAAGCTCCCATTGTTTCTATGTCCTATAATAAAGCCTGGAAACCACAGATGTGATCAAGACCATATTTTGCAAGGCACTGCACATACAAGCAGGATGAGACAGGCTTTCCTCTGCTCACAGACCGAGAGAGAGGGAGGGAGAAGAGTGAGGACGAGGAAAAGGGGCTTCTCTCCATGGCCCAGCTTGGCAGGAGCAGAGCCCAACTCTGCCTTCTTGCTCACAGCCCCACAGAGTGGACAGTACTGCCCACAAGTACCAACTGCAGCTCAGATGGATGCTTCAGGATCCAGTTATAACAGGAAGCCTTAATGGCCCTCTTTGCTGGCTTGGAGCCTAGAGGTGCCAGAAGAAGTTTGCCCAGCCCCATGAGCAGATGTGCACACTTGGAATGTGGTTTTGATCGTACCAACCGGTATGGGGCTGCACCTGGTACCTTGTACAGGGACAACTGGAAATGGTCTAATAAGTGTCTGTCAAGCAACAGGGGACACTGATTGCTGGTGTGCAACTGCAGATCATATAATTAACTAATGAGAGCCTCCTTGAGCTTTTCACCTATTTCCCATTTGGTGTTGTTCATGGTGTAGGTTAAGCTGAACGTGAAAACACCTATGTATCTTCTGTGCTGCTGCCAAGCTTTTACTGGTATCACCAACTCTGAGGCAGACTGCTAACACCTGGGCTTCACAACAGATCTCTGTGGATGTCTACCTTTTTTGTTCTATACTGAGAAATGACAGCTGTACTAATACCAGCCCATTTGAACACAGCTGGAGGCAAAATACCCCAGAAGTCTGAAGATGAAGTGCCATTTAGTGAATGATTTGCGTTAGAGCATCCCTCTCACTGGCCAGGGGACCTCAGGCATGTCTATACCTTCGGTCTCATTTCTGAAGGCCTCATGGTCACCTTGGAAGCGTTTTTATCCACTGAATCTTTAGAGAGTCTTTGGCTGGTTTTGTTTTCTTAGGGGATGGGGGGTATAGGATAAGAAATATCATCTTGGCTGTAACAGCAGAGTGTTGTTAACTCAGCTGTGAGCTTCTGCATTTTTGTTAACTCAACCCTGATCTTCTGCATTTTTTTATTTTTTTTTTGCTACCTAAGACAAGGCCACACCGGGTAACAAAATGTCCTATCAATAGATTGTAGTGGTCGTGACACAGGACTTTAATTCAATAGCGTGTATCTACATCCCTTTTGTCCCCTTAGGGATTAAGTTGTGGGCTTCATAATGTGAAAGACCTAGAAAAGGCCCACAGAACTATGTTAAACAGTGTTTCCAGTACAACTTTAAATTAAAAAGTTTGATTATGAAGTTACATGGTGATCTACAAGAGAGGGGTAAGAGGGGGTTATTGCTTCATTTCTCACCACCACCAGAGATCTTAAAGCAGTTTATAGGTTGTAAAATTTATTCTACAGAGGAAGGAACACACTTGAAAAGAAGATTAAAATAATAATAATCCAAACAGGCTTACAACAGGTTTTTATCTGTGCATGTTACACCAGTGCAAAAAAACTCCGGCTCAGCTTGGCCCCTTTAGGCATTTCTAAATATTCCTGATTAATAAATAATAATTAGAAATCTTAAATCCTTGAAAAAGTATTACAGACTTTATCATTCTTGGCACAGTAAAAATTAAAACTGGCTTTGAACATAAAATATATTTTACCACATCTAACCTTAGTTATGACTACAAATTCTCATCATTCCTTCACCAACAATTTTAAGTATTAACCCAAGGCAAAACCTTTTTGGCATTCTCTTTATATTAACTATCCCAGTACATGTAAGTTTTAGTACCTAAGTCCTTTCATGTGCCCTTTCTTGAGGTGAAATCCTTAGCTATGAAGGAGCTGTAGCACTTCACCCTGCTTTCCAATGCACTTCATGCAATCCCAGCCTGTAACCAAGCAGAGCAAATGTTTATGCACAGAGCCGAAACAAATCAGCACTGGTGCCACCACTGAGAACTGAGTGACCTTTGGCAGAGGAACCCAGCTTCCAAGGTCCAGCAGGCAATGAGGATTAATTTTATGGTCTGGACAGAGTCCTGAATTCCAAGCATAGAAATTGGATGTTTGTAATAAGCTATTTACAGTTGCAGTTCTATTATTTTTATTGGTCCTCAAGGGCCCACAGACAATGCTCCACATTTTGGTCACCATCTCCTAACTCATTGTGTATTCACTGCCTCTATAAATAGATGTTGCTTGTTGGACAGCATCTTCCATATCTCTCTCTCAAAGCAAGGAGCCATTGGGCTAAGAATTGCAAAGGCTGAGAGTGAAAGAAGAGACACAGTTTTCTGAGCTCCCACATGGTATGGACATAACTGTGTCACCAGAGGAAAAAGGAAAGCTGGGAACTGCAGGAACAGCCCACAGCATTTTTAGTGAGACTTAACGTATTTGCAGAATGTCCAAAAGGGGAAAGTCCTGTCAGAACTTAGAGGATAAAACCTCCTGATGAAATCTTCTCATGCTATTGCTATCAAAGCCTTTCCTGACTACCTTCTGGTACCTGAATACCACAGGCAGGACATTCAGCACATTTTATCTTTGCTTGCAATTTTCATCTCATGTGGAGACCCAGTCAAAGCCCTATGGACAAATCATTCTAGATATATAAGGTATGTTGGTGTATGAAGTATGAGTCATTTTTCCTGCATGTCCAGCCTAAGAGCTGCAGAGTAAGGGCCTGCAGCTGTTCTGGAGTCTTGGCTGAAGTTGTAAACCTAGGCTCTGCCAGGCACCATTTTCTGAGCATTCAGTTTTTCTTTCTCCATGAATCTGTAGAATCTTGCAAGTGCTCAGTACAGGCAGTACAGATTTATCAAGCATGAAGCTGGGAAACTTCATATACAAAGACTGTCTTGGGTCCACTGCAGTTTGAGCAGCAAATTTGGTCCATATTCTGCTCTTTGACACTTTTTCATGAACCAGCCTCGCAAAGTGAATGATAGATCTATTCTACTGTAATAAACATTAACTGGGGGTTAAAGCAAAACTGGACAGGGGCTACAGCAAACACCAGCGCAGAAATCACAGATTAAATTACAGAGTTAATTCAAAATATCTTTTTCACACTTTCCAATTAAATCCCTGGGGACACTAAGCAAGAACTGAGAGGGGTAGAGGAGTTGTTACATACTTCAGTCCAAATTTGTGTCATCGTTATACTGATAGTATCAATATTGTATCTTCTCAAAAACTTACAGGAATGAAAGGAAAGAAATGACATGAGAAGAGTCCAGACCCTCAGTCAGTAGTGTTTGAGGGGAACAGACACAGAATCCCATAGTCAATTATTAACCAAGGTCAATATTTATGGCACAGAGAATCATTTTAAGTGTACATTATTTATGTAGTGACTTGTAATGAGCACTTCGTTCTCGAATAGAGATTGTATATACTGGGATAATTTTAATAAGAAAGCTGCCTGTCATAGGAAACAGGATACATCTCCTCGGAAGTGGTCTGTGTGTCTGCCTGTCTCTCAGTCTTGCTCTCATTGAATCAGTCAATATTTTCCACCATTATAATTCATGATCAGAAATATCCTTCAGCTGGAAGTTGGCAAGAATGGAATGAGATGTTTGAGACTTTGGTTTTGAAGCTCTTATTTACGTAAACTGAATCCAGACTGTGGATTTTCTTGAAAAATTGTAAGGTAACCTAAATTATGTGAGGAACTCTAGCTATCCATTCCACACACCCAAATAGACAGAGGCCACTGCTGGGAGCATTTTTATTCCTCAACTTGATGAAGTTTCTGAATCACACTTCCACTTGCT